>NW_022900915.1:3047101-3106631 GCF_012274545.1 Fukomys damarensis
TCCTCCTCCTCCTTCTTCTTCTTCTTCTTCTTTTTTTTTTTTTCCTACCCTCCCCTGGTGAAATGTCTATGTTTGTTTTAAATCTGTCCCATTATCTCCTTTGGAAGCTCACAATTTGCTTGGATCCATAAGGTCACAACTGGAGAGCAGTTTGCCTCAAGAAAAAATATTTTTAAATTTCACACGCCTGTGGTTTAGATGATATATAAAGGGCCCTTTGAACTTAGACTTTAAAGTTAGTGCTGAAATAAGTTTAGTCTTTTGGTTTCCATTTGGATTCTGTGAATACAGTTTCAATGGGAGAAGGATCAATTTTGGAAGTTCCATGGAAGAATTATGGTTAGATTATTTTTATCTTCTCAAACATTCATGTTGCAATAGTAGATATGGACTTTAGTGAGTGACTGAGTCATGAGAGCTCTGCCTTCATGAATGGAATCAGATACCTTTAGAAAAAGTGTTGATGGAAGGAGTTCACTCTGCTTCTGCCTTTCCCATCCCTTCCATCGTGTGTGGACACTGCGGTGACACCACTTATGAGGACTGGGACCTCACTAGACACTGGCCCTGATGGTGTTTTCATCTCAGATACCTCAGTCTTCAGGACTCAGAAATAAACCCCTGTTCTTTACAAGCACTCAGTGTCAAGTTATTTGCACAAAAAAGACCAATAAAGTAAAGACAGGACTGTGATGTTTTCACATAGGAGTATGAGCTCTTTCGAAGGGTCCATTAACAGATTTGTATTTTTTAGGATCAGTGCTTTACTATGCAATAAATGAAGGCAGTATCAGAATATTCACTTTTCTGTGTCATCGTCTGTGTATGGCTTTATGGTAGCCAGTTGAGTGTGGCATTATCATGAGGACTATTGACAAAACTGTGGTAGTGGTAAAGTCAGTTTGTCACCAGCAGGCACTCTTTGATTTCTGAATTAATTAACTTCATATTTATTTTCTCAAAGCTTAGTTGCCATTCATTAAGAATTGATAAAAAAGCTAATACCATTTATGCTGTCACCTTTCTCAGAGATACTATTTATAGTTTATTAGCAGATTTATAGATGACGCAAGTTTAAATTTCCAACATACAAATTCCCAATATGGTATTTTAGACATTTGGTTGGAGAGGGTTTGGGCCATTGCATTATTTCTAATATTGTCTCAAAATTATATTAAAGTTAATCAATTACTTCTAAGTCTACACCGGGGTACATCTGCCTTATAACATTAACTGCAGAAAAGAAACAAAAACATCAGATTCTAATATTTACCATTACTGTATCATGAGTGAAATCAGTCTCTGTGTTAAACTGCATATATTGCTGGGGATTGAACCTCACCATGCTAGTCAAATTCTGTCAAAAACTTACATTCCCATCACTTCTGATTATTTTATTTTGGGACTGGGTGTTGCTATGTTGCTCAGGTTGGCCTCAAACTTTGATCCTTCTACTTCAGCCACTAGAGTAGCTAGGATTAAAGCCATATGGCAAAACATCTGGCTAAACTACCTATATTAAATTCTAGATTGTATCACATGCTTACTTATGACCTTCCCAAGTAACGTTTTTAGGCATAAATTTCCTCATCTATAAAATGAAAATGGCAGCATTAATTTTATAAGGGATGTTGAGAAGATTAAAGTTAATTTATATCAAGTATTTTGAGCAGTATCTAGCACATCCTGAGTGATGAATATTAGTTTAATTATATCTTTTTATTTTGCTGTAGAAATGGTGTGATATCTTTCTCATAAAAAGTTGTTTGTTCATTCTGTTACCATAGTTAAGGCACTTAGACATTCTTATTTCTCTGGAAACTATCACAACCTTTTTTCTATACAGTGACCAAGATATTTGGGTGAAAATTTATTGTCATTTAAAAAATAAAATATTGCTTCTGAATGGACAAATATCAGAACAATTTGCTAGAAATTATTTTTTAAGTCTGCACATAAACAAAGGTATATGCAGAGATAATTTAATATAATTGCAATGCTAGGCTCTTGAAACATTATGTTTGATTTAGAAGTTGATCAAAACATAACAAGCTGTCATCTTAGATTAGTGTCCAAATATTTATGTGCAATAATAATAAGCTTAAGAAATCTAAAAGAATGTAATACATAAGAAGTTTTACAGCACCTTATCTTTGAAATTGAATTTAGTAGCTCAATGAGAAACTGGAAGTGTTTATTTATCATCAATTGCTTACCATGTATTAGGGAATATACTAAGTACTTCACACAGATTATTTCACTTAATCATTAGAATGAGCCTTTGAAGTAGGTACTATTAAAGCCCTATTATATATGGATAGGGAGCCACAGAGGGAAAGAATTTTTCAATCAAGATTCTAAGCAGTCATTTCCTCTTGAAACATTATATTATAATATAATTGTCCTGACAATGTTTTTTTTTTCTTTTGGTTTATTTTGATATTGTTGAAGGTATCCATTTTTCTTCTTCAGAGTGCTTTTGTATCTTGTTTCTCTCACTTCATAAGATTTTTTTACTTTTCTTTGGTCCCAAGACTGTGAACTTAATTTATTTATATCTGTTCACTTTAATACTAATTCTTATTTTGCATTTACATTAGAAATTCATTAAGAATTTTGTACATGTGTGTGCAGGATGTAGTAAGGATCTTTTTTTTTTTAGTTGAGTATTAATTTTCCAAATAAATTTTTTGTTCAGCTATTTGCCAGATTCATTTGAAATTTCTTTTAATCTGAAGGTAAATGTCTATGTCTGTGTATATTTCTAGTCTTATTTTATTCCATTACTAATAAGAATGAACTTTACAAAACTGTTATAGCTTGTGTCTAGATGTCCCTCCAAATCCTCTTGTGGTCATAGGTGCAGCTTTTTCAGAGGTGGCAGGATCTAGCGTGTGTGATGCTGGAATTGAATCAAGCTGCAATGCTAGACTCAAGGGAACTAGGACTAAGAGTATGAGATTCATCCTAAGTAATTTGGATAAAATGAAAAAGGTGGAAAGAGGCTGTTAAGATGCTTTATTTCTTTGCTACCTTCTGCCCACCATGAACTATTCTCCTCTGATATACCATCCTGCCTTGGGGTCAGCTAATTATGGGCTTTAACTTCTACAAACTGTGAGCTAAACAAACCTTTCCTCCTTTAACTTTAAATGCTTGGTATTTTGTCTAAGCAATGAAAAAATTAACTAAAGCAGGATTTAGTACCAGAAGTGGGATGTTATTGTGACCATACCTGACCATGTGTTCCAGCAACCTTTGAGATTGGCTTGTGGGAAAAGTTTGGAGATATTGGCTGAGAAAGTAGATCTGTAGCATGTTAGACTCCCATTGATGGGAGATTATTTTCAGAGCTCAGAAGACCAGAAGACCGAATGAAATCCTGCTGGTAAAGACTAGGCTTGGAAGGTTTCTACTGGGAAGGACTGCATAAGCTGTTGGACTCTAGACAGTATGTGTTATACTTGGCAAAATGTTTGTCTACATTTTGCTGTGTCCAGAGACTTTGCCTGAGACTAGGATTAAGGAAAGTGGACAAATTATTCTGGCATAAGAAACTTCAAGTCAGTGTAATGTTGAGGTGGTGACATAGGTATTGTTGGGGGCTTTTAGCCAGATTTATGTTAAGAATCAAGAGCAAAGAGCCCAGTAGAATAATTTAAAATATTGTGAATTTGGCCAGAAATAAGGCTCCTGTTAAACTGTGGACTTCAAAGATAGACAGAGGAGATCTTGATTGCTGAGAAGGAGCAGGATAATAGGAAAGATTGCCTGAGGGCATCACAAGAAATAGCAGGACTCCACTCTTTGCAGCCTCAAAATTGCAAAAGTAAAATAATTTGCTTTGAGAAGAGAGTCCCAGAGCACCATGTTCCAGAATGGCAGTGGTCTGGGTAAGTTGTTTCCTGGGGTTTGATTCATGCAAGAGTTATGTGATCAGGAAAAGTTTCACCCAGATTTCAGAACGTCTGGAAGGCCATGCAGTGTGCTCCTGAGAGCACAATGTGTGAAGCTGTTAGTATGAAGCCAAAGGTGCAGTTGAAATCCAGAATTTTGGAGAAGCTATGAACTTGTATAGTCTGAGGAAAACTGAAATGAAGGAGCAGAGCTAGCCCCAGGGAAAAGATGTGGGATCTACAACCATTGGGTGCCCTAGGGGTGGAACTACCCAAGTCTGTTAATATTTATAACTTGCCAGTTTTCCAGGAATGTTAGAAGTAGAACCATGAGATTTAATGTTTTCCTTGCTGGATTTTGGACTTGCTTTAGCTGCCCTCCTTTGCATTCCTGTTTGTAACTTTTGGAATCAATATACATGGGTGGGGGGTCAGGAGCGGAATTTTATGGCTTGTGTCTACATGTTCCACAAACCTCATTGTGGTCATAGGTAGGGTTTTTTCAGAAGTGGTGGGATCTAGAGTGTTTGATGCTAGAATTGATTCATATGCTAGACTTAGGGGCACTAGGGTTAAGGGTGTGTGTGCTATCTGCCCTTGAGTAGTATGGATAAGATAAAAGAGGTAGAAAGATATTATTAAGGTCCCTATTGTTTTGCTACCTTTTGCCCACCATGAACTGTTCTTACCTGCTACAACACTCTGCTTTGGAGCCAGCCAATTATGGACTGAAACCTCTACAAACTATGAGCTAAACAAACCTTTACTCCTTTAATTTTGGATGTTCGATATTTTTGTTTAAGCAATGAGAAAAGTAACTAAGATACATAGTATTTTAGCTACATGGCTGTAACATGATTTGCTGTCAAGTGAGGAAATCCTAAGCTTTGTTATTTGTCAAATTTTAGGCTATTCTTACACACATTTCTAATCAGATATATTTTGAGAATCAGGGCTTTGAAGATAAGTGATCAGTCAGATTCCTCTTTGTACTTAACAATAGTACTAGGGTTTATTATTGCTTTTCCACTTGAGCATATATTTTTATACTTTGCTGATCTAAATACATTTGCCAACCTTGGTGCTAATTATCTTCCTCTTAGTTTGTTCTATTGGTAGTAGTTTGCTACTTTTTGAAGGCAGGAGGAAGAGACAATGGACCCATCCCCATTTTTCTCTTGAGTTTGCAGGAGCAAAAGACAGTGAAGGCTCTAACTTCAAAATGATTTTAAAGAGATCTCAGCACTAGCAGCCCAAGCCTTTCAGTAGTCGGGACACCAATTGTAACATGACCCCTGGATGGTGGGGTGTACATCCTCCCAACAGCCCTGTTCCCTGCCTCCCAACCAGGAGCTGTACCCCTACATGTTGCTAGCATCAGTAGACTGAATATTTGTAGGAAAGTGTTGTCTTTCAGTGGCCCACTTCCCACGACAGGGAAGTTTCTTCAAAGTGCTGAGCAGCCATGGATGGCACTCAGAGACTAAGCAACAGGCCATCTCCTTGAGTCAGGGGTTTCTCCTCAGTTCTGCAACTTTCTCATAAAGTTACATGTTCCATGTAGTTTCCCCTACCTGAAAGTTGCTGATAGCTTTTTTTTTCTGGTACCAGGGATGGAGCTCAGGACATAGCACTTGCCAGGCAGGCATGGCACCACTGAGCTACATCCCCAGTCCTAATGGCTTCTTTTTTGATTTCTTGATGTCACCTTTTTTCCCTTCCTGTTTTCAGACTTTCAACAGCCATAAAACTAACTGTACTAAATGTATGTTTTGTAAAAGCTACTGTGGTTTCTTCTTTTTTGCCTGGTCTATCTTAAACTTACAATGTGTGTTTCAGTAAATATTAGCAGTACAGCATATGTGATAAATTTAAATTGAATTACAAATTTCATTTTCTCTTGTACTCTTCCCTTGTTTCAATATTTTGCATATTTTCATGAACCAAATACTTCTCATTCAATTTTTTTATGTAATGAAAATTCTAAAAATTAAAGCAAATATTTTCTTTCTTTTATTTTCTTAACCGTAGTGATCCAAAAAGTGCTATTTTCACCTTTATATAATGAGGGCAGGGAATCAAATGGAAATTATCTGTTACTCAAAAATATTTTTTTCTAAGTATCAAGTTAACTTTGTACCTTTGTGGAAGAGATAACTTACAAATTGTTTATTCCTTCCTAGATAAATATTTTTAAAAGGCCTTTAAATCAGTACCTACCAGTCAGATCAATTAAACTTCAACTCTTATGTATGTGTAAAAGTCTGAAAAAAAAGATATCGATATAACTTAATGGGTTGAAACATCATTAAGGGAAACTGCTTTTAAGTTTATAAGAGAACAGATGGAAGATTCACATGGTATTTTTGGACATAATTCTAGTACAAAGAAGAAATGTAAAAAACAAAACCTGGCAAGAAATTAGACTCAACTTAAAAAACCATGATTACTTCACAAATCCAAGCAATTCTAGAATGGAAAAGAGCTTGATATTAAAGGATGTATACTATTATACAGTACGCATTTAGGAATTACTTGCATATCTTTAAATTATATATCATCTATATATTTATAGCCAGTCATGCACTAAACATACATACTATATTAGGAGGTTTTGATGACTTGTGCAAAATATTAAGAAGTAATTAGGAAGGCATTCAGACCTAGGCACCACATGAATAGGTCCAGAAAGTTCATATTGGATTTAATTATATTTGCTAGGTACTCTCATTTTCTTGGAATAGGTCAGTTCTTTCAATAGTTAAAAATCAGCTTAATGTGAAAAATATTTCCATAGTGCTATGAATACATGTATAACAGTGCTTGCCTTACTCTTTTGCTTCTTATTTGTAAATTTCTCTGGGCATAGTAATCACATTTCATTTAGTAATTTTATGAATTGATTGGTATATTCACAAATAAATGATTAACCCCTCTCTCAATTACTTTCTCATTGCTGGGACACAATATCTGAGACCCACAATTAAAGGGAGAAGAGGGATACTTTGGTTCACGTTTCAGAAGTTTTCGTCCATATCTGCAGGCTTAAACACAGAAAATGTCATGGTGACAGAGCTTGGATGGAAGAAACCTGCTTACCCCATGGTGAGCAGGAAGCAGAGAGAGGAATGAGGAGCCAGGAAGGGAGCTATGCCCTTCCAGGTCATGCCCTAGTAACTCACCTATTCTGGCCAGGCCCCACCATGTAACAGCAAGTTGTCTGTCTCCTCTGATGGCTCAATTATCTTCCAGAAGCCCCACCTATGAGAGCACGTGAGGCTCTCTGGGACACCCAGATATAAACCATACCAATCTCCTTTTAACTTAGATCTAATTTGAGCTCCAAATTCTCCAAAATTATAAATTAATATCCAAATATTTTCTTTGACAGTGAATATAATAGCAGCTTGTGACTTAAACCAAGTAAATTGGCATTTTATTTTTTCTGCACAAAAATGATTTTCTTTCTGAAAAAGTAATTCAACAGAATTATACTAAACTCTTCATTACATATAATTTGCACTTGCTTATAGTGCAAAACAATCTCAAATGATTCAGAATATTATCACAAAAAAGACATGGAGACAATTATTGAATATATTATTTCTAAATGATTGAGAATGGAGTGGAACAATTTCAGATTGCTGTCATAGCTATGGATTTAGGTCAACACTTAAAATTGACTTGCCTTTAAATTTTTGAATTCCCACTTAAAATCTGAACAAAATAAATTAAATAACAAGTATCAAAGAGTTTTATGAAAATCTTTTGATTTGGTAGTCAAAATTGTAGGTAAGCATTAAAAATGATCTAGAACATTCATATTAATTTATGCTTCTTTTTAATTAATTAATTTTATTGGTACATTTTAGGTATACAATATAATGGCATTCATCATTGAAAATTTGCACCTTTACATCTTGGTTCTTATTTTTTCCCCACTCCCCTGCCTTCCCTTCAATCCCTCCACTTCTCCCTATCTACAAAGACTTTGTTTCCATTTTTCCTTTTTCTCATGTTAATTCCTTTCCCATCTTTCTTTTCCCCTACCCTTCCCAATTCCCCTTCCCCTTTGCACCTTTTTTTCCTAATTCACAATATCTATTATAGCTTTTAGTCCTTATTTACACTTTCAGATTCTCACACTAAAGAAGCTATTCCATATTTATACATATGCATCCTATTTATTTCACTTAAAAGTATTGCCTCACTGTGCATCCATTTAGCTATATCTCTAGTTTCTCATTCTTTTTGGCTGAGTTGTACTCCATTGTATAAATAAAACACCCATTTTTTAATCCAGTCTCTTGTTGATGGGCAATTGGGCTGTTTCTAAGTTTTAGCTATCACGAATTGTGCTGCTATGAACATGGTTACACATACATCACTGTGGTATGAGTCTCTTAATTCTTTAGGGAAGATACCCCACACATGGATTGCTAGGTCAAATGGAACCTCAAATCCTAGATCTTTGAGGTATCTCCATACTGATTTCCACAGTGATTGTACCAGTCTACACTCCCACCAGCAGTGGAGCAGGGTTCCTATTTCCCTGCAGTCCTGCCAGCATTTGTTATTGGTTGATTTCATGATAGTAGCTATTCTTTCTGGGGTGAGGTGGAATGTCACCATTGTTTTCATTTGAATCTATCAAATGATGAGTGATGTTGAACATCTTTTCATACGATTATTTGATATTTCTACTTCTTTGTCTGAAAAATATCTGTTCCTTTTAGATGCCCATTTTTGGGTTGGGTCTTTAAATTTTGGAGGTATGATTTTTTTAAAGTTCTTTATATATTCTAGATAGTAAACCTTTATCTGATGAAGAGCTGGTGAAAAGTTTTACCCACATTTTGGGTTGTCTCTTCACATTATTGGTTGTTTCTCTTGCTGTGCAGAAGCTTTTTTTTTTTTTTTTTTAATAAGAAGAGATCCACTTGTTGATTATTTGTGGTAGTTCACAGGCAACTGAGGTTCTGTTCATGAAATCTTCTGTTACACTAACATATTTTTTAATTGAGTTTATCAGTATATTTTAGGTGTACAGTACAGTTACATTCATCACTGGGACCTTGTATTTTTACATGACAGGTCTTGGTTCTCATTTATTCCCATTGTCCCTGCCCTCCCTTCACCCCCTTCTCCCCTCCCCATTTGCAAACACTTTATTTCCATTTTTTCCTTTTCTCATAATTTTTTTCTTTTTCCTAATTTCCTTTCCCCTACCCTTCCCAATTTCTTTACACCTTTAGCCCTTTTCTTCCTATGTCACATAGTCAATTATCTCACTAGGATCTTATGTACTATTATAGTTTTTCACACCAGAGAAACTATTCAGTATTCACACATGTGTGACTTATTTATTTTACTTAGGAGTATATCCTCAAAATGTATCCATTTTCCTATGAATGAATCTAATTTCTCATTCTTTATGGCTGAGTAGTATTCCATTTTATAGAAAAAACACATCTTCTTTATCCAGTTTCCAACTGATGGCCAAATGGGCTGTCTCCAAGTTTTAGCTATTACAAACTGTGCACCAATGTCTTCAAGAGTTCTGCCTAACCTCTCTTCCAGCCAGTTTAGTGTTTCTGTTTTAATATTTAGATCTTTAACCCATTCCAATTTCACTTTAGTGCATGGTGACACATATAGGTCCAGTTTTAATCTTTGGCAAGTTGAAAGCCAGTTTTTCGAGCACCATTTCATAAAGAGGTTATCTTTCATCCAGTGAGGGTATTTGGCTCCTTTGTCAAAGATGAGGTGTCTGAGTGTGTCTTGACTTGTTTCTTTATATTCTAATCTGTTCCATGCATCCTCAGGTCTGTTTCTTTGCCAGTACCATGCTGTTTTATCACAGTAGCTTTATAGTATAGATTCAAGTTAGGAATTGTAATACCCCCTAACTTTTCTTTATTGCCTAGAATTGATTTTGCTATTCTAGGTCTCTTCTTGTTCCAAATGAATTTTTTGGATTATTTTCTCAAAGTCTGTGAAGTATGCTCCTGGGATTTCAATTGGGATTACATTGAATCTATACAGCAGTTTTGAAAGTATGGCCATTTTCACTATGTTGATTCTTCCTAGCCAGGAGCAAGGGATGTCTTTCAACTTCCTGATATCTCCTTCAGTCTCTTTTTTCAGAGTGCTATAGTTTTCAGAGTAGAGGACTTTGATTCCTTTCATTAGGTGGATTCCTAGGTATTTGAAATTTTTTTTATGCTATTGTGAAAGGAATTATTTGTTCCACCTCATTCTCAGTGAGTCTCTTTCTCATATACAGGAAAGCTATTGGTTTTTATGGTTGACCTTGTAACCAGCTACTTTTTTGAATTTCATCATGAAGTCTAGAAGACTTTCGGTGGAGTTCTTGGGATCTTGTACATAGAGTTTCATGTCATCTGCAAACAGTGACAATTTGACTTCTTCATTTCCTATCTTTATTCGTTTTATTTCTTTCTCTTATCTAATTGTTCTGGCTAATGTTTCCAAGACTACATTGAGTAGGAGTGGTGATAGTGGATATCCTTGTCTTGTTCCTGATTTTAGTGTAAAGGATTTCAGTTTTTGATCATTTAGTATGATATTGGCTATTGGGTTTTCTTAGATGGCTTATCAGTTTGGGGCAGTAACTGTCTATTCTAAGTTTTTGGAGGGTTTTATCTTAAATGTGTGTTGGATTTTGTCCAATGCTTTCTCTGCATCTATTGAGATGATCATATTGTTTTTGTCTTTGGCTCTATTAATATAGCATATTACATTTATTGATTTCTGTATATTGAATCATCCCTTCATCCCTGAGATGAATCCCTCTTGGTTGGGGTGTATGATCTTTTTAATGATCTCCTGCATTCTATTTGTTATTATTTTATTAAAGAATTTTCCATCTATGCTCATTAGTGAGATTGGCCTATAGTTCTCTTTTTTTTGGTTGTGTGTTTCTCTGCTTTGTGGATCAAGGTGATGCTTGCTTCCAGGAATGAATTTGGAATTTGCTTCCCTTTCAATTTCATTGAAGAGTTTAAACAGGAGTGGCAGTAGTTCCTCTCTAAATGTCTTCTGGAATTAAGCAGTGAATCCATCAGGACTCTAACTTTTCTTAGTTGGTAAGTTTTTAATTATATTTTCAATTTTGTTGATTGATATTGGATCATTTAAAAATTTTAGATCATCTTCTTTCAAGTTTGGTAATTCATACATATCTAGAAATCTGTCCATTTCTTCTGTTTTCCATCTTATTGGTGTATAGGTTTTTGAAGTAAGTATTGATGATCCTTTGGTTTTCTGCTGTGTCTATTGTAACTTCACCCATTTCAGTCTTAATTTCATGGATTTGGGCCTTTTATTTCCTTTTTTTATAATGTTTGTTAAAGGTTTGCCAATTTTGATTATTCTTTCAAAGAACCAACTCTTGGCTTCACTGATTTTTTTGTATTGTTATCTCAGTCTCTATTGCATTAATTTCTCCCCTGATCTTTATAATTTCCTCCCTTCTATGAGCTTTGGGTTTGTCCTCTTCTTGATTTTCTAGAAGCTTGAGGTTAAGCATCAGGTTGTGTATTTGCACTCACTCTGTTTTCCTAATATGAATATTCACTGCTATGAATTTCCCTTGTTAGACTGCTTTCATTGTTTTCTGTAGATGCTGGTATGTTGTATTTTCATTGCCATTTAATTGTAGGAAATGTCTGATTTCTTCTTTGATTTCCTCTATGACCCATTGGTTATTCAGAAGTGTGTTGCTCAGTTTCCATGTGTTCATGAAATTCTTTTAATTTCTTTTGCTATTGATCTCCAAGTTCATCATACTATGGTCTGATAACACCCAGGAGATCAGTTCCTTTGAACTTACTAAAATATGTTCTATGAGTGAATATTTGGTCTATTTTGGAGAACCATTCATATGGAACCAAAAAGAATTTCTATTCAGGTTTTGTGTGGTGGAACACTCTGTAAACATCTTTGAATTTCATTTGTCCAAGAATTTGAGTTCTAGTGTTTCATGGTTTATTTTTTGTCTGGTTGATCTATCTCTTTGTGACAGTAGGGTATTAAGGTCCCCCACTACTATTGCATTAAGGTTATATGATTTTTCAAGTCCATTAGTGTATGTATTATATAGTTGGGATCATTAGTATTTGGTGCATTTATATTTACAACTGTCATCTCTTCCTCTTGGATTTTTCCCTTTTTAAGGATGTTGTATCCTTTTTTGTCTCTCTTAATCAGTGTTGGTTTGAAATTCACTTGATCTGTAAAGAGGATAGCTACTCATGCTTTTCTTTTGTTCCTGTCACATGGAGTATTGTTTTCCACCCTATAACTTTCAGTCTATGAGCTTCTTTTTGAATTAAGTGTGTTTCTTCTATGCAGCATATTGTTATATCTTGCTTCTTGACCCATTCTGCCAGTCTATTTGTTTTGATTGGTGAATTGAGATCATTAACATTGATGGTTATAAATCATATGTATTGACTTCTCCTTGTCATGATTTTTTCTTTTTGTTGGATTCTCCCTCTTTGCATTTAATTTCTTGTTGCTTCTCATGGGTCCATTCTGCTGGGCTTCCTGGGGTTATGATCCTCATTGACCTTTCCTAAGATATTGTTTAAAAGTTTTTGGAGTGCTGGTTTGGAATTCATGAAGTTCTTAGGTGCTTTTTGTCATGAAAGTATCTTAATCTCCATCAATTTTGAAAGATAGTCTTGCAGGGTACATCAGTCTGAGTTGGAGGTTGTTTTCCTTTAGAGTTTGAAATATGCAACACCAAGATCCTCTTGCCTTTTGGGTTTGTGTTGAGAAGTCTGCTGTGTTTCTGATGGGTTTTCCTCTGTATATGATTTGTTTCTTTTCTCTAACTGCTTATAGAATATTGTTCTTCTTTTGAGTTTCTGAAATCTTACTGATTATATGCCTATGTGAAGATTTTTTTTTTTAATCATGGCTAGTTGGAGTCCTATAAGCCTCACTTGTCTGTATGTCAGGTTCTTTCCCACTATTTGAAAAGTTTTCTGCCATTACTTTGGTGTATAGTTGTTTTTATGTCATCTGCACTCTCTCCCATTTCTTCATTGACTCCAATTAGTCATATTATTCTTCTTTGAATCATCTAGCCACTGCTGGATTGGTCTCTTGTGATGCCTTTAATTTTAAGAGTTTTCTTTTCCTGGTCACTAACTGCAATCCTATCTTCTATATCTAAAATTCTGTCTTCACATTGGCTTGTTCTGTTGTGTAAACTTTCAGTGGAATTTTTAATCTCTTGGAAATCTGTTTGCATGTGTTGGATGGATTTCATTTGTTTCCGGTGTTGTGATTCCATCATGTTTCTTAGCTCCTCTATATTTTTTATCTGTGTCTGATCTAGATATATTAATCATGTCTTGTACTATGGGCACAATCTCTGCTGTTATCTGAGAAATTATTTCTGATTTCATTTTTCCATGTCGTCTTCCGTTGCCAGTTCAGGGAGTCCAAATTGTTGAGTATCAGATTGTCCCATCTTGTTTCCTTTCAGGGTTGTCTTAGGTGATCTGGAAATCTGGTTTTGAGGCTTGTTTCCATGTCTTCTCATTTCAACAGATTCAGCCTGCTGTGCCTTTGTTGAGGTAACTTTTTGTTCACCCAGTGGTCTTCAGTTCTCAGCAAGCCACTGAGCAGTCTTTACTCTGCTGCTCCCCAGTCACCAGTTCCTGAGTTTAGAATGGTGGCCCTCTATATCCCTGTGCTGACTTGTTGTCTGGATGGGCTTCTGGCTGGGCCTGTGCACCTTTGGGATGGTATATAGGTGTGCCTCTCACTGGGGCCTTTATGTAGGTGTTATCTGAGGGAGGGCTTTGCTTGGGTCTGTGTATCCCAGTTCTTTTTCTCTCAGTAGGCTTCTGGCTAGAGTCACCATGCATTTATCAATGGTATAGCTGAAAGCCTCTAGCTGTTTCTGTGCATCTGTGTAGCTTTCTTCCAGGTGGGCCTTTGGCTGCAGAGGATGGTATGGAGGGACTCTGGATGAAGCACATCTGTGCAGCATTTTTGTAGGTGGTCTGTTTCTTGGGCACATGTGCTTGCATCTCTGGCCTTGGGTTGGGGTCTGGGCTGAGATCCACCTGCAGCCCTGACACTCTGGTCCACAGAGCTGCTCCCAGGGATGTGTGCACACTTACAGATGATATGGCAGAACACTTAACTTACTTTTCTTATATTCAAGCTCAGTAGTTCATTAGAGTAATCCATTATAATTCAGATAAAATATATATTTTCTTTGAATTCTAATTCTTTCTCATCTCTTCTCATCACTAACTATAGAAGTAGTGTTCATTTGAGGAAAGTTGCTGTGTACCATTGTTTATAACCCTGAAGACTGAACCAAAGAACACAAACAGCTGTGAGATATGATGATTTTTTTTTTGTCTAATTGTATTCATGTAGTCTATAGACAGCAATTCAGAAGAGTAACAAACCTTTAAGATTTAACATATTGAACTTGTCTTTCTATTGGTCAAATTAATTGGATAATTTCCAAATCTGCACTTTACTATTTTGTTGACATAACCTTTGACCAAGAAGTGTATTGATTTGAAAATGTCTTTTCTTATAGACAGAAAATCAATTCGGTTACTTTAATAAATATAATTAAGCAAAATAGTTGGCTAAGCAATTAAAGGATATCTATTGTCATTTCTGAGGGGCAGGGAGGTAGAATTTAACATGGATGTTTGACATTGTTTGTTTTATGAGGAAATTATGCTAAGCCAAAAGAAACAATATGGACATTTTTATCTTATGAAGGAATGTTGTCCAATAAAACATGTTGACTGTAGACATTTATCACGCACTTTTGTGCAGATCAATAGCAGATAAGACAAAACATGACTTTCATATTCTTAAAGAAACCTTTTCTTGAGAAGACTATGACTGAATTGGTATTAGAAGTCTGTGCTACTTTCTTGCTGATGTACACCAAGGTGGGAATCTTATCTTTCCCTTTTTAGCAGTGATTTGTTCTCTCTATGCCTCACTTTTTTCTTTCATAAAATTAGGAAAATAACAGTACTTCCCTTGTAGGGTTGTTGTGAGGATATAATAAATTAATACAGGGAGAAATAAATTAGCATATAAAAATGAACATTTAGTGAAATAAATGCTTAATAAATTTTAGTGATCATTATATTCTTATCTTGAAATGGCAAATACATACTCCATTTGTTTCATAATGAATTATTATAATACCTTAAAAGCAACATTCTAGGAAAAATTTAAATTCAAATGTTTACTTGATAGTTTTCTTGTCTTAGCATTCATTCATTTTCATTGTTTAGAAAGCTATTATTAGAATGGTTACCCCAATTAATAGTTTGGTTACAAGTGAGATAAATATCTGTAAACATCTCTGCATGAAGGCAGAGGAGCACATGCCCCACCCAAAAAACTCCAAAGCACATTTAAACTTAATTTACATTATTACAGTCCTTGAAATCATATTGTATAAAAGTACCAACCACTGAATATGAAGTCAGCCAGAAGTTTCCTTTTAATTCACATCTTTAATGGTTATTTAAATAGATTTAATGAATTTTATGACTCTGGTTGATGTGATTTAACTATATTTATTGTAATAAAATTGGAACATATTAAGAGCAGTATTTTGAGTAAAATTTGGAAATGCTGCTTCTGAATGAAATCTAAACATATCTAAGTTCCACAATCTAAACATTCAACTGATATCTACTAAATGGAACAACATTGCCTCTTCTAAAAATAAAGTGAACATTGACTGGAAAGCTTGGTTGATTAAGAATGTTAGCATTAGAACCAAGAAAGTACTTTTAGACTCCATGTCTCCTCAAAAGTATTACACATGTTTTTCTAGTGATATTTGTTCTGAGCACTGATGGTTCATATCACCATGTAGTTATTTAAAAACTGACCATATGTGGATAAAATATAAACTATTTGCTATTAGTAATGTTATTTTACATAATTAAGTTATCATGATTTTATTTTTTCAACAGAGGAATGAAAGCCTTTCTATAGTCTACATAACAAATTGTGTCTCCAAATGGGGACAGAAGCATTGGTATTTGTACACTTTTATTAGAGCAGGAGTGAATGTAAAATACAATCTCTTGAGTTCAATTATAAAACCCATATGCTTGAGTGAATACATGGCAAAATGTGAAACTTCATTACACATTAGAGGCACTACAAATTTCAGCTTTGATTCAAAAAAACATTCAGATTGCTAATGTGGTGTGCATTACTAAAAGGTTAATATCATTGCTGTATGAAGTAATATGAATGGGCAAGTGGAAACATCTGTGTTTTCTCTGCCTGAGAAATGTGGCCTTTTAATTCAAGGGCATATCTGTGTAGAGGATAAAGCCTAAGATAATAAGGAATGCTTATATTAAGGAACATAGTGAAGAATGATAGCAAAGGAAAAAACACACAGTACATTGGGATTAAATGAGTTGTAGCATAACCACTAGTGCCAATGTAAACTTACTTTTAAGACCATGCAGAAATGTTGAGCTCCCTTTTTGAGGATGAATTATTTGTGAATCTCTAGACAGATCTTTAAAAATCTAAGATGAGTACTAACAACAGACTTAAGTATGCACAATATCAAACCAAGAAGACTAAAAAAATCCAGAATCAAAAAGCTCAGGCAATAAAATTAAAGCAATAATAAGAACCTATCAATCAAGAAAAGCTCAAGATTTGACGGATTCTACAAGCATTTCAGGGAAGATCGAATGCCAATAATGAAATTGAAAGAGAAGGTGTGCTCCTGGCACCGTTCTTCGAAACTAATACTGCAAAACTAGACTGTTGAATATGAACCTAACTAAAAGCTTAACTTTTGGTTAAAAGACAACTATTGGCCAATCTCTATAGTGAACATAGATGCAAAAATCCTCAACAAGATACAGGCAAACAGAATGCAATGAATCAGCAAAAAGATCATATATCATGACCAAGTAGGCTTTATTCTAGAGATGCAAGTACTGTTCAATATATATGCAAATCAATAAATACATCTCATAAACAGAAGAAAGGACAAAAATCACATGATTCTTTCAGTAAGTGCAGAAAAGTCACTTGACAAAATCCAACACCCATGATACAAACCCTAAAGAAAACAAAGAAATAAAGACATTATCTCAACTTGATAAGAGCCATTTATGACAAACATCCTGTCAGCATCATTAAATGGCAAAAGAACTGAAAGCTTTCTCTCTGAGATCAGGAATAAGACAAGGAAGTGCATTGCTTTTAAGCTGCCAAGTATGTGGGTACTTGTTGCATAGCAATAGAAAAGTAATATATAGTAATTGATTTGCATTTGGGAATACAACATGTTAATTTACTCATTTATACATTTATGTATTTGTTTAGGATTAGTGGGATAAAATGTAAGTAGTTCACAACCTATTGCTTGAGTCATTGAATTGCTACAAGCCCTGTAAGTGTAGAAAGCAGTGGCCTGCAGGTTGCTCACGGTGCCAACTCAGTCACAGTGTGAATATACAGGGACAAATCAGAACTTTTGTCTTGATACTTATTAAGAAGGAGAGAGGAGAAGTGAAATTTGAAATATATAAAGTTCAAACTTGTCTCTGGAAAATCTATCAAATATTTGTGTGTAGTACCTTAAATAAATGATGAAAATTCTCACAAACATGACAACACTAATAATCATTAATGAGTTTTTAAGTTGAAAGTAAATATCCTAAGGTAAGAAAGAAAAAATGAATTTGATCAATCAGTCATTCCACAAGAGAAGATAAAATAACCTTCTATTTTCATTAAAGAAAACAGTGCATGAAGATGAATATGATGGAGAGGCTATAAAAGTTCTTCAGCTCAAGTTATAACTTAAAGTTGATGGTACTTTTGAGTTTTAATATTTACAATACTTTAAAATGTATTGACATACTGTTTATTTTCACATTCATATGATAATTACTTTATTTTAAATTCTTTTTCTTAAATAGGGTATTCAAAATTACCTGTTTATGTCCCACAATAACAAAATTCAACACTACATGCTAAACAAGAGAGGAACAATATTTTAAAATGCTATTAGCAGCTATAGTAAGATGAAGGCAGATTGGTCCATTAAAATGGGCATAACATAAAATTATTTCTGATTTTGATAAAAATCATATCAGAGAATTGGGCTGACCAGAGGCAGAAGAATGGAATGGACAATGAATGAGAAGTATTGTAGCATGGTAGCTATTGACAAGTCCTGTGAACAGCTTGACAGTAAGATCTGGCAAGTAGATTAGGCAGCAGATGGAAGGGAATGTGAGGCCATGGGAGTTTTCTTTTTTCCTTTGATAGAAACAACTATGTATGCTGGTGGGAGTATTCAAATAGGAAGGTGATATTTACAGGTTATTTATAATTCAGTCTGTACAAGTATAAAGGTAGCCATCTTTCAGAATGGTTCCCAATGATTCTGTTGGTGTTTCTACTCTTGTATAGACCACTCCTGGTTGTATCAAGATTGATCTAGTGAGAACCACCCAGTCATGCACGGAGCTTGCTGCTACTCCTCTTCCACCACCATAACCCCAGGCCTTCATTGGAGCAGACCGATGAGAATCACCCAGCCACTCAGGTGCCTCTATAGAACCTGCCCCCTATCCCACTCTTGGGCCACCTGGTTGTGCTGGTACCTGGATCCACACTGCAGAGACACAGGTGTTCATAAAGGCCATTTTACCCATCTCCAGAAGATAGAATGGAAGTGAACAGCAATAAAGGCACATCAGACCTCCATAACTCGTAAGTTGTAGGGATCACTGTCTTCCACCAGAATTTGGCTTATCTTCATGAGAAGGGCAGCTGTAACCTGCAATAGAATCTTGCAGATTTCAACCCTGCAGGAGGTCAGGGATCTCAAATTGGGCTTCACAACCAGAATTCAGCATGAATCTCAGGAGTCTGCCATTGGCTAGCTGAGGCTAATTGCCTCAGTTCTTCACATTGCTGCCCACATTGTCTATTGTGAGAGCAGATATGTACCCTGAAAGAGGCCCTTCAAATTTTTTCTTTTCCTCATACTTTTAATTTTTAGTTTTAAAATTTTATTTTCCCCATTGTGTAAATTCTTCCTCTTTTCTTGTTTTTTCCACTCAGTCTCTTGCTCCCCCATGTTATTCTTCATCTCCCTTTTTGTTCCTCTTCCTGCCCTAATTTGGATTTCTTCTTTCCTTTTCTTTTTTCTCTCTTTTTCCTTCACTCAATGGTCATTAGTTTCAAGGGAAAGTTAGTACAATTTAGAGATTCCCTATTACTGTTAAGTGGTTCTATTCTTCTTTTTGTTCTTGTGCTATTTTTCCCTTATGTCTTCAACAGTTTCCTAGTTTGTGTGATCATCCTGTGTCTTCTGTCTTCACTTGAAACTTTCTCCTATTCTTTTACCTATCTATTCTTTTCCTCCCAACTCCTAAGTCCCATTCGGAAGGGTAAATTTGCCATATTGAAGAATTCATTCACTATAAATATATTTTGGGCTGGTCCTCAATTTTGATTTAATTCACATGGTTAAAGATGATAGATTAATGACTACCACAAATAGTCAATTCTTAACTGTGCTTGATGCTATTGTGTTGCTGATTGTATCAATTGGGCTAAAGGGTTGTGACTGATTTAATGAGTTGTCCTTTCTGATGTTATGAAAATGATAGTGTCTCTGAGTTATTAGAGACTGAAAACCTAGAGAGGAGCTAAATCAGGAAGATCAAAATATTAACCTAGGAATTAAACCAAAGACAGCCCAACAACAAAAATAAAAATGAGAAAAAATTTAAGCAAGACATAAATACAGACTTCCAGTTCACCAACAGCAAATTCTAGGGGAAATGAGGTGGAACAGTATGACAATCACCACCCTGAATTCATAGCACAGAAAGTAACAAAACAGATCCATCAGGCTCTAGAAAAAATTCAAAACAGAATTAATTTCCCAGATGAACACAGAGATGATGAGCATAATGAAAGACATGATTCGAGACTCTAGAACAGAAACAGACAAAAAAAAAAAAAAATAGAGGACCATGATGGAAGCAATGAATGCCCAAATAGGAAAGAATTGTAAATCATTAATGCCAAACACAGGAAAGAAATGGAATCCATGAAACAGATTCAAACAGGTACCCAGGACATTAAAAACTCTATTGAAAGTATTCACAACAGTATAAATGAATGTGAAGATAGAATTTCAGATATAGAAGACAGGATTTCAGTCATGACTATGAAAAGAGAGGTCTCTAAAAAGCAGTAAGGGTTCATGAGAAATCAATCCAGCAACTCTTAGTTGATACAAAGAAGAATAACATAAAACTGATAGCAATCCGTGAAGTAGCAGGAGAAATTACCAATGACTTTAAAAAGCTGTTCACACAATTAATGACAGAAAACTTCCCAAACAGAGAGAAGAATTTGACATACAGATAAATGAGGCATATAGGACTCCAATTAGCCATGATAAAAAAAAAACCTACACCTAGACATATAATAGTCAAGATCCCAGAAACCCAAAGAAGAACAAAATATTGCAAGTAGTTAGAGAAAAAAAAAATCACATGCAAAGGAAAGCCCATCAAAATCACAATAGACTTTTCAACATAAACCCTCAAGTCAAGGAGAGCCTAGAGTGAGGTATTTCAAACCTTAAAAGAAAGCAACCTCCAACCTAGGCTGATATATCCTGCAAAATTCTCTTTCAAATTGGATGGGGAAATAAGATACATCCATGACAAAGAACCCCTGAGAAACTTCATGAATACCAAACCAGCACTACAAGGAATTCTAAACAATATCCTTGAAAAAGACAATGAAGGTCACAACACCATGAGCAAATCAATTAGTCAAGGCAAGAAACTAAAGGTAGAGGAAGAAAAATTAAAAAGAGCCAACAAACAGGAAAATAACATAACAATGATAAATCAGTACATATCATTTATAACCATCAATGTCACTGGCCTCAATTCACCAATCAAGAGAAATAGACTGGAAGAATGGATTAAGAAGCAAAATCCAACAATATATTGTATACAAGAAACAAACCTAGTGCAAAAAGAAACACATACACTGAAAGTGAAAAGGTGGAAAACAGTTCTCCATGCAACAGGAGCCCAGAAAAAAAACAGGAGTAGCTAACTTATCCACAAAGTAAATTTCAAACCAAAACTGATTAAGGGAGACAAAGAAGGTCACTACATCCTTGTAAAGGGAATATCCAAAAGGAAGAGATGACAATAATGAATATATGTGCACCAAATAGTAATGCCCCCAACTACATAAAACAAATATTAAGGGACATTATAAACCAAATAAACACTAATACAATTGTAGTGGGGGACCTCAATGCTTCACTATCACAAATAGACACATCATTTAGACAAAAAAATCAACAACAAAATATTAGAACTGAGCCAAGCTCTTAATAGACATCTACAGAGTGTTACAAGCCACAAAATCAGAATATACATTCTTTTTGGCTGCACAGGGGTCATTCTCCAAAATAGACCACATACTAACTCATAGAACATGTTTAAATAAATGCAAAGAATTGAAGTTATCCCATGCATATTATCAGACCATAGTACAAGTAAACCAGAAATTAATAGCATAAGAAACTGTAAGAACTTCACACACACACACACAAAATGGAAATTTAACAACACTATCCTGAACAATCAATGGGTCACAGATGAAACTAAAGAAAAAGTTAGTTTTTAAAAATGAATGATTATGCCAATACAACATAGTGGAATCTATGGGACACAATCAAAGCAGTTCTATGTGGAAAATTCATAGCAGCAAATGCCCACACTAGGAAAAGAGAACAAGCTCAAATAAGCAATCTAATGAGGAATCTTGGACTCCTAGAAAAAGAAGAGCTAGAAAAACCCAAAGCTCATACAAGGGAGGAAATTAAAAAGATGAGAGCAGAAATCAATGTAATGGAAACTAAGAGAATAATACAAAAAGTCAATGAATTGAAGAGTTAGTTTTTTGAAAGAATAAATAAAATCAATAAAACCTTAGCCAACCCTGTCAAAAAAAAAAAAAGGAAAGAAATGACTCAGATCCATGCAATTAAGAATGAAAAGGGTGAAGTACAACAGATACAGCACAAATCCAGAGGATCATCAATACCTACTTTGAGAGCTTGTATTCTAATAAAATGGAAAACACAGAAGAAATGGAAAGATGTCTTGATACTTATGAATTACCAAAGTTGAATGGAGAAAATTTTAAAAAATTCAAAATACCCCAAATGCAGTCAGTGAAATTGAAAATGTAACTAAAAGTTTACCTACTAAGAAAAGCTCAGATCCTGACGGCTTCAATGATGAATTCTACAAAATATTTAGAGAAGAGCTACTGCCACTACTCTTTAAAATTTTCATTCAAATGGAAAGGGAAACAATACTTCCAAATTCATTCCTTGAAGCAAGTGTTACTTTGATTCTAAAACCAGGGACAGACACAACCAGCAGAGAGAATTACAGGCCAATATCCTTAATGAACATAGATGCAAAAATCATCAATAAGATACTGGCCAACACAATACCGAAGATCATCAAGATTATACATCCTGGCCAAGTCAGATTTATTCCAGGGATGCAAGGATGCTTCAACATACATAAATCAATAAATGTAATACACTATATTAATAGAGATAAGGACAAAAACCACACGATCATCTCAAAAGATACAGAAAAAGCATTAGACAAAAGTTAACCCCATTCATGATAAAAAACCATACAGAAAATTGGAATAGATGGTCTTCATCTCAACTTGATAAAGGCTATCTATGAAAAACCAGCAGCCAACATCATACTAAATGCTCGAAAACTGAAAACCTTCACACTAAAATCATGAGCAAGACAAAGATGTCCACTCTCACTACTTCTGTTCAATATAGTTCTAGAAATATTAACCACAGCAATTAGACATTATAAAGAAATTAAAGCAATAAAGATAGGAAAGGGAGAAATTAAACTGTCATTATTTGCTGATGATATGATATTCTACTTAGAAAATCCAAAAACTCTTCCAAAAGATTTCTAGACTTAACTAACTCTTTCAGAAGAATAGCTGGATACAAGGTCAACAAAAATCAATGGCCTTCTTGTGTACAAATAACAGACACACTGAGAGAAAAATTAGGGAAACAATTCCTTACACACTAGCATCCAAAAAAATGAAGTATCTAGGACTCAATCTAATGAAGGAAGCAAAAGACCTCTACACTGAAAACTACAGCACTCTGAAAAAAGAGATCAAAGAGGTTATAACAAAATGTAAAGATACTCCTGCTCCTGGGTAGGAATAATCTATATAGTGAAAATGGCAAGACTACCTAAAATGCTACAGAGATTCAGTGCAATCCTGATTGAAATTCCAACAGTATATGTTAAAGAACTAGAGAAAATAATCCAAAAATTCATTTGGAACCAGAAGAGACCTAGAATAGCAGAAGCCATTCTAGGCAAAAGAGACATGATGGGGGTATCACAATCCCCAAATTGAAACTTTACTACAAAGCCAATGTGATAAAAACACTATGGTACTGCCAAAGAAAAAGACACAAGGGTCAGTGGAATAGATTGGAAGATTCAGAAACAACTCCAGATGTATTCAACTACCTCATCTGTGAAAAAGGAGCTGGCCATCCTCAATGGAGGAAAGATAGTCTCTTTAATAAATTTTGTTGGAAAAACTAGATTTCAATCTGCCAAAGTTTAAAATTAGAACCATATCTTTTACCATGCACTAAACTAAAATTCAACTGGATTAAAGATCTAAATATTAAAATTGAAACTCTAAAGTTGCTGGAAGATAAGTTAGGTAGAACTCTGAAAGACACTGGCATAGGAAAAGACTTTATGAACAAATCCTCCACATGAGAAATAGCACAAAGAATCAACAACTGGGATCTCATTTTATTAAAAAGCATCTGTACTGCAAAGATGCCACTAACATAGCTAAGAGACAATCTACAATGTGGGAAAAAAAATTTACCAGGACTATTATCTAGAATGTATAAAGAACTAAAAAAAATAAGGCCCCCCAAATATAAAGACCCAATTCAAAAATGGGCATCTGAAATGAACAGACATTTCTCACACAAATGAGTAAAAGCAGCAAATAAATATATGAAAAAAACTGTTCAACATCACTGGTCATTCAAGAGATGCAGATGAAAACAACACTAAGATTTCACCTCACCCCACAAAGAATGGCTGCTCTCAAGAAATCAACCAATAACAAATGTCGGTGGGCCTGTGGGGAGAAAAGAACCTTTCTCCATTTTTGGTGGGAGTGCAGACTAGTGCAAACACTGTATAAGTCAATACGGAGATATCTCAAAAAACTAGGATTAGAAATCCCAGTTGACCCAGCTATCCCTCCACTGGGTATCTTTCAAAAAGAATTAAAAGAATCATACCACAATGATATATGTGTGTCCATATTTATAGTGGCACAGTTTGTAATAGCTAAAATTAGGAAACATCCCACCAGTTGGAGACTGGATAAAGATGATGATGTGTGTGTGTTTTTAATATATAAAATGGAATATTACTCAGCCATAAAGACTTAGAAACAAGTCAGTCATAGGAAAATGGATGTGATGAGGCCATACTCTTAAGTGAAATAAGACACATGTGTAAATACTGAATAGTTTCTCTGCTGCGAAAAACTAAAACTGTAAACAAGATCCAAATTGCATAACTGATAATGTGACTTAGGAAGAAAAGGGCTAAACATGTAGCAGAAATGAAAAGGGTAGGGGATAGGAAATAAGGGACAAGAAAAAAATATGATAAAAGGAAAAAATGGAAACAAAATTTTTGTAAATAGGTAAGGGTGGAGTGAGTGAAGGGAGGGGGAAAAATTGGTCTGTGGTAATGGGATAGTTACTTCCAAAAGTTCACTATAGTAGATTATAGCAACCACTAGCAGCAACCATTACAGTCTCTCTCTCTCTCTGTCTCTCTCTCTCTCTCTGTCTCTCTCTCTCTCCTCTCTCCATCATTACTTGTTCTACGGGAAATAAACTGTCATATTCTGAGCAGTCCTATGGGAGGCTCACATGGCATACAGCTGAGACCTGAGGCCTCTGGTGAGAAACTGACCAATAACAGGAGCTGGGTGAAGTGGAGCCTCTGGGCCCAGTCCCTCAGGGCCATGTTCACTATATTCACAATCCCTGCTAATAGCTTATCAACTTAGCCAAATTTACCCTTTTAAACCACTCTTGGATTCTTGACCCTTAGAAGTTCAGATAAAAAATTTTTGCTACTTTTAGCTGATGTGTTTCAGGATAACTTCTTATACAACAATAGATAAATAACATAGCACAAGAGATGTCCTTAAGAGGACAAATTAGGAGGTGATATACAATGCAGTTGAATAGGTTGTCTGTATTAGGGGAGTCAGAGAAGAGAAAATAGAGCATATAAGTACAGATGTACATGAATTTGTAGTTATGTGGTTGGATCATTTGGAATTCTAATTTTATTGATTTTCTTTTCTCATTAGATATGATAGAAGATTTTAAGTCGTGAGTAGTGTGAAAAGGAAAAGAGATGGGTGAGACACTTAAGAACCACACAGAAGAAAATATTGAAATAGTAAATGTGGAGGACAAGAAAGAAAACTGTATGAAAATAGAGTAAGATCAGGGAGAGTCTTATATTATCTTTGGTTTATGTGCAGTGTTAAAAGTGACTCCAGTCAACCAATTGTGTGTTTTTTCTCCAACAATATTTTCTTGTGTTCAGGGATGCAGAAAGGACTTATCTGTGTTTAACAATAGCCAGTGTTTGTTTGCTCAATGCAATTGAGAAAGAGAAACCAGAGAATTGAAGACATTTGTAAAGGAAGAATTTCCAGAAAAAAGAAAGGAGAACAGAAGGATGAGCCATGGTGGGAGAGTGGTCATATAGTTAGGGACTTGGAAAGTTCACCCAAGAATGTTTGCACAAAGTAGTACCCTGAGTGAAAGAGGGAAAATGAATAGAGCTAAAGAAGAGATGTCTCACTGAAGACGGGAATTTGGAAGTTGGTCATGGAACATGTAGCCCTGGAGGGTGTGGAGAGAAATTTGCTTGGAAAGGCTGACTAGTGGAGTTAAGTTCAGAGAAAAAAGTCACAGAGTCCTTGAGCAGAGAATATTTGCAGAAATGTGGGATGCTAGCCATTATTTAACCATCAGAGTGAGTAGCCTAAGGCTATTGTAATCTGAGTAAATGGGGTTCAAAGTCTCAATGGAGACCAACACATGTGGAAAATGATTTTGTTACCTTAGCAATGGGAAGTAAACCTTAATTTAATGGCCTGTTACTAAGAAAACTCACAAGCAAATGACGTAGACAGTACCTGGAGCCAGAAAATGTCATTTCATGTGGTTCAACTTGTGTGACAGCTTGGAAAGTGGTTTGGCCCCAAAGAATGTTTATCACAAGCCTGTTTACTTAAGCCTTCTGTAGACCAATGACAAAAGTTTTTCCTTCCTCCTAATTTCCATTCTAGCTATTTCTCTTAGCAATTGTACTGAGAATTTGCTAGTGTTTGGAATAATCTATCAAACAGCTAATTAAAATATTATCCTGGACTTTACCAGTTCCCAGCAAGTTTGGGCTCCCCTACAGAAGGAAGTGATGGTTAACATCCAATGTTGCACTTATTTGAATCCATGTTGACACATAAAATGCTCTTGGTTAATTACATTAATAGTAAGGGTAAACTGCTAAAGCAGTGATTCTCATTCTAATTGGGGATATTTTCCAACTTATACATTTGCTTTTATAAAATGTCTCTCATACAAAAACTATGAAAAATAATAAATAAGGGCAAAGAAAATATATGAGAAAAAGAAAAAATGAAAACAAAGTTTTTGTAAACAGGGAAGGGAGGAGAGGGTGAAGAGAGCACAGGGGCATGGGGAAAAATGAGAACCAAGACCTGTCATGTAAGGGTACAAGATCCCAATGATGAATGTAACTGTACTGTGTACCTAAAATGTACCAATAAACTCAGTGAGAAAAAAAATAACCATGTGTACATTGCTCACTTAAGAATTAAGAAAAACAAGGGCCAGGGGAAAAACAAGGGTTCATTGGCACTGTGCCTGTCTGGCAAGCACAAGGTCCTGAGTTCAATCCTGGTACCAAAAATAAATAAATAAATAAATAGATAGATAGATAGATGGATAGATAGATAGAATTAGGAAAAGCAGACATAATTTAAACTCTCTGTCTATGAACACCAAAATTTCTTTCCTAGAAGTACAGTTTCTTCAGTCTTATTTGTTATCTCTCAGACATATTTTGTAAGTTCTTGAGCAACATATCCACAATATAGTCTCATTTTCAATTATTTTATTTTATTTTCCCCTATTAAATTTATAGGTACATTTAAAGCAAACAATATAGTTACATTTATTATTGGAATCTTGTACCTTTACATTATATGTCTTGGTTCTTAAAGTTTTCCCCAAACCCCTGCCCTCCCTTCTCCCCCTTCACCCTTCACAATTTGCAAAGACTATTTCCATTTTTTCACATTTTCTTTTCCCTATTTCCTTTCCTTTCCCATCTCCTTCCCACTTCCCTTTAGTCATTTTCTTCCTATTTCACACTCTCAATTATACCATTTGAACCTTATTTACACTTTTAGCTTTTCATACCAGAGAAACTATTCAGTACTTACACGTGTATCTTATTTCACTTAAGATTATGGCCTCAATATACATCCATTTTCCTATGAATGACTCATTTCTCATTATTTATGGCTGAGTAGTACTCCACTTTATAGAAAAATCACATATTCTTTATCCAGGATCCAGTTGATGGGCATTTGGGTTGTTTACAAGTTTTAGCTATTACAAAATGTGCTGCTATAAACATGGATGCACATATATCACTGTGGTATGAATCTTTTAATTCTTTTGGAAAGATACCCAGCAAAGGGATATCTAGGTTACATGGGACATCTAATTCTAGTTGTTTGATGTATGTCCATATTGATTTCCACAGTGGTTGCACCAGTCTGAGAAGGGTTCCTTTCTCCCCACAACCCTGCCAGTATTTTTTATTGGCTGATTTCTTGATAGCAGCCATTTTTTTTTGGAGTGAGGTGGAATCTCAGTGTTACTTTCATCTTCATTTCTTTTTTTTTTTTTTCTTATTGAGATTATTGGTACATTTTAGGGATACAGTAGAGTTACATTCATCATTGGGATCTTGTACCTTTACATGACAGGTCTTGGTTCTCATTTTTTCCCCTTGTCCCTACTCTCCCTTCAACCCCACCTACCCTCCCCATTTACAAACACTTTATTTCCATTTTTCATTTTCTCATATTTTTTTCTTTTCTCTTATTACATTTCCCTTGCCCTCACCACTTTCCCTACACCTTTAGTCCTTTTCTTCCTATTTCACATTGTCAATGATCTCATTAGGATCCTATGTACTATTACAGTTTTTCACATCACAGAAACTATTTGGTATTTACACATGTGTGACTTATTTATTTCACTTAAGAGTATATCCCCAATATGTATTCATTTTCCTATGAATGAATCTAATTTCTCATTCTTTATGGCTGAGTAGTATTCCATTTTATAGAAAAATCACATCTTTATCCAGACTTCAACTGATGGGCAAATAGACTGTTTCCAAGTTCTAGCTATTACAAACTGTGCCGCTATAAACCTAAGTGTGCATATATCACTGTGATATGATTCTTTTAATTCTTTTGAAAAGATACCCAACAGAGGGATGGCTGGGTCAAATGGGACCTCTAATCCTAGTTGGTTGAGTTATCTCCATATTGATTTCCAAAGTGATTGCACCAGTCTGCACTCCCACCAACAATGGAGAATGGAAACTTTCTCCCCACAACCCCTCCAACATTTGTTATTGTGTGATTTCTTGATAGCAGCCATTCTTTGTTGGGTAAGGTGGAATCTCAGTGTTGTTTTCATCTGCATCTCTAGAATGACCAGTGATGTGGAGCATTTTTTCATATATTTACTTGCTGCTTTTACTTTGTGTGAGAAATGTCTGTTCATTTCAGATGCCCATTTTTGAAATGAGTCTTTATATTTGGGGGGTTGATTGTTTTGAGTTATTTATATATTCTAGATAAGAGCCCTTTGTCTGAAGAGCAGGTAGTAAAAATTTTTCCCACATTGTGGGTTGTCTCTTAGTACTGTTTATGGTTTCTTTTGCAGTGCCAAAGCTTTTTAATGAGATCGCAGGTGTTGATTCTTTCTTCTAGTTCCCATGCTACTGAGGATTTGTTCATAAAGTCTATCCCTATGCCAATGTCTTCAAGATCTCTGCCTAACATATCTCACAGAAAGTTTACTGTTTCTTTTGAAATATTTAGATCTTTAACCCACTTTGATTTTAGTTTAGGGCATGGTGAAATATAAGGGTCTAGTTTTAATATTTGACAGGTTGAAATCCAGTTTTTCCAACACCATTTATTAAAGAGACTATCTTGCCTCCAGTGAGGATGGTTGGCTCCTTTGTCAAAGACGAGGTAGCTGAGTACATCAGCAGTTGTTTTTTTATCTTCCAGGCTGTTCCACTGATCCTCAGGTCTTTTTCTTTTTCAGTACCATGCTGTTTTTATCACAGTGGCTTTGTAGTATAGTTTCAAATTGGCAATTGTTATACCCGCTGCCATGTCTCTGTTGCCTAGGATGGCTTTTGCTATTCTAAGTCTCTTCTGGTTCCAAATGAATTTTTGGATTATTTTCTCTAGTTCTGTGAAATGTAATGTAATTTCAATTGGCATTACATTGAATCTGTATACAGGTTTTGGTAGTATGGCCATTTTCACTATGTTGATTCTTCGTACCAGGAGCAGGGGATATCTTTCCATTTTCTTATATCCTCTTCATTCTCTTTTTTCAGAGTGCTGTAGTTTTCAGTGTAGAGGTCTTTTGCTTCCTTCAGTAGATTGAGTCCCAGATACTTCAATTTTTTGGATAATATTGTGAAAGGAATTGTTTCCCTAATTTCTCAGTGAGTCTGTTATTTGTGTACAAGAAGGCTATTGATTTTTTAGTGTTGACCTTGTATCCAGCTACTCTGCTAAAAATGTCAGTTAAGTCTAGGAGTCTTTTGGTGGAATTTTTTGGGTCTTCAATGAAGTGTATCATATCATCAGCAAATAATAACAGTTTAACTTCTTCCTTTCCTATCTTTATTGCTTAAATTTCTTTCTCTTGTCTATTTGTGGTGGCTAATGTTTCCAGAACTATATTGAAGAGGAGTGGTGATAGTGGCCATCCTTGTCTTGTTCCTTATTTTAATGTGAAGGTTTTCAATTTTTGGCCCTTTAATATGATGTTGGCTGTTGGTTTTTTCATAGATAGCCTTTATTAAGTTGAGATATAGACCATCTATTCCAATTTTTTGCAGGGGTTTTTTTATCATGAATGGGTGTTGAATTTTGTCAAATGCTTTTTCTGAATCTTTTGAGATTGTCTGTGGTTTTTGTCCTTAACTCTTTTAATGTAGTGTATTACATTTATTGACTTACATATCTTGAAACATCCTTTATCCCTGGTACAAATCCAACTCGGTCAGGATGTATCATCTTCTTGATGATCCTCTGTATTTTATTTGCTAGTATCTTATTTGGGATTTTTGCATCTATATTCATTAAGGAGATTGGCCTGTGTTTCTCTCTTTTAGTTGGGTCTTTCCCTGGTTTGGGAATCAAACTGATATTTGTTTCCAGGAATGAATTTGGAAGTATTGCTTCCTTTTCAATTTCATTGAAAAGTTTAAAGAGTAGTGGCAGTGAATTCATCAGTGAATCCATCAGGACCTGGGATTTTCTTTGTTGGTAAACTTTTAATTACATTTTCAATTTCACTGATTATAAATGGTGTATTTAAAATGTTTTTGTCTTCTTCGTTCAACATTGGTAATTCTAAGTAACTAAAAATCTGTCCCTTTCTTCTGCGTTTTCCATTTTATTAGAGAGCAGGTTCTCAAAGTAGGCATTGACTATCCTCTGGATTTTTGTTGGATCTGTTGTTACTTCACCTTTTCATTCCTAATTGCATGGGTCTGAACCTCTTCTTTCATTTTTGTTTTGATTAGGTTAGCTAAGGGTTTATCAACTTTATTTATTCTTTCAAAAAACCAACTCTTTGATTCATTTATTTTTTGTATCATTTTCTCAGTTTCCACTGCATTGATTTCTGCTCTAATCTTTATAATTTCCTCTTGTATGAGTTATGGTTTTCCTGTTCTTTTCTTTCTAGGAGTCTAAGATTCATCATTAGCTTGTTTATTTCAGCTCACTCTGTTTTCCTAGCATGGGCATTCAATGCTATGAATTTTCCTCATAGAACTGCTTTCACTATGTCCCATAGATTCCTGTATGTTGTATTGGCATTATCATTTGTATGTTAAAAAATGTCTAAGTTTTTTCTTTAATTTCCTCTGTGACTCATTGTTTATTCAGGAGAGTGTTGTTCAATTTCCATGTATTTATGAAGTTCCTACAGTTTCTTTTGCTATTGACCTCCAGCTTGATTGGCCTATGATCTGATAATATACAGGGGATAACTTCAATTCCTTTTCTTTTATTCAAACCTGTTGTGTGAACTAGTATGTGGTCTATCTTGGAGAATGACCCATGTGCAGCCTTAAAGAATGTATATTCTGATTTGGTGGGGTGGAACACTCTATAGACATCTATTAAGCCCATATGTTCAAAAGCTTGGTTCAGTTGTAGTATTTCATTTTTGATTTTTGCCTAGATTATCTGTCTATTTGTGATAGTGGGGTATTTATATCCTGTGCTAAAATTGTATTAGTGCTTATTTGGTTTTTCATGATACTTCATATTTGTTTTATATAGTCGGGGGCATTAATATTCAGTGTTTATGATCATCATCTCTTCCTCCTGAATTGTTCCCTTTACAAGTATGTAGTGATCTTCTTTCTCTCTCTTAATGAGTTTTGGTTTGAAATTTACTTTGTCTGTGAATAAGATTGCTACCCCTGCTTTTTTCTGGGCTCCTGTCACATGGATAATTGTTTTCTATCCTTTCACTTTCAGTCTGTGGGCTTCTTTTGCCCTAGGTGTATTTCTTGTATACAACATATTGTTGGATTTTGATTCTTAATTTATTCTGCCAGTTTATTTCTCTTGATTGGTGAACTGAGGCCATTAACATTGGTGGCTATAACTGATATGTACTGATTTGTCATTGTCATGCTATTGTCCTTTTGTTGACTCTTTTTACTTATTTCCCCTTCTCCTTTTAGTTTCTTGCCTTTCCTATTTGATTTGATCTGTTGGGCCTCATGGTATTGTGACCTTCATTGTCATTTTCTAGTATATTGTTTAGAATTCCTTGTAGTGCTGGTTTGTTATTCATGAAGTTTCTCAAGTGTTCTTTTTCATGGAAGTATCTTCTTTCCCCATCCATTTTGAAAGAGAGTTTTATAGGTACATTTCTCTAGGTTGGAGGTTGTTTTCTTTTAAGACTTGGAATACCTCATTACAGGCTCTCGTTGACCTGAGGGTTTATGTTGAAAAGCCTGCTGTGATTCTGATGGGGTTTCTTTTGCATGTGATTTGTTTCTTTTCTCTTACTGCTTGTATCTTTTTTTTTTCTTCTGTTGGGTTTCTGGGATCTTGATTATTATATGTCTAGGTGTAGGTTTTTTGGTTTTTTTTTTATTGTGGCTAGTTGAAATTCTGTATGCCCAATTTATCTGTATGTAAAATTCTTTCTCTCTGGGGAATTTTCTATCATTAACTCTGTGAACAGCTTTTTTAAGTCATTTGTATTTTCTCCTGTGGCTTCATGAATTCCTATCAGTCTTATGTTATTCTTCTTTGCATCTTCTTGGAGTTGTTGGATCGATTTCTCATGATCCTTTACTGAAAGAGAGACCTCTCTTTTCACAGCCACTGACTGCACTCCTATCTTCTATATCTGAGATTCTATCTTTGCATTGTTTTATTCTGCTGCAAACACTTTCCACAGTTTTTAACCTCCTGGTTTTCTTTTTGAATCTGTTTTATGGATTCCATTTCCTTCCTGTCATTGCTTTCATTTCTTTTTTTTAAATTGAGTTTATTGGTACATGTTAGGTATACAGTAGAGTTACGTTCATTATTGAGATCTTGTACCTTTACATTACAGGTCTTGGTTCTCATTTTTTCCCCTCCATTTCTTTCTTATGCTGGGCCTTCATTCCTTCTATCATGGTCCTGGGATCATCTATTTTTTTTGTCAGTTTCCGTTGTAGAGCCTAGAATCATGACTTTCATTTTGCTCACCATCTCTATGGTTATCTGGGAAATTATTTCTGTTTTGAATTTTTCTCAAGCCTGATTGGTCTGTTTTGTTAGTCCCTGTGCTATGAGTTCAAGGTGTCCTGCTGGTTCACTATCAGACTTTTCATCCTCCTTTGCCCTACTGTTTGCCATTGGTGAACTGGAAGTCTGTCTTTGTGTCTTGCTTAAGTGTTTTCTCATTTTTATTTTTGTGGTTGGGTTGTCCTTGGCTTACTTTCTGGGTTATTGCCTAAATCTTCCTGATATAGTTTCTCTTTAGATTTTGAGTCTCAATGACTCATAGACATTCTCACTTTCTTAATGTCAGAGAAGACAACTCATTAAATCAATCACAATCCTTTAGCCTAATCAATACAACCAGCAACACAATAGGATTCAGCACAACTTACAAATTGACCATTCATGGCAGTCTTTAATCTATCACCTTTAAACTATGTGAATTAAATTAAAATCAAGAAGCAGCCAAAATATGTTTGCAGTGAATGAAATCTTCAATATACCATCTTTACCATTTAGGATGGGGGCTTAGACAGAGTTAGGAGAGGAGTAGATAAGAAAAAGAATTGGAAAAGGTTTCAAGTGAAGCCAGAGGACATAGAATGACCATATAATCTTTAGGAAACTATTAAATTCAAAAGGGAAAGACAGAGTGCAAGAATAAGGACAAGAATATAACCACTTAACGGTAATAGGGGCACACTTTCCTTTGAAACTATTGACCCTTGAGTGAGCTCAAATGACAGAAGAAAAGAACATAAAGAATAAATGATAAAGGAAGACATCAGAGTTAGGGCAGGAGCAGGAACAGATAGAGAGATGAGGGATAATACAGTGGAGCAAGAGACTGTGTTGGAGAAAGAGGACAGAAAAAAGAAAGAATTTGCAGAGTAGAATAAGGAAAAGAAAGAAAAAAATGAATTTGGAGGGCCTCTTTTAGACTATATCTCTGCTGTCATAATATACAACATGCACAGTCATGTGCAGAACTAAGTCCTTTGATCTCAGCTAGCTGATGGCAGACCTCTGAGATTCAGACTGATTTCGGGCTGCAAGGCCCAAACTGAGTTCCCTGAACTCCTGCAGCATTGAACTTCACACAGTTCTACTACTGGTTCCCTATGCCCTTTCTTTAAATATGTTCAAAGTTGGGAGCTCAGAAAAATATCCTTTATGACCACCTCTGCCTCTGCAGAGTGGGTCCAAGGACTAGCACAATCAGGAGGTCTGAGAGAAGAACAAGGGAATTCAAAGCAATGGGACCATAGCAAAACCAAAATTCAGTGGGAAAATATTAAGTCCTATAGATCTGTAACCAGCATCTGAGGTATGTGGTGGCAAGAAATGAGTTCCAAAGGATGTGGGCAGTCCCACTCCTATGGCCTTACTGGCTATAGCCCACATGGCCTCTTTCTTGGGCTGGCTTTACTTACTGCCTGTGGCTTTCTTTGGCATGTTTTCCAAGTTAACAGTACAGAATCTCCAAGCTCCTGGGTTTCTCCATTGTAATTTAATGCATCACTCTCTCGGGGTCTCCTAGCTTTTGTACATTGCCTGGCTTTCTAGGCCTTCCTTTGAAAGATGAATGGAAGCCTCTTTGACCCCACAACTCTTGCATTCTATATGCCTGAAGAAAAATAAAGCAATATCCAATGGATGGCACCAAGATCTGTCACAGTTCAACCAATAGCTGGGTTCACATGGACCATAGCTGCAGCCATCTCTGAGTCCTGGATGGCTCAACTTGATAAAACATTTCCCTAGGCAACCCTGAATGCACATGGTGTACTAGTATCCACAATGGAAGCATATTTAAACCTGTGGTGGGTGGGGTCTGGCCAATTCCTATTTGGGTCAAAGTATCATTATTGTTGTTCCAGTGCAAAAGTATTTGGCTTCTTTTTAATGGTACTATCTCTACAGCAACAACACTTTATTTGGCTCAAACTTTATTTAAGATTCTTTCCTGGCCAAACAGCAAGTTTTTCAAATATGTCCACTCTGCTTTTTGATTCTAATTTAATTCTCTCCACAAAGTTAGCAAAAAGCAGTCAGAATTATCCATGCTTCAGCTTGAATGCTGTGCTGCCCTGAAATTTCCTCAGATTAATTAGTTCATTATCTTTAAATTTAGCCTCATATAATGCTTTAGAACATGGATAAAATGTAGGCAAATTCTTTGCCAGAATATAATATGAATAATCTCGAGGCCAATTTCTCAGAGCCTTCCTGCCCATCTGCAACCTCATGAACACACAGTATTTACTGTCTGAATTCCTATCAGCATTCTGGTCTTCTGAGCTCCTACCAAAAACACCCATCAAGCCCTGTTTAAGGCATTTTAGGGCTTCAGTATTCCATGTCTCCAAATGTTTCCAAATTTTTCCTGCAACCAGGCCTTTGGCTGTTTAACCACATGGTCAGGGGTAGTCAGGGCAACAACCTGCTCTAGTACAAATTTTCTGTATTAATCACCTTTCTACTGCTGAAACAAAATATACAAAATGTACACTTTAAAGGAGGTGAAGTTTATTTTGGCTGATGGTTGGTCATGTAAGACTTGAATTATAAGCCCATGCTAAATGACAAAGGGCCTAGGAGACAGTGCTCTAATTCCCTCCCATTGTAGCTATAGCCCTGACCTTTGCTCAAACCCTGGCTTAGGAATGTAAGGAAATCTTGTGCTGTTTGAAGTCTAGATCACGATTAATGTGTAAGTTAGTGGTTCTAGACTATGAGATAAAATCTGTACTGTACAAAGAGATCCCAAATTAATTGTTGAACTGTTTGCTCATCCTGAATGTCTTGGTGGCCTTTGAAACATCCTATAGGTATCTGTTAATCATCGATATGTGATTGCCGAGTACGTGACTGCTGACCACCAGCTCAGATCAGCAGGCCTCTGTCCCCTGCCTGCAAGCTTAGAATGTTAAACCCTCTTTTTACACCCCCCATAGAAAGGACCTCAGCTCCTGAGCTGGTGCCTCTCTGAGCCAGCTACTTGGTTCTGAGAGTGCCGTCTGGCCAGACTAATAAAGGTCTGTTTACCATCTAGCCTGGTGTGTTCCTTCCTGGATGACTCTTGTTCCTCCGTCAATCTCCTGGAGCCTCACTGTGCTATAGGACTCAGCATCATGAAAGCCTTTTCGGCTGTTCATGCTTCTCGGAATGGAAGTGAGACTTTAAATCTTACATTCAGCTCCTTGCTTTTAGGATTAGTTCATTGATGAGTTAGTGTTCTACTATCTGATCACCTTTTCAAAGCCTTGCCTCTGAACATGAGCCTTCTGAGGAATATTTTTGTGAGGGAAGCAGACGTGAGTTGCTATGGTAAGTTGTGTTATCATTTCACATTAGAAAATATAAAGTTACAATTACCTGACTTTGAAAAATAAAATAAACAAAGGTAAAGTAAATGTGACCAACCAAACAACAAACAGTTAAAGAAAAAGTAAGGAGGCAAAATAATAATAAGTAGTCAGCAGAACAGGAAAAAATGTAAGGAATGATAGTGAAAATGTACAAGTGTCATAGAAACAAAAGATAAATCCCTTAAGATCTCTTATTAAAAGAAAATTTCAAATTAAGTTGTTGACACTGAGAATAACATTAAAATCTGCGGATATAAGCAATTCATAACTTTTTTAAAAAATTAATTTTATCGGTACATTTTAGGTATACAATACAATGACATTCATCATTGGAGATATGCACCTTTACATAATATATCTTAATTCTTATTTTTCCCTATTCTCCTACCCTTGCGTCAACCCCTCCACCCCTATTTACAATGACTTTATATCTATATTTTCATTTATCATGTTAATTCCAGTCCCTTCTTTTCTTTTTCCTACCCTTCCTACTTCCTCTTTGCACCTTTTCTTCCTATTTCACATTGTCTATTATTCATTTTGATCCTTATTTACAATTTCAGTTTCTCACACTAGAGAAACTGTTTGGTATTTACACATATATGTCCTATTTATTTCACGTAACAGTATGGCCTCAATGTTCATCCATTTAGCTATAAATGTCTCTAATTGCTCATTCTTTATGTCTGAGTAGTACATCAATTTATTAAAAATTTTTTTCTTTACTCAGTCTGCAGTTAATGGGCAATTAGGCTGCTTCCAAGCTTTATCTTTTACAAACTATGTCACTATGAGCAGGGGTGCACATATATCACTGAGGTATCATTCTTTTAATTCTTTTGGGAAAATACTCAGAGGGGAAGAGCTGGGTCAAATGGGACCTCTAATCCTAGTTGTTTAAGGTATCTCCATATTGATTTCCACAGTGGTTACACCAGTCTGCACTCCCACCAACAATGGAGAAGGCTTCCTTTCTCCCCATTGCCCTGCCAGCATTTATTAAGCATTATATCACTTTGTGTACATTTATAATTCCCAGTATTTAAAAAATTACATTTTAGTTGGAATTTAAAGGTATTTAAATGTTTAATTTTTAAAAAGGCATCCAAAATTAGTTATTTCTATTTATCTGTTTAAGCCAAGGAAAGTATGTATACAGAAACATATATATATGCAGGTGTATGTATTTATCCTGGAAAAACCTTGGAACATAATTATTTCCCTTGTAATTATCTTTTGCATTGCTCATTTGAATATGGCTTGCCAATCTGTGTAACATTTTTGGAGATATTAACAAGTGAAGTATCCTAGCTTAGTTAAGAGACGAATTACTCTCCTCATATACCTCGTACTTTGGCCCGACCCTAAAAGTTACATACATAAGAAAAATATTCTTATTCTTCTGGCAGAACAAAGCAAATGACAGAAAAGATGTACACAAAATATTTTTTGTTCAATAGTTTTCCAATCTCTATTCATCTTCGGGGTGACTAGGTAAGATACTCGCATAATTATTACTAGCATTCCCTTTCAATCTGCAAATTGTCCAGGTTACGTGGATAAATTTTTACACATCAGGTACCAGATTTACTAAGACTTATTACTGTTTATATAATAAATAGAAATATAGCCACAGAGATATTAGCTGGAAAGTTTGTCTCTTTTTCATATTAGTGTGCAACAGAATCCTAGGGGATTCAGAGAGAATGGTAAGAACACAAATTGAGTCATTATTTGACTGTGATCTAGATCCATTCTTGTTATTAAGCTTTGTTTTAGTTATCTGGAAAGCAGAGGTAATTCATAATTTTGGTAACTTTGTAATATTCCGCTAAAAGTTGGCTGTTATAGACATGAGGCCATTTTTTGAGTGTTTTGTAGTGTTTTAAACTTTTTTTTTTTTTTCATACTGGGGATCAAACCTGGGACCTTGCACTTGGGAGGCAGGTGACGGAACCACTGAGCTAAATCCCCAGCACTTAAACATTTTAAATGTATTTAAAAATTCACATTATAATTTATAAGCAGACATGAGGCACTACTATTCTCATCAATAACATAAACATTATTTATGATACTTAAGAGTCCTTACCATTGCCTTATCTTCTTTGAAAATCATATGTGTAGGGCCAGGGATTTAGCCCTGTAGTTCTGCCACCTGCCTCCCATGAGCACAGGTCCTGAATTTGATCCCTGGTACCAAAAACAAACAAACAAACAAAAAATCATGTGTATAGATTCACTAAGATCAAAATGTCTTAAGTCAAGGATGTACTAATCATATGAGTAGAATAACATTATCTTCACAAATTATTGCTAAGCTTATTTAATTTTTATAAAGGGAGCTATCATGTAGCATTTTTCCTTTCTATGATTTCTTAGAACATATATCTTCAGATATATCATCACCTATAACCGACGAAAAGTGAATAAGACTATTTCACCCCACCTTCTCCTACAAACTCCATTTCTCCCACCATGGAAATAGCCCCAAACAGCTCAAACTTCACTTTCCGACAAAAGACATCCAGCAAAACTACTGTAATTTTCCCAGAAAGGAATAGTTTATGCTACTCAATAAATTCTAATATGATGAAATACATCTTTATTAATTAGAAATTAGAAATATGCAATAGAAGTTGCAATGAGAATCTGATTTTTGTTTTCATTTCATACTATGCTAAAGCTCTAAAGTCTTAAGTGTCCACTTCTTGCAGCCTAACTTCCCTTTGAACAAAATAGCATGGCTCTTTAAATTTAAGGAACAGACTGTTTTAACATGCATTTTTGTTTACATTTCAAACCCAGAACATTCACATTTGGGGTGAGAATTGATCTCACCTGTCTCTGCAAAGGGGGCAAGTCCATTTCTCCTCTTACTTGAAGTATACAGTTCCTCTAGCTTTGTCTCATCTTGAGTAGTTGTAGGAGAAATGTAACAGGACATAAATATGTAGAGAGAAGTTGTACTTGTCTTTTCTTGATGCTGCACTAATCACTGATTATAGCACTTCCAAATACTGTTTGTATTACTTTAAGTAAGGATGTTACTTTTTCAATATGATTTTGAAGACTTATACAACTGTGCACATAAATGGCATAAATGAATGGCAGGGCAAGCCACTGGCATTGTCAAAGCTCTCCTAGAAGCCTGGATTAGCCTTCTTGATTGTTGGGGAACACAAAGAAAGAGAAATATCTTTCCATGTGGTATCACTTCAAAGGAGCATGGAGCCAGATGGGAATACTACTATTACAAGAGAAGTATTTTCAAAGTTGAGGAAGGTCAGAGCAAAGACAACAACCTGCTACTGACTGCATGAAAACTTATCAAAACTCGTTAGTCCCCAAGAATAATGACAGTGAACAAACTGCCAACAAAACTCCAGACCTTCACTGGTAGTGTAGATTGGTGTAGAATTAGATCTCTAAACTCAATCTAGTGTTCTAGAGATTCCTTTAAAATCAGGCAAGCCTAACAATAAAGCCTAAAGTGCTGTTATTACATCAGCACTGCTGTCAAGCACTTCATGAGTGCAAAGTAAATGTTACTCCTGAAAGAGTTAATTCTGTCTCTCTACTTACACCTAATTAACACCAGGAAAGCTTTAGGCAAAAGGCAAAATAGGACGCTTGGGACTAGGCAATTTCATCATTGACTCCAAGTAAACCCAAAGAATACCCGACAACCAGCTAGAAGGCAAAGAAGAGAGGATTTGAAATCTGATTTGTAAGTTCTTCTGTGGGGAAATAAATGTGAATGCAAGAAAAAAATTTGCTTCAGTCAAGCTTCATATTTTTAGAGAGTTGCTGAATCAAATTCACAATCTCTGAGAAATGTATTTGCTTTTGAACTTAGTAAAATCTCATAGATTTCAATAAAAAGGAAGATAAACTTTGAAATAAATCATATCTTTGAAGAAATGATGAAGATGTGGAGCAAAGCAAATAAAACGTGGCTTTGAAAGACTTAATAATTACCTATAATTAGAATATCAATTTATTCTTTATTAATTACTTGTGTATAAGAGGAAAAATTAGTCTCAGATATGCAAGGGGTATAATGCAGAAAAGGAAGCCAAGCTGTTCTACACTGCTCCTGAGGGCACAGTTAAAATCACTGGGTTCACTTTTTAGCAAGCTTTTTGTGAATTTTTGGCTCTTCTGCTACATTTACTGTTTTCAATCAGAATATGAGCCTCCTGTCATGAAAAGTAGTTCAATGACTCCATTGGACATCTGTAAGGGATGTTATGTAAAGAATTCTTCCATTTGTTGTGATTTTGAATTAGATCAGTACTTGTTCTTTTTTTTTCTTCTGCAATAGAAAATTTGAAAAAAGAAATCTTGAAAACTGAAATCTTACACAGACTTTCAGTTTATACATTAACAGATAACAATGCTGAAATGATTCTTTGGTGTGTCAGAGCTTTCATTGTTTGGAAAGAAAATGGCACGATTAGAGTAACATCTCCTCCAGGGCTGTATTAGGCCCTTACATCTCACAGGACAGAGTGAAAGCTAACTCCATGACTCTCTGACTGAGAATAATGATGTTACAGTACCCGAAAAGAATAGCTGAAAGCAAACAAAGACACAGAACCTAGAAATTCCTGAAGATATACTCCATAAATCTTCAGATTCTTCTTTTTTTTTTTACACAAAAGAACTATGAATTCAACTTAGTGAATAAAGTGAGAGCTTTGAGCTAATGAGTATGTCACAAACTAGGCTCAGAGAGGGGGAGATTTTCTAAACAAAGGCTTCATCATCGTGGTATTAGCAAGCTTGCAAGGTGGCCCCTAGTAATTTTCTTCTCTTGATATTCATGCCCTCCTAATATAGTGCCCCAGGCAGAAGTAGGGTTCTTAGTAGAATACTATGGATGGGATCATATGTTTCCTGAGAGTAGGTCATAAAAGGACTCACAGATTCTACTTTGTTCTGTTGGGAAACCAACTCCATGTTATGAGAACCCTTAAACAACTCTGGATAAGCCCAGCAACAATAAGCTGAGGGTTTACACTAACAGCCTCATGTTTGAGTGACTCTATTAGCAGATGTTCTAGCCTGGTCTAACCTTCAAAAGATTCCAGCTCAGTCAAAATCTAACTTCACAAAAGCTACTGCCTAAACTTTCACCATCAAGAAGAGCTCAGCTAAGCTGCTTCAAAGTTCCTGACCTTAACAAACCATGAACAGTGACTATTACTGTTGTACTTCTCTGGGTTTTTCAAAAATTTTGATTGGTAAATAATAACTATACATATTTAGGGGTACAAGTAATTGTTTTGCTATTATGTACTTTATACAATGATCAAATCAGGATTAGTATATTTATCACTCAACATTTATCGATTCTTTGACACTATTTTTTGTGATTTGTTATGCAGCAATTAAAAACAAAGTTAATCATACATGAGTATCCATTTCTTATGCCTTTTCACTTAAACTCATGCACTGTTCATGATATTTGAAGAGAAGGAAGCCTCAGAGAGCTGTAAGTGCAAAGGAAGCTTGTCATGACTTTTGTTTATTTTTATTCTTATGTAATCAGTAAGCCTCAGATATATACAGATGCACTCATGGTTTGTTGGATGAATGAACATATAAACAAGATAAGTATTTTCAAGGAGTTAAAATAAGAGAGGTCAAATTTGTAAATCTCAAATTTCCACTTAAAAATAGTTTTTGAGAGAGGAATAGAGAATATACCTAAATTATTGATTTTTATAGATATAAATAATATTTTTACTGTCATCTGGGACAGCATTTGATTTAGACCCAAAGCTATCCAGCAACATATACTCTTCCCTCTGCCTCAACTGACCTTGCACCTTCCTGTAGGCCAAATTCCCTTGTCCTTCTGGCCTCAACAGTTGTAGCAGCCCTCTGCAGGGGAGCTTTTTCCAATTTCTTTTGTCAGGCTTCGTGTCACAGTACATTTGACAGTACATTCTCTTCCAAAATAGCTTATTTTTATGTAAAATAATATATAATTATTAAAGAAGAGGAAAACAGTATATAGCAATGACCACTACATTATTTCCTTCCTGTTATTAATGTACTTTTAATGGGCGATCTTCAAATATGACTCTTCACACCAGCAGATCTGTAAGTAGAGGAAGGTACAGCTATGGGTTCCTGTAAATTTTGTGCTGAAACTTTTCTAACATATATATATATTATATATATATTTATATATGTTATTGGAAAAATGTAAGACTAGAGCTCACATGCATTGTGATACTGTACATTGAACCCAGAATGTAATTTAGCACTGAGTTACATCCCCAACCCTTTTATTTTCTGTCTTGAGACATGGTTTTACACATGGTTTCATCAGAATGGCCTTAAACTGGCAATCCTCTCACCTCAGCCTCTGGAGTAGCTGGGATTACAAGCACGTGCCACTGCACCAAGCAAGATTCACTTCTCTGTGTTTACAATAATCTCTGAGATTCCCGAAATATTTGTTTATTGAAAAAAGTGTATATTATTTTGACTGAACTTTAGGGAAACCTCCAGCTTTGCAATATGAATGACATTTCTGCCTCTGAAGTGAATTCACAAACAGAACACTTCATAAAGAGTAATGTATATTTTCCTACCTGTGTGAACTGGTGGTTTATATATGACTTGGGCCTCTATCACCATAAAGACACTGTAATTATTTAAGTCAGTAAGCATGTATTGCATATACTTAGTAAAAATGAGCTACTGTGCTAAGTACTCAGATTGGGAAGAAAGGTTTCTTATCCCTAAAGAATTTAGAGTTTAAATAATGGTAGAGGAAGGTATTAACCAAGGCTACCTAACCTTCATTATTACTGTTACAGTATTATTTTGTGCCACTAGGGATTGAACACAAGGCTTTTGCACTGAGATATATCCATAGCCCTTGTTTTACTTTTTAATTTTGAGACACCAAGTTGCCCAAGCTAGGCCCAAACTTGTGATTCTCAGCCTCTCAAAGTGCTAGGATTACAAGTGTGTGACACCATGGTTGGTTGACAAAACCTTTATCATAGTGGTCCTTTAGATACCAGCACATCTTCTAAGATACATATCAAGGCAAATGGAAAAAATGCTCAGAATAATTTTCAACTAGGTCACATTGGCTAATTGACAAGAGCATGACATTGTCAGCTCAGGCATAGTTAGACCATCAGAAAGTGTTTAACTCATTCACTATACAATTGTAAAAACGTTCTCAAACTCTTTTAGGTACATAGGTGGCCATTCAGTGTATTAAGCATGAAAGTTTAAATTTGGTAGCAAGAATTAGTCCAGCTGAGTCTATCTTTGCCTAAATGACCTTAGTAAAGGCCAGAAACACTTACTCATCCTTGTTATGTTTCTAACAATTCCAGGGTTAGCAGCTCTACACACCTTTCAGCTCGGAATTGATTTTATCAGTAGTCTACACATTTGGCCTGAATAAGTATTTCTTTTTATCCTGAGCATTCCCAGACATTATGTTACAAAGTAGAAAGTGGAATGTAAAGTCATCACAGCACAGTGGTTCACACAGTGAGGTCAGAAGAGGGCAGAGAAAAAGATACAGCAGTGGCAGGCGACTTACTGACTTTTCTCAGAGGCCTGGGATGAGAGACTTGGCAGACGGGAGAGCCGATGAGAGGGCACATTGCTAATGCTTTGGTTTAGTCTAGCATTGACGTTTATAATAAGGCAACTATCAGGACTATAAAAAACTACAATTTTTAAAAATGCAGGATTTTAAAATATGAAAATATATATAATTCAAAAACATTTCCATTTGGTCTAAGGAAATGAATGCAGAATACACGTATGAGTAATAGAAGGGCTACAGGGGTACAACTGTTCCTTAGCTATTAAACTGTTTAAAAGAATAAAAGAATTGAATAAATCCTGTTTTTATCAAAGTTGATAATAATCATTCTTAAATGGGCTTTTTGTACTCAAAACTTTTGATCACAATTCGTCATAGGGGATAACTTGCCTCTGTATCTAGGGAAGGTAAAATTTCAGAGGAAACTACAAAAAAAGGTGGTCTGTCAATACTTTCACAGGTGTAGACTTATGTGCACATTACTTTCATTCTTCCACCTAAATTGAATTTAACATATAACACAGAACTATCTGAGCAAACAGTATGTAAGGAAGAAACTAGTTTGCCAGTTAGAAACAGGTAGAATGAATTCTGATCACTGTAGATGAAAGTACATTACACAGATTGGAGATTGTATAACTACAAAACATGCAGGTAAGAAATGTACTGTTTATGTGACTATCATTATGGTCATTTACGCCACAAAACATAGACACTAAAAGACATATATCTACTCTACATTAACTACAAAATTTGAAGTAACAAGGCAACTATAGATTTCTTTTTTAATATGAAAGCAGTCACATGAGGGAAATTTACAGCAGTGAATTCCATATCAGAAAAACAGAGTGAATGCAAACAACCTAATGTTTGAACCTTAAGCTTCTAGAAAAAGAAGAGCAAGTCAAGCCCAAAGCTCATACAAGCAAGGAAATTGTAAAGATCAGAGGAGAAATTAGCACAATGGAGAGTAAGAAAATGATACAAAGAATCAATGAATTGAAGAGTTGGTTCTTTAAAAGGTCAAATAAAATTGACAAACCCTTAGCCAACCTTATCAAAAAAATGGGAAGAAAAGACTCAAATCCATGTAATTAAGAAAGAAAAAGGTGAAATCACAACAAATCCTACAGAAATCCAGATCACCAATATCTATTTAAAGAACCTCTAATAAGATGTAAAACACAGAAGAAATGGACAGGTTCCTGGATACAGATGAATTACCAAAGCTGAATCAAGAAGATAGAAATATTCTAAATAGACCAGCATCAGTTAATGAAATTGAAGATGTAATTAAAAATATGCCAACAAAGAAAAGCCCAGGCCCTGATATATTTACTGCTGAATTCTACAAGAAATTTATTTTTTTCTTTTTATTGAGTTTATCGGTACATTTTAGGTATGCAGTACAGTTACATTCATTATGGGGATCTTGTACCTTTACATGACAGGTCTTGGTTCTCATTTTTGCCCCTTGTCCCTGCCCTCCCTTCACCGCCTCCTCCCCTTCCCATTTACAAACACTTTATTTCCATTTTTTTCCCTTATTCCCTTTCCCCTACCTTTCCCACTCTCCCTATACATTTAGACCTTTTCTTCCTATTTCTCATTGTTACTTATCTCATTGGGATCTTGTAAGAAATTTAGAGAATATCTAATGCCACTACATCTTAAACTCTTTAATGAAAGTGAAAGGGAAGTAGTACTTCCAAATTTGTGCCTGGAAGCAAGCATCACCCTTATAACAAAATCAGAGAAGCATTCCAAACAAAAAAGAGAACTATAGGCCAATCTCCCTAATGAACATAGATGCAAAAATCCTCAATAAGATACTGGAAAACAGAATGAAGCAAATCATCAAGAAGATTATATATCATGACAAAGTAAGATTCATCAAAGGGATGCAGGGAATGGTTTGACATATGCAAATCAATAAATGTAATACATCATAGTAACATACCCAAGGACAACAAGCACAATCAGCTCAATAGATGCAGAAAAAGCATTTGATAAAGTTCAACATCCATTCATAATAAAAACCCTATAGAAAATCGGAATAGATGGTCTTTATCTCAATCTGATAAAAGCCATCTATGACAAACTAACAGAAAACATCATACTAAATGGTGGAAAACTGAGAATTTTCATTCTAAAATTAGGAACAAGATAAGGATGTTCACTACCAGTACTCTATTTTACTATAGTTCTTGAAACATTAGCCAGAGCAATTAGACAAGAAACCAAAACAAAAGATATAAGGCTAGGAAAGGAAGAAGTTAAATTATCATTACATGTGGGTGACATGATACTCTCTATATAGAAGATCCCAGAATTCCACCAAAAGAATTCCTGATTTAGTAACTAAATAACCATAGCTAGATTCAATGTCAATGCTAAAAAAAATCACTAAGATTCCTGTACAGAAATAACAAATTGAGAGAGAAATTAGAGAAACAACACTTTTCACAATAGCATAAAAATAATGAAATACCTACAAATCAATCTAATGAAGGAAAAGACCTTTACATTGAAAACCACACTAATCTGAAAAAGGAGATTGAAGAGATATCAGAAAATGGAAATATATTCCTTGTTCTTAGATAGGGAGAATCAATATAATGAAAATGGCCATTCTTCCAAAATTATTATACAGACAATGCAATTCCAATCAAAATTCTAATGGTATATCTCACAGAATTAGGGAAAGATCCTAAAATTCACTGGAACCAGAAGAGACCTAGAATAGCAAAAGCAATACTGGGCAACAAAGACAAGGCAGGAGGCATCACAATGCCTGACTTGAAATTATACTACAAAGCCCCTGTGCCCACAAAAACAAAGTAACACAAAACAAACACAAACAAAAAACAAAACAAAAAGAAACAGACCCTAGAGTCAATGGAACAGATTAGAAGTTGCCAAGACAACTTCAAACTCATTCAGTCACCTTATCTTTGACAAAGGAGACAAATGCCTTTACTGGAATAAAGACAGCCTCTTTATTAAGTGGTGCTAGAAAAATTGGTCTTCCACAGGCTGAAGATTAAACCTACCTCATATCTCTCACAATCCACTAAACTAATATCAAATTGAATCAAAGATCTAAATATTAAAATAGAAACACTAAATCTGGTGGAATGTAGCATAGGTAGAACTCTTGAAGACACAGGAGTAGGCAGTGACTTTATGAACAAATAGGAAATATGGCAAAGAATTGACAGCTGGGACCTCACCGTACTAAAAAGCTTTTGGACAGCAAAAGAAACCACCAACAGAGTAAAGAAGACAGCCCACAATGTGGGGTGAAATTTTGCCAGTTGTTCCTCAGACTACTATCTAGAAAGACCTCAAAAGCATCAGATCTCCCAAATTTAAAGATCCAAGTCCAAAGTGGGCATCTGAAATAAATAGACATCTTTCAGGTGAAAAGTACAAATGACAAATAAATATATTGAAAATGTTCCACATCTTTGGTAATTGGAGAGATGCAGATTTAAACAATTCTGAGATTCCATCTCACTCCAGAAGGAATGGCTATTTTCAAGAAATCAACCAACATGGATATCCTGGAAATCACTCTCCCCAGGCTCTGTCCAGGTGGTGTAGGGAAGCATAGGGTTATGTCGCATGATGCCCAGTGCCTCTCACAAAATTGGAGAAGAGGTGGGACCTTGTGTCTGCGCCTGCACATTTCTACATCTTTTCAATCCTTTGGGCAAAGACTGAGGAGATAAACCATCGAAAAACAATGTAAAAAAGAGAAAGAAAGACAAAAGAAATCAGCCAGTAACAAATGCTTGTGGGGCTGTGGAGAAAAAGTAATCCTTCTCCACTCTTGGTGGGAGTGTAGACTGGTGCAACCACTGTGGAAATCAATGTGGTGGTTCCTCAAAAATTTGAAAGTAGAGGTTCCACTTGACTCAGCTATTCCCCTTCTTGGTATTTTCCTGAAAGAATTAAAAGCATCTTACACAGTGATATGTGCACACCCATGTTTATAGTGGCACAGTTTCTAGTCGCTAAATATTAGAAATAGTCCAGATTCCCATCAATGGATGAATGGATGAAGGACATGTGGTTTTTATATGCAAGGAAGTACTAGTCTGCCTTAAAAAAGAATAAGTTTGAGACATTTATAGCTAATTGGATGCTCCTTGAGACCCTACTCTTAAGTGAAATAAATCAGACACACATTTGTATATTGCATTTTTTAATCTGGTGGAAGAGACCAAAATGGTAAATAAGGACCAAAATGTATAATAAATATTGGGAAAAGGGAATAAAATGTTCAAATAAGAAGGGAAATAAATGAGGGGGAGAGAGAAAGCAAGGAAGGGACAGGACAAAAAAGAGGATAAAAGGAAAAAATGGAAACAGTGCTTTTGCTTTTGTAAATAAAGAGAGGAAGAGGGGTTGAGGGAAGACATGGGTATGAGGAAAAAAAGAAGTGAGATATATTATGTGCAGGTAAAAATTCCTTATGACTAATGTGCTCATTGTGTATTATGTACCAATAAGAAAGAATAAAGAAAAATCTGTATACTAAAAAAAAATTAGTCTCTATTTAAAAGTAATATTTAATACAGAAATAAAGAACTGGTGCTTTTGATTGCTAAATACCTAAGTCTTGACTACTGAATTTTTTTTCTATGTTGAATCACGGATACAGAGCAGCAGCTAGCACTCTCGGCACCACGGGCATAGCAGAATTTTAGTTTCGGGAGGAAGAGTAATGGTCATGCTACCCAAACGTGTCACGTGATAGGTAAGGCACACAGGTTAAGCGGATGTTCAAAGGAGGGGAGGTCCAAAGGCTAGAATCTAGGGATTCTTCCATCGTGCTAGGCTTGATTGAGGGTAGCAGTACCCACATCACTGCACATACAGCTCTGATTCTATCAGCGAAGCTAGACAGAGCTACAGCACTTGCTCTCGTTCATAGCAGAGAGATCATAACATGTCCAAAGCTTTGTTTCACCATTTTTTTCCCCACTGTGTGTGGAAACTCAGGACCTTGAGCTTGCAAGGCAGGTGTAGCGCCCCTGAGCTACATCCCCAGCCCTCCAATGCTTTGCTGATCACCACACAGCAGAAACGCTCTTTAACTGCAAGAAGCGGGGAAAGTTTAGAAATGAGGGTTTGAGTCTTGAGGGGAGGGGCAAAGGGACAAGTTCTCTGAGCTGGCTACACTGTCCTCAGCCACCAGACGTAACCTCACAACGAGGAGAAGTCAGGGGACCGATGAGCTCACTGCGGGGTTTTCTCCTACAAAGGAAGCTTTCTAAATGTGAAGTTGCTCAATCCCAAAGTGGAGCTGTTTGGCAGAGATGTTAGAGAGAGCTGGAAATTACTTTATCAAAGAATCTGTAGCCAGATTACTGAATGCACCACATTGCAAACTATTCAGGTTGGCTGGGCAAGGCCCTAAAATGTTGTCAACTCTCCTTAATTAATATTGCTCTAAGTCCTATGGTGAGGTAGATGAACTTTCAAACATTAAACAGTAGAATTACACACCAGGTGGCTTTTCCCAAACACCCCCAATCCCAATTAAAGAGCCATATTTGGTTTGGGTTTCCTCAAATGGTGCTCTTGTTAACACTCATCGAACACAGGAAAAATAAAACAGCAATTTAACTGTGCCCACAGTGTGAAAGGCTTGTGCAAATAATCAGCACATTTCTAACTGGTTAGTAATAGGCAGAGAGCAAGAAATAAATGACCGGATTTATACCACTGGGTAAATCTGAGAGCAACATTACAGCTGAACTATATTCATTTACAATTTAAAGCAAGCCTTTCAGTGAATAATTGTTTACACAATAGTGAAGAGTGCTTGTGCTGCACAACTGGGATCCATTTACAATGTGTTAACCAAATCATGCATGTTTACAAAAGATTTAGAGTTTGTTTTTGGAGAAAGGAGTCATGGTGCCCAAGCCAACAAAAACAGAGCAGTGTGTACAGTTAGCAAATCTTTTCTTAGCTGCAAAATTAGTGTCAAGTTGCTTGAGCCCCATAAAGTACATCGGTATAAGTCACTCATTAAGTTGATGTGTGAAGGTAGGATCCTTAGACAGCAGGTCGCTCCATTCTGATTTTTTTTTTTAAATCAGCCAAATAATGAGCTGAGGGTAGAGTGGCTTAACCAGGGCAAGGGAAAAAGAATGCAGAATCATCTTAAAACGGCCAGCCTGGATTTAATAGCCTACAACAAAACCCTAAGCAGGTCAACTTCATGGTTCAGCAATTCCTAAAAGCCTTGTCTACTTCTCCAAAGCTTATTGGTGACGGCTGGTGCATAAGAGCTCCCAATGAGGATGGATTTACAGCCCTGACAAAGGAAGACCAGGATCCTTGAGTGCTTTCTGTATTTTTAGATCCCAGAAGATGATGTGGTTCTGTGATAGGAATCTCTTACACTTTGCCATTGACATAAATGGGTCACAGTGCCTGCACAAGCTTATGCAAGAGTCAGGAGCAATCGCTCTCTCTCTCTCTCTCTGGGTCAGAGTCAGATTTTATCAAGTCAAGCTATCTAACTGAACACACACCATGTGATAGGACCCAAACAGAGTACATTAAAAATGAAACAGAAGGGGCCAGGTTTTTCTCAGTCTAGAGCTGGTACGGGAATAAGTTTCAGACACCACTTGAATACAGAATAAGTTTCATCCTTCTACATTGACCTAAGTCTGTCTTTCAGGGGATGGGGGAAATGTTGAGAATAAAACACACATGATGCTAGATGTATCTGTGGTAAACCAATATGTTGGCTAAATAGGAAAAATCAGGTGAGTTAAAGTCTCCTGGCAGCCTGATTGAAAGCAGGGCTACACAGACCAGAGCCCTGTCCAGAGCTCAGGAAAGTGAATTATACGTAATAACACTTACAGTTTCCTACTATTAGATTTGCCTTCTTACATAAATGCTTAAGTTATGATAAAAAGCAGGGCCCTGTCAGTTCCTTTCAGTTTCAGCACATTTGCTATTAGCATAAGAAATGCTGCTTATGGCAGAGCTAGTCTAGTCGGGCTTGAAATTTCTGAATTAATGGATTTGATTTCCTCTTGAGACAAACCATCAGCCTTGCAGTAATGGAAATAGATATAGTTGGTAAAACAAATAAAAAGCTGGCATGCAGATAAAATGGGTTTCAGTTTAAAATAGTAATGTTGTAATTGAAGTGAACAATTACAGGGTTGCTCCTAGGCACAAAAGAAATACCATGAAAGTGAAGTAATGTTTTTGTTAAGTATAGTCATTTCATGAAAATGTAGAACAGCAGATGTCATTGTCTGCCAAAGGGAAAGCTATACTTACTCCTCTATACAAAGATCATTTAATAACATTGGCTAATTTTAATAATAATTGCTAATATTAACCCTACATTTCCCGGGGAGTTTGAAGACCAAAGCTCCTCGCCCGCCCAGTTTTCTCCCTTGCTTTGGTTCTGAGCCAAGGACAGCGAGTTCCCCTAAAGAGCTGTTGGCAAGGAACGCTCAGCAATCCCCACCCCCAGCCTTCTTTCTTTAATGTCTTATTTCTCTTTTTTTGTCAAGCATCTGTTATCAGAAATGGAGCTTGTTAGCTGACAATGGAAGGTACAGGAGGGGTGAGAATAAAACGGGACTGGAGAGTAGGAACCCCAGGACAGAAAAGCTGGCTCTGGAATGTTCACATCTGATCCTCTTTGCATTTTTTTTTTTTTGTCTGTTTCAACTCGTCTGCAGACCATATGAAATTCAGCACAGAAACTTCCATTTTTAGAACTTGAAGTCTTTTCATGTTCGTGTGCACACTGAGGCAGCCAAGGCCACAGGATGTCACCAGAAACATAAGTGTCTCATGGACTCTGAAAAGGCAGTGACACAAATACACGGGAACAAAATGCTCAGCTGGGTCTCAGTCCAGCCCCAGCCCTCCCTCCTCCGCCTCCGTTTTCTTGCACTGCAGGAAGAGACACGTTCTGTGTTTCCTCCTCAGGTTGGAGTAATTAAAACAATATTGGAGCTCTGCGAAATTTTATTTGGAAACACATCACGCTTTGTTCCCTGCGAGGCTGCCTGGCTCGCACACAGCCTGTTGGGCTGGTTGAGCCTCTCTTTATCCAAGGAAAGTGTTCTTCCCCACTGGGGTTGATATATATATATCTAATTTTTTTTTTAAATCACAGCATTGAAGAAGCACGGAGGAGTGAAAATGAAATTCCTCCCTAACGAAGGACTGAACTGTGACTTCTTAAGAGAAAAGGTTCAATCCCCCGGCTGTGCGTCTTGGGAGTGAAACTGGAGAACGACCTCTCCTCCTTTCACTCGGCCAGTTAGAGTGATTCATCCCTCAGGCAGCCTACCTGTGCCAGTCACAGGTGACCTCCCACCCCGCTAAGCTCTGATGATTTCCTCTTCCCATGGTCCAAGTACAACTCGGGCTAGAAGACAAATGCAGTGCGAGCGGAGACTTAGGGGAAAAGCAGGCTGTCTGAATCTGTCATTCGAGAGCCTCGCAGAGACTTTACTGCTTTCTTCACACTCTCACACTTACATAAATACACCCACACAGCCTGGGAAAGTTCCCCAGACTCCCAAGCGGCTCTCCTCCATTAGGAGACATTTTAAAACAAATTAGCACCCTCCTCAAAAGCCTATTGGTCTAGATGTGTTTATTACTTTGTTTGCTATTTTAAAAACTCCTCCTAATGGCTTACAGCAAGACTGGGGAGTTCCTGCAGAATTCAGCACACCCTTGTCTGGTGAGGAATATGCACATCGGACGAAGACTTAAATCTTTTCTTTTTTCCCCCTTCTTGACACAGTGCCTGGTGACACATAAATGTACTTCTTTCTTTTGACAGAGTAATAAAAATCTCATTATCTCTGAATAGGCAGCAATTTCGTTATCTAATCTTTTTACCAAAAGGTTAGTTAATTAATCAGAAACAAATCCTGATTATTATTTCAATAGAATTAGAAAGACAAATCACCAGAGTGCAGCTAAACAGGGCCGGCCTGCGGTTTCACCTGCTCATCGCCATGCAGGCCCCGTGGCTATCGGGCTCCTCCGGGCTGTGCCGTGGCAGCCGGCAGATGGCTGTTAGGGCGGCCGGCCTGCCTCCGCGGATGCCTGTGATCCCATTACCTCACTGAATCCGTTACCAGGGTAACTGTTAAATTGCTGTGAAAGGCATGGTAATAAAGTAACCTGTCACACTGGCAATAAAAGGAGCAGAATTTTCCTGTTCACTGAACTTTGCAGCTCATCAATACTCACTTGATGGAGAAATTCACCAGTACTCCCGGGTCAGCCACGGGCATCTTTCCATAAGGAAATGCGAAGGAAAGTTCATGTAAACAACAGGAAGAGCGAATTAGAAGCTGCATTCTTAGCAGCGTGGAGCGAATGCTTCTCTCTTTTCTGTGGAAGGTTATGGAGTTTGAAGGCCATCCGATTGCTCCCTTTGTTGTTGTTGTTTTTAATTTAAGGTACGGTAGATAAAAACAACCTTTGCTAGTGAAAGACAGCTGTGATTAATTCAAGACGGAAAAACAAAGCCCAAGGGGGAAAAAAATTCCTTGTCCTGAAGTCTGCCTTTTTAAGATCCTATCTTATTGGCTGCTTTCATGGAAAGGTCATGGTACTTTAAAAAATGATTTGGATTTGAATATTAAAAAAAGAAAGAAAGAAAAGAATGGGAAAGCCCAAGCGGGAGGAGTTGAAAACGAGCCACCCTTCCTGCTCCACCCCACCAGGCCCCTCAGCTGTAACTGCAAAGAGAAGAACGTGGAACGTGAAGGGATTGTGAGGTGTGGCTGTGCCCCCTCCTGTAAATGCCCTTCAAGGGTTTCTAGGTCATGCATTCTAGTAGCGACATCACCAGGTATGAGATTTGCTGTATTTAATTGAGGTTCTTTGAGGTAAGAAAGTTGAAGAGCCAAATACTCTCAGCATTGAATTAAAGAATAAGGAATAAGTAGGAAAACCCATTTACCTCAATTACATCTCACAGCCAGACCTATGAACATACATGGAAAGTGGGGTGTATCTATCTAGCCCTCATTACTGGGCATTTGCAGACTTCATGCTTTTGCCTGCACTTGTCGGAATCATTAATTAGGCAGTACTAACTTTAGAAGACTTTGGAATCTGTCTTCTGAAATAATTTTGGTTCTGCTCCTTTTTCTCCCTCCCTCCCTCTGACTGGCAAGTGCTTACAGCTTGTTATTAGAAAGCTGACAGTATTTCTTTGCCTAGCCTGCAGCACACACCAACCATACTTCTAATGGGAGTTGCAATCCGTGAAAAGAGAATCCTCCCAGCAGACGCCATCCTCTTTACAGAGTGCTCAGCGCGGGTTCCTGCAGAGCTCCACTGGTGGCCACACCCGACAGGGCCTTCCACTGGCATTTTAGACACGACGTTGCTTTTATCAATGAGGTAACAATGTGCTGTGCAAAGAAAAGTGAGTGAGTTCCCTGTCAGAATCAAGAAAATGAACGATATGACATCATGATATTCAAATTTCTCTCAAAATTGAAAATATTTTCTATCCCTCTGAAAGCGATTATCAAACATGGGCTTACAACACACACAAAAGTACATGGAGAAATTTGTACTTTTTAATTTTTATTTATTTTGAGAAATTTGTATTTAATTGCTGATATTTAAAGCATTCTTCATAATTGCACTTTTGGCTTTTGCATTCTGATCAGGTTCCTGAGTAAAAGAGAAACAAGTAGAGTCACAGAGCTAACTACTTATGAGCAACCTCAGGCTGCTGCTGATGTGTGCCATCCCTAGGAAAGTTTTCTAAGGCAGTAAGAGTAGGAGAGCCTTAATCTGTGCCAGAGACTGGCCAGCTAAATCTGGAGGAATAACTAGAATAAAATGCCCCTCCAAATGAGCTGCTAGACGATTAGATTAAGGGCTGTCAATACCAGTGGGGAAGTGAATGACATAAATGTGTGCGGAAGACTGGAAGAGAAAATGCACCAGGGTGGCCCTGTGACCCACTGAACAATCCATTCCCTCTCTAAAGAGGGATTATTATTTAATTCCCACCCAGTGTTTCTGTGTAGCTATGGGGAGTCCGCTGTTACTAGACATTTTAGCTTTTCAATACGGCCCTCAAACAAGAAATTTTATTAAATATTCCAACTTTTGGGGTTGTTTTTAGAAACTTCAACTTTTAAAGTTCAGTTATGTCAGTTTCCTAAGGCTGACATAAAAATGTGCCACAGACTAAATGGCTTAAACAGATACTTGTTATCTTAAGGCTCTGGAGGCCAGACATCTAGATCGGGGTGTTGTTGGACTGCTCTGTACAGGCCTCTTCGCTGTGGCTTGTAGGCGCCTGTCTGCTCCTCTGCCTTCAAGTGGGGTCTTTCCTCTGTGTCTGTGTCCTAATTTCTTACTATTAATGGACACTAGTCATATGAATGAACTTTCTACTCAAATGTCCTTTGAAGGTCCCATCTCTAAAGATAGATATATTCCAGGACAGAAACAATTATATGGCGATTATATTGTCAAAGGCACAGTTGTGAGCCTTTTCAATTTATTAACTTAGTGAATTTTTGCAGAGTATTTATGAAGTACATATTATTGCTATTTCTAATTCATAGATGTACGTGGCTATGATTTGAATACATTCTGTCTTTCCTTGAGTTATATTAGAGTTGAAGCCCCATTGTGAGGTATTAGAGTAGAAATTTAATCTGACTACACTGTTTAATGTTAGGGCCTTGGTGGTGATTAGATGAGGTTATCAAGATGGCGCCTCCATTACTGAATGCTGGTGACTTTAAAAGGAGAGGGAGACAGGGACAGAAATACAGGGACAGGCAGAAGAAATGTATATCTACATACACACATATCCATCCATGTACATATTCCTTCTCTCCCCCACCCCTCAATGTACAGGGAATCGAACTCAGGACCTTGCACTTGCAAGGCAGGTGCAGTGCCACTGAGCTAAATCCCTGGCCGTTCTCTGTCTCTCTTGACACAATATCTTCAGCTGCTTTGGACTCTGCCAGTAAGAAGGCCATAATTAGGTGTATCCCTCAACATTAGATCTGATCTTGGGCTAAAATACATTCACTTTCTTTATACCTAGCCTTTGGCACTGTCTTATTAGCAACAGAAAATGGACTAGCATAGAAAATAGGTACTAAGAAGTGAGGCTGTGGCTAATGATGTACAACTAAACATACAGATGAGTTTTTGGAGATGAGTAATAGGCAGAAGTTAAAAGAATTTGGAGGGGCAAGCCAGAAGAATTCTACGACACTGTTGGCAGAGTGTTGTGGTGAGACCATAACTGATGAGGAGACTAGCAGACCCTTCCCAGATGGAAATAAGGATTCTATTGGAATTGCGAGTGAAGGCCATCTTCGTTATGTCATCGCAAAGAACTGGGATGCACTCTATCTGTGCCCTAGAATACGGTTTAGTTTTTGGGCAGAAGAAAATTCTCAATAGAAACACATCCAGACACAGCACAGTTGTTATTGTACGCTTTGAGACAGATTCGTAGTGAGACGCTGGAACAAAAGGAAATAGGTGTGGAAAGATTTGGATACTTCGAAGGCTATTCAGAGCAAACTACTTGTCTTCTGGTGAAACATTCTGCAGCTACCGTCATAGCTCGCACTAGTACAGAAACTGCTCTTGTCCCTGGTCCACCTTGGTGTTGGTTCCACAGACACGCAGAGTGCAAGAGTGGCTGGGGGTGTGATGGCTTTTGTCAAGATAGCAGAGAAAGTCTGGAAGATGGGTTAGAAGTCAGTCGGGTGATGGCTGGTGGAGTTGTGCAAAGGGAACTGCAGTGAGCACCTGCAAAAGGTAGGGAAGTCAGCAACCCAGTGCCTGCCAGGAAGCTTTCAAAGCCAGCCCAAAGAGTAATCACGTGACTTAAGGCTCCCAGGACAAAGGGGTGTGGTTGCTGCATTCCAGAGAGTCTGTCCTCTCAGCATTGTGCGCGGGATGTTGGACTTAAAACTTCACTCTGTCTCTTGCTGGGTCTCCATCTTGCTTTAGGCCAATTGCTTATTTTTACTTGCAAGTCTTATGGTCCTCGTCTTCCAAGACGAGCTCATCAGCAGGATGTGGCCTTTTCTTTCTTTAGAGAAAAAAAAATCATTAAGAATCTCTGGGCATCTAGGACATATACAGGACAAAGTTGGAGAATTTCTTTAATGCTAAAATTTGTTTGCTTTCATCGGCATTGTTCCTGCTTATCCCTTTCATTGCTATTCACGTGACAACTGAAAAGAAAAAAGAAGTCTTTATCTACTGTCCAGATCTCTGAAGAAAGGATAGACCACATCCTACTAATGAGCTTGTCTTAGAAGACAAGGACCATAAGACTGAGCGGTAGCCCTAAGACTAAAGGTCTGCCCGCTAGCTATACATGAAGGATCGGAGTTCTCTGACAAAGTGGTGGATAATTCAAAACTGGAAGTGGAGGCTTAAGCAGATGGAGACACCATTGAGCATCTTCCTCTTCATTTTTCTCTCTCCATCTCTCTGTCTCTGTCTTTCTCTCTCTCTTTTCCACCCCTGCCTCCACATTCTGGGGGGATGGTAAAGAAATAGTAAAACATTTAGTTATTCATATTTTCTCCTTCTTTTCCAATAAAATGAAGCGGTGTGTCCATAGGGCCCATAATGTCTAGTTAGCTTATGTTCTTAATCAGAAATTTTGGAAAAGCAGTTGAGTTGGTAAACTTTTGAGTGTTTTTCTTGCGCGGAACCTGAGAAGTGCACATCGACTCTTTGTTGTATCTCTAGGCTGTGAATGGAGCATATTCTGAGGAAATTTTGTTTCATACTTGGTATTTGCAGACTTTTTCTCCTTGAGTGATCTTTTCTCTCTTCTTGTGCCCTTGTGTGTGTGACATGGAAGGGCAGTTCTGTTCGGAAGCTCTGAAACTGGTCGATCTGAGGCTGTATTGTCTAAAACTGTTATCACAGGTCCAAGTGGAACTACTGATTGTGATGCCAACCAGTCTAGAGCAAGCTTTCTTTTCCTACTAATGTAGGAAGATATTTGATTTGCCAGTCAGTTATGTGGTTATTACAATCAGCATTTATTTTAACTTGGCTGAAAGCATGCCCAAGCCAGAAAAGGAGAGAAAATGATGTAAGTGGTAGAGAAGATAGTGGGGCAATTTTGGTTAGGTACATTAATTTAAGAACTACTGAGCTATTTCTGAATTATATTTCAGGATTTTTTTCCTTTGGATCAATGTTAATGCAGAAACAACCCAGCTGCTTTCTCACAGGTTTTCAAAAAGCAGAATGGCTATGCAAGCATGAAAAATAGTTATGGCTGAAAGAGCACATTCATGTATGCTTTATGTGTTTAATAATAAGATTGGAAAATGTGTTTTATGTTGTATTATTTGGTTATTTCTGGGTAGCAGGAGTATGAGTAATTTGGAGTAACAGTTTCTTTATTCCATGTTCATTTTCTATTTTCAGTCAACTAAATACAGGTGGGAATATCAATGTCCACCCCTAACATCTTCATGCCATCAGCTGTTTCTGTTGCTCACCTAAATACCTCTACCTGGAAGTTTAGCCATACTCAAAAATTCATTATAATACCCTAACCTTGTTTTGTTTTCCCCTAGTCTTGTTCTTGGGATCCATTTCCTGTCAGGAATCTAAATGGAAAGGCTGACACATTTAGGTTACTCTTGGTTTCTACTTTTTGCTTCTCACAAGTGTTGAAGTCCGGTGGTCACCGTTGCTTCAGGATTAGCAGGCCACATTCCCGCTCCCTACCAAGAACACACAAAACTCAATCCTATAAGAACTAACTTGCTATCTATGGAGTTTTGAACGTGTTCTTTTCTACTCTTCACATGGTTTACTAAAACTGAAGATAATAGAAAAATGAATGGACTTATTTCATAAAATTTTATTAAGTACAGCAAAATCCAGTGACCGTAATAATTAGAACCAATTTAATGTTTAGTGAGCTTGGTAAAGGAAGATAAGTTTAGTGTGAATCAACTGTGGACAAAAAGTCAGATTGAGATATGGCAAAGGCAGGCCACATGAGTCTCCAGGGCCAGCTTGGCAGCAAAGCATCCAGGCAGTATGTTTTGTCTGTAAGGAGCCACGCAAGCCAAGTCGTAGATAGCTTTCTTCATGCTGAGTAATTAATGACACAGCACTTAAAATACTTGATATGGATTGCATTTACATATGACCTTTCTTTTGAGAAAAATTTTAGTAACAGCAAAATAGAAAGTAGAATGAATAATATGTACAATATAATAGATAAT
>NW_022900915.1:3107143-3177778 GCF_012274545.1 Fukomys damarensis
ATATATCATTCTAGCCATTTCCTGTGTCTTTAGAGACTATTAAGCAGGCAAGGAGAAATATCCTCCTTAGGGGATACCCTGTCAACATTCCCAAGGAAACATCAAAGACACATATATCTATTTTTCTGCCTCTGAATGTGCTGGCATCCACTGAATGCAACGAAGGACAGCGGACCTCCTTCCACACCAGCTGAGGCTTAGCCAAAGACAGCCTACAACTACCGAATTCTATTTTACCTTCCATTCTCTACACTTTGCATTCAGATTTCAACATAAATATTTTCAAAACCATTAAAAGGTTCACATGAAACACTTTTGTTTTATCTGTCTTGAACATATAAACAAAAATCTTCCAAATTTTTGACATTCAATATGGGTAGAATTTGAAATCATTATTGGGTCAAAGCTACACTTAGACCAATTTTTCATTTAGAAATGTTTCCTTTTTCTGTTTCACAATCCAAAAGTTCAGAATAGGAAAATAAAGCTGGAAATAAAAAGAGCCATGAAAAAAACTTGGATTTTTTATGAATATGGCATTGGTATCCTTTTTAATAGGATTTTTTTTTTTTTTTGGCACCAGGGATCAAACTCAGGTCCTTACACTTGCAGGCAGGTAGCAGAACCACTGAGCTAAATCCCTGGCCCCCTTAATAGGAAAATTTTGAAAGAAAACCATTAAGAACCCCAACTGATACTTTGCCCCTCTGGTTGCCAAATAACTATCTCCAGTTAACGTGTTTTAAAAGACATTTCACATGAGAGGAATGCTTGGAATGAGATTTTTATTTTGAGGAATAATATCTTCCCACCACAATCTTAGTAAAAGTTGTCTATGTTCAAATAGGCCTTCCTCTGTGTTAGCATTGCACAATTCTGATTGGGAGCTGTTCTTTTACTGTTTTATGTATAGTTAATGAAGAAAGTGGTAGGCAATAGAAATCTAAGATTGGAGTGTTTCTATCTACATGGAGATATCTCATATATCTCTTGAATTAAGGTAACTGCTATATAGTCTATATGCTAGCAAAACAATTAAAAACATTATTTTTTTACATTAGACTTTTTTATTTGAAAAGACATCTGAAATAATTAATAACAAGATTATAGAAGAAAAAAGTTAAGAAAGTCTCTCATCATTTTAAATATAAGAAGTACTAATTTTGAGAGTGGATAAAATATTTATATTTTCACACCATATACACAAAAAGTATATTTCATGCTTGCTATATTGTGTTGATTTGTATTTGCATTTTGAATTCTCAGGATGATGAATACTGTGCCTCGGGTTCAAAAAGAGTTCCAATTATTAAGTACTGTTTATAATTTTCAGTGGTGGAAATAAACCAGGTTTTTGTTGGCTCTGCTGTTTTGCTGTACAAATTCAAACGCCCTAGATAAGTGAGATGTGTCAAGCAGAGTTTTAAACACAGCCTCTTAGAAATGAGGGGAGGGGTTATTGAAGAAAGTTGGAGTTTTCGGTAGAAACATATGCAGTAATGGCTGAACACAGAGGCGTGGGGCCTAGGGATCCTCTGGGGCCCAATAAGGGAACTGTGATTTGCATGTAAAGTGCAGACGAATCACTCTTTTCTATTTGTAAATTATGCTGAGATTTCAGGGGGATGAAAAAGACTAAGAAACATACTGCACTTCCAACTTGATGATTTTCAATGGATAGCTAAGCAAATTAAAATGAAATTAATTGTATGAAAAACAGCCCCCCACTTCACATCCTGCATGAAATGTGAAAAATATCTTTACTTTCTGAGAAGGAAGAGTAGTGTCTAGTTATATTTCTTTGTTTATTAAAATATCATCTTGCTGGGCGTGGTGGCGCACACCTGTCATCCCAGCACTAGGGAGGCTGAGGCAGGAGGATTGCTTTGAGTTCAAGACCAGCCTGTGCTACATAGTGAGTTCCACATCAGTCTCAACTACATCGTGAAATCCTGTCTCAAAAAAACAAAAACAAACATATATATCTTTTTTATTTTTTCAGTGTTATCAAAAATTGAAGGCTAAAGTGAAAGATCAAGGAGAAAATGTATTTCTCAGGTGCTGACTGTTCCTAAGTCACTCAAGCATTGTTGCCTTGCTCTGTGACAGTCTCAGAATGCTCTGTTTGATTACAAGCAGTAGCCATGAGGGGTCGTGTTTTAATCTCTATGTAATCAAAAGGTTAAAATAAAAACGTCACATTTAGAAATTCTAAAGATACTTCTTTTTATAAGCTGATGCCTGGAATTATTGCAATCATATTATTTGCTTCCCAGAATAGGAAGGAATAAGGCACGTAAAACTAGGCATTCCCATTACGAATGACAAGATTATGAGAAAATCACTACTGTTCAGGAGTTCAAGGAAGAAATATAAGAATACCATACAGTCAGGTACAAGATGACAGCTTCCTGTAGTAAAAGGTGCATATTTTCACATTATTGCCTTTCAGAAGAAGTTCATTTTGTTGCCAGGAACTTCAGCTCTTTAACCCTGCTATAGTCTTATTTTTGGTAGGTTTCTGTAATCTAAAGGAAGAGCCATAATTCTGCATGATTTTCTGAACATGACAATTGCTTGGGGAAGGGTTGCCACAGTCAGTACGCTAGTATCTATATGTAAACCAGAGCCCATAAAATTCCCTCACAATCTAATGACTTGTGCAGGCTACCTGAATCATTTAGTGCACCTCAATAAAAACTATATTACTTTGACATCAAATGTGATTAAGATTTTATGTTGGTACTTAATTAGAGCTCTCAATTTTGTTGTTGTTGCATTTCCTTTGAGCACCATTTTTGCACGTTTTTGAAAACAAAACAGGCTAATTTAAGACTTTCAAGAAGAGATAGAAGAAATAGTATAAGACACGGGCCAGGGTTGTAGCTCAGTGGCGCAGGGCATGCCTGGCAAGTTCAAGGACCTGAGTTAATCCCCCGGTACTGCAAAAAAAAAAAAAAAAATCGCATAAGACAGCTTATAATAATGATGAAATATGTGAGGCAAAGACAAAGTCTTAGTGGCTTCTCTTTCCCTTAGACATTTCAAGAGAGGGAGATTTTTTCTTTTTCAATCTGAAAATGGCCACAGTGTTTGCAAATTGGTACTTGATAGCAGAGGACAGAGAAGCTGGATTTTCACACGACCTTTTTCCTTCCTCCAGGAGCATTATAGTAATTTAGGCACTGGTGAATAAAAGTCCGTACAACAAGACAGATGCAAAGCCAGATGACCTCCTTTTATTGCTTCTTCACACAGGTCAAAACAGCAGTGAATTCCTGTTATTGAGAATTAATAAATCAACGAGTTCTCTTAGTGTAGGACGGATGTTATGGTGAACTTCCGCCTGTGACCGAGAATAGAATTTATTCGTGTTCTGGTGGTAAAACCACCAACCTTCAGTTTATCCAACCACACTGAAAGACTCCAGCCATACCTGGTGCAGTCATCCTATCTTTTGACCGGAAGAATTTAAACGTGTTTTGCTCTTGGATTTCTCCTCATGTCGGTCAGACCAATTAGCAGGGTGATGATTGCTGAAGTTGGGTAGAGGATAGAATGAGGCCAGTGAGTGTCAATAATTCATGTGGAATGCTCACAGGCCTTGCGAGGTTTGTACTTAATTGCCTTCTAAGCAGGAAAATGAACATTTTGGAAGACTGTACAGACAGACATTCTGATATCTTACTGTGCAATATTAATGGATGTTCTGCGAACAACTGGATTTCAAAGGGGAGATCATTCAGTACTGTGCAGTGTATGGAAAGGGAAGGTATTTTGCTTCAGGATCTCTGCTTTTGTACGTGGATAAGAAAAAGTAAAATATTCAATAAATACTATAAATGACATAAATTAGTAAAGGCATAAATGAATACTAATGCCTGTGCTGGCTACAGACAATAAGTGATATGACTTGCTTTATTGATTGGTTTACAAATTATATTTAGTGTCACACAGAAACTGTGGCTGGACACTGCTAGTTCATTTGCTACATTAATCTGAGTAACAGAGATTAACTTTTCTGTGTTCGGTTTGGAACAAACCTGCCTGAATTCCTCAGACCTGCAATAGTTCTGAAATGTTTCTGTTTCAGCAAAACTATTAGTATATATTGCCTTCAAATGTAATTATAGCAATGACTCCCCTCTTAGGAAACTTAAATAGTATTTTCAGGTACAAGAGAATATAGCTGTAAGTATATATAACTTAAAACTTTCAACATAGCTCAAAAATCTCCAAAATCACTGCTAAAAGAAAATCATATTGTAAAGTACCTAGTCATGATCTCGATATCTATTTCATACTTTGTATTTGTCTTATCATCAAATGGAACCAGCTTAGAGGTGTGTTGCTGGTGAAGTCTGAGTGTGACACTAACCAGTGTATGAAAAGCAGGTTTTTTTTTGTAAGTCAGAGATAGCCTGTGCAAAATCTTATAAACCGTCTGAAACTTCTACCCTTTCCACTGAGCACCTCTATCCTGTATGCACCACGAAAGATATACTGCCACCAGAAACGGACACCACAGTCTTGCTCAGTTAGTACAGCAAATGCAACTCAACTTCTTGTGGTGGATGTTTTATTAATAAAAATGGGAAAGAAATCTTCTATGAACTTGTAATGATTTTACTATACAAAATGTTGACAAAAGCTCCAGTTCCAAGGCCCGGAGTTCCCTGGTGCTCAGCTGAATGTGAACAGTTCCTAGTGGCAATCATGCTGGGTCATGAAACTAATTGTGCTTTGTGAGGGTGAAAATTCTCAATTTCCGAGCAGGGACACTGCGGCATGACAGATGAATGTTAGAAGTGTGGTATGCTGTGCTCTTTCATCTCTGTCACTGGATATTTATTCTGACTTGGCTTCTAAATTATTCATTTTCTTTAAGCAATCAATATTAATAATCTGATTTGCTCCCTGGCATTTTTAGTCACACTTCTGTTTAACTGACTGTAAATAAAGGTCACTTGGAGGCTTCCTGCTGCTGTTCGGAAGGTCCTTGCCTAATTAATTCCCAACACTTTTTTCCCTATGACTGTGATTAGCAGTTGCAATCAGGTTGAGCAATTAGCTGCCTCCTTGCACTGTGATTTGCTCTGTGCAGCCCCCAAGACGAGGCTCCCTCCCGTTGTTTCAGTCTTCCCTTTGGAAAGCAACCTGAGGAGGGAGGATTTATTTTTCACTCCAAGGTTTACAAATTTACAGATAATTATAGGGGAGATTATTAAGTCCATCTGCCAGCTGCCATAGTGATCTCCTTGTTTAGGGCCCTCAAATTCAGAGCAGCTTGGGTGAAGTTCAGTTTGCTAAAGTTCTCAAGCCACAAAGATTGGTACTTTGATCCGGGATTCACCACACACGAGCTCTCCGCCATCAGCAAACCTTTTACTATTTCTAACAATTAAAAATAACATTTCCTCAGGGCTTGTAGTAAAGATTAAGTGAGACAAAATTCAACATATGTTTATTAAGAGCCAGATAAACCCTGGGTGGAGGTGTTTTTGAAGAAAACAGATATGACAGTGGTGGAGAAAGACAGTGAATACAAACAAGCCAATCCGTACATTATGAGTAAGTTTGTGAAGGAAAAGCACTGGATGCCATGAGAGAGAATTTAACTTTTGAAGGAATGGTTTAGGAAAGCCTTGCTGAGAGGGGTCACTAAGTCTTGTGTGTCCTGGGAATATCCAAATGAACTATGGCTTTGCAAAGAGAGGGCAGAGTAGGAGACAAAGCTGAGTCGGAAGAAAAAGGAGAGCAGAGTGATTATCTGTGGCTGGATTCAAACCCCGCCTTCACCGCTTGTTAAATTTGTTAACACGGAGAAAATCACTGAACCTTTACATGCTTCATGTGCCTACCTCAAAGGGTTATGGAGGGAGTTAAATAAAATATGTAGACAACAGTCAAAAGAAGCTGGAAAATAGAAAGCACTCACTGGTGCAAATATTACTATTGGACATGGATAAAGTTTGGATTCCATGAAGTGTTCCAAGGTAGCTCTGGAAGGTCTTTAAACACTTGGAGGAGGGGTTGACTATAGCCTGAACGATAATACTGACAGAGGGAAAGGTGAAAACAGGGGCAATGGTTGGAAGCCACTTCAGAAAAATAACTTCTTGGTCTAGCATGGCAGATGTGAAAATGGATAAAGCAGACCAAAATGACCAACATATTTCTGAAGAAGAGTTAAAAAAACACCTGTTGCCAATACGCTGATCACTGACTTACTCAGTATTTGCCCTTCATGTGCTTGTACCCAGTGACAATGTGTACTTAGTTTCCATTTAGATTATAAACTGCTTAATATACAAATATTATCTCATGTAAATTATTATGTTCGTGACAGTAGCAGTGTCAGATATATGAGATCAAATGGAATATGTAATCGCTCCTGGAGATAGTTCTCCAAAAACTGACTGTGTTGGGAAGCACATTATGTGTTTTGCTAGGTTGCAGCTGGCACTGAGGTAGATCAGAACATGCAGGGCTGAGGATGGATAAGAACTTGCAGGTGCCGGGACCTGAGCCATGAGGTGTGACGTCTCAAGCAGTGAAGGGCAGTGGTCCAGGTCAGGAGTGAGGTTAGGACAAGAGAAGGCCTGTGGGACAAGAAAACAGCAAATGAGAACTGATACAGGTCAAAATAGTCAGGAGGTAAGATTCACTTAAAGCTTGTTCATTCATTTCACAATTACGATGCTCACCACATACACTATCTACTTACTCTCCCAGGAGCTGAGGATTCAGATAAAAATCTTTGGCCTCTTGGAGCTTAGATTCCAGGGAGGTGAAGTAGCTTTGCAGAAAATAAGTCAGGAAATGAATGTGTTAGATGACAAGGAAAATACAAAAGGATAAAATGGGTGTGGAATATCACATGGGGGCTTTTACATGGCCCTATCAGAAAAAAGATCTTGGAAGACATTGAGTAAGTGACAGGATGTGTGTTTCAAAGGATACCTCTGGTGACTTGAACATGAAAGGCTGCAACGAAGAAGCTAAGAAGTGGTAGGATTCTGGGTGTGCTTCGCATGTACAGCCGATGGGGTTTACTCTTGTACAGAATCCTGGGAATAAAGAAAATTATAGTGGCCAGTAGTGTGCTGGAAGACTAAAACATGGCTGATCGTGCCATCTCATCTTTAAACTGTCTGCTGTGAAGTCATACTGGTAGCTTAAAACCACAAACACAAGCTTGGTGAGAATTTATACCCCTTAATCAGAGAATGAAATATATTTGTACCCTTTTCCTGAAGAGACAGTTGTGAAGCATTTACCAAGCACATCACTGGATGACGCAAAGATGATGCTCTCTTGGCCTGAGCATTTGAAAAGATGCAGTTGGAATCAAGCTGAGATAAGGGGACTTCTGGTGAAGGGGAAATCTGGAGTTAAAGTTTCGATGTCATCAGGGGTTGGAAATTTGAATTTTGTAATCATCAGCATACACACAAAGTCAAGACCCTGAGTCAGATCACCTGCAGGTGGTGATCGCCTGAGGCAGCTAAAAGGTTGACCTCAGGAGCATTTAAACATTTCGTGAGGAAGAGGGACCGGCAAGGGAGACTGGAAAGTAGCTGTTTATGAGAGATGCATTATTTCCAAAGACACCTTTGTCATCAAAGTGAATCTAGTCATTCAGAAGAAAATCAGACCTCTGCTATCATTTTAAACCCTCAGAGCTGTGCCTGAGGGGAAAAGAGAGTTTTGGGATTGAGGTTGGTTTCGAAGATAATGTTCTTAGTTTTTAGAATGAACGTGAGGCAATTATATTCCAAATGAGATGTACACATCCGCAGATTGGCACCAGTCACAACTGAAGCAGCTGCAGAGGAGCTGGAGTTCCTGGGAAGTACTTATTTATTAGGAAGGTTTTGCATATTAATGGTAGCAATTTGAAGACAAAGCAGATTTTCTTCTGAAATATTCTCCCCAACCCATCTAAATGGGCATGCTCAAGAAAATTACACTGTGCTAAAGAAAAAAATCTTATTAAGGACCTGAAGGAGGTACCTGTGTTTCCTGCTGGTGCAGGAGCTCCCTCTTTCCCTGACAGCTGCAAGCCAAAGCAAGGGTGCCCCTGCAAGAACAGATTTCCGTTTGCCTTTCTGTTCTGTTGAGCTTCTCCAGTTAATCTCACAGGGGATCTGACAGCTTTCTCCAGCTCCTAAAGCATTTCCTTAGCAGTCATTGAAAATCACTGTGAGAGAGAAGAAAGAACGCTGAGGGAGACTCACAGGCAGAGGGGCCCGCTCCGGGCCATGTGAGCAAGGGCTGCCTGTTGCCCCCTTGTTTAATGCTCAGAATCAGGACTGCAAGCAGCACTTCAGCACTGTCTTTATGACAGCTCAGCGAGCGAATGCAAATGTTCAGCATAACCCATCTGCCAGACAGTGGATGATTCATACCATTGAGATGTATTATAGATAATGTCCCATGTTCTTAATTTATGGCCTGCATATACAGTTCATGTAGCTGTGGTCTCTTTCTGACATGCAGAACAGGTGGTAGGTATCTCTGCCAGGGTGTCATGCTGGATGGGGAAGACATTTTGACAGTCTATACAACTGCCCTTGGATAAGCTCATTTTTGTGCTCCCTGGGTAATCAAAAGATTCTGTTCACCCGACTGGACAAAAGGAAAAAGATCTGCTGAAGAAGTCACTGCAGCACAGGGTGCTGTCGCTTGTAGAACTCATTACCACCTCCGTGCCAAATCTATCCCCAGAGCTCCCGACCGTACAGGGCCTTCTTTGTCCACTGTCTTCCCTGTCCGTCTCAGCTTTTTCCTGTTTGCAGCCATATGCCAAGGGCTTATCGTTTTTTTCTTTCATTATGTTTATTGCTATAATTTAGGTATCCAATTACAGTTACATTCATCATTAGGATCTGGTACCTTTACATGACGTATCTTGGTTCTTAGTTTTTCCACATTTCCCTGCCCTCTCTTCACCTGCTGCTCCGCCTTTCCCTATTATTTCTAGTGTTTCCTTTTCTCATATCTTTTCTTTTCCCTTCTTACCTTTCCCCTACCCATCCCAATTCTCTTACTCCTTTAGAACTTTTCTTCTTATTACACAATATCAATTATACATTTTGATCCTTATTTACATTTTTAGATTTTCACACCAGAGAAACTATTTGGTATTTACGTGTGTGTCCTATTAATTTCACTTAAGAGCATGGCCTCAATGTGCATCCGCTTTTTGGAGAATGACCTATGTTCAGCTGAAAAGAATGTATATTCTGATTTTGTGGGGTAGAACACTCTGTAGACTTCTACTAAGTCCATTTGTTCAAAAACTTCGTTCAGTTCCAGCATTTGGTTTTGGATTTTTTGTTTAGATGATCTGACTATTTGTGAGGGTGGGTATTGAGGTCCCCCACTACAGTTGTATTAGTGCTTATTTGGTTTCTCATGTCCCTTAATATTTGATTTGAATAGTTGGGATCATTAGTTTTTGGTGCATATATATTTCTGATTGTCATCTCTTCCTCTTGGACTGTTCCTTTTATAAGGATGTAGTGACCTTCTTTGTCTCTCGTAATTAGTTTTGGTTTGAGTCTATTGGTAAGATAACTACCCTTGCTTCTTTCCAGACTCCTGTCACAAGGACAACTGTCTTCCGTCTTTTTACTTTCAGTCTATGAGTTTCTTTTGGAACTAGGTACATTTCTTTATACAGCGTATTGTTTGATTTTGTTTCTTAATCCATTCTGCCACTGTATTTCTTTTGATTGGTGAATTGAGGCCACCAAAACGGATGGTTATAACTGATATGTATGGACTTATCATTGTCATTATCATGTTATTTTCCTGTTGTTGGCTCTTTTTTATTTATGCCCTCTCCCTATAATTTCTTGCCTTGCCTGATGGATTTGCTCTATTGGGCCTCATGGAATTGTGATCTTCATTGTCTTTTTCTAAGATATTATTTAGAATTGTTCGGAGTGCTGGTTTGGTATTCATGAAGTTTCTCAGGTGTTCTTTGTCATGGAAGTGTCTTATTTCCCCATCAATTTTGAAAGAGTTCTGCAGGATACATCAGTCTAGGTTGGAGGTTGGTTTCTTTTAAGGCTTGAAATACCTCATTTCAGGCTCTCCTCGACTTGAGCTTTTGTGTCAAAAATCTGCTGTGGTTCTGATGGGCTTTCCTTCCCATGTGATTTGTTTCTTTTATCTAACTACTTGTAGTATTTTTGTTCTTCTGTTGGGTTTCCAGGATCTTGACTACTATATGTCTATGTGTAGATTTTTTTTTTTCATGGCTAGTTTGAGTCCTATACGCCTCACTCTTCTGTATGTCAAGTTCTTTTGCTCTCGTGGGTAGTTTACTATCATTAATTCTGTGAACAGTTTTTTATTTTATGTCATTTGTACTTTTGTAATGGAAGGAATTGGCAAGTGACACACAGAGAGGCAGCAGAATGGAAGTAAAATAAAAAAGTTTACTCCATCGATGGGGATCAATGAAACCTAATGGCGATGCCCTGATCAACTCCCCCATTGGGTTACAACTCCTTCTTTTATAGGGTTTACAGCTTTGATCTTACTTATTGGTTACTCTGCATTTTCACAGCTCACATTGCTGACACCCAAAACATAATAGCAAAGACAGTTGAATTTCAACCTGGATGCAGTTCTTTGTCAGGGAAGTCACCTTTAAGATTTATTCAATTACCTGCTCTAGCCAGGGGGAAGGGAGCTTGTTTGATTAACAAAGCTAACAATGGTTCTTTTCGATTAGTGTCTCAGTACCTTTCTGGTTAATTCTGAACTAAGCAGAGTGAGGGACAGAAGTTATCTTACATTGTGACATTTCCTAAGTCGTTGCTATTAAACTTTTTCCTATCATTTTCTCCTGCATTTTGGGGGACTCCTATCAATCTCAGTCTCCTCTGTGTCCTCTAGGAGAGGTCGGATCAATTGCTCGTGGTCCCTTGCTATGTTTGAGAGACCTCTCTTCGTGGTCACTGACTGCCGTCCTCAGATTGCCGCGATCTGCTGTGCACACTTTCTGAAGCGTTTTTAATCTCCTGGATGTCAGTTTTAATCTGTTTCATGGATTCCGTTTCTTTCCTGTACTGGGTGTTCACAGCTTCCATCATGGTCCTGGCTTTATTCTTCTTCACCCTCTCACTCGGCCACTCTGATGAAGCTCAAGCTTTTCTTATAATTATGGGGAAACACAAGAATATTTTAAATTCCGGATCTTGGGACTGATAGGCATTCCTTATCTCACAGTCTTTTCTGAGAGGATGAAAACATTCTGTGTTTGCACTGCTCAAAATGGCATTCACTGGGCACATGTGATCAATGGGCATTTGAAATATGGGTACTTTAATAGAGGACCTGAATTTCTAAATATTTTATTTTAGTATAATTAATTAAAATGTTAACTACCATTTGTGCCTAGTGATTATCAGACTAGACAGCCCATTAGATACAAAGCCTGCAAGTCATTTTCCTAAGGCTGAAAAGGCTATTGCATTTCTCAGTGAAAACTCAGCATAAAGAATCTTCTAGGAATCTTTTTATTTTATTTTATTTTCTCGTTGAGTTTATTGGTACATTTTAGGTGTACAGCACAGTTACATTCAGCATTGGGATCTTGTACCTTTACATGACAGGTCTTGGTTCTCATTTTTTCCCCTTGTCCCTGCCCTCCCTTCACCCCCTCCAACCTTCCCTATTTACAAATACATTATTTGTATTTATATGTATTATTGTAATATATGTAATTATTTATTTGTATATTTATACGTATTATTGTAATAATACGTAATTATTTATTACCACCTTTAGATGGTACCTGATCAAGGAAGCAAAATGTGGTCACAATTTTCAGTAGTTTTACTCACTGTATTTCTATGGTACCAGCCCATTTGTGCAGCTAAATTGTTCTTTTAAGTATACAGTACAGTTACATTCCACATGGAGATCTTGTACCTTTACATGACAGGTCTTGGTTCTCATTTTTTCCCCTTGTCCCTGCCCTCCCTTCACCCCCTCCAACCTTCCCTATTTACAAATACATTATTTGTATTTATATGTATTATTGTAATATATGTAATTATTTATTTGTATATTTATACGTATTATTGTAATAATACGTAATTATTTATTACCACCTTTAGATGGTACCTGATCAAGGAAGCACAGGTCTTGGTTCTCATTTTTTCCCCTTGTCCCTGCCCTCCCTTCACCCCCTCCAACCTTCCCTATTTACAAATACATTATTTGTATTTATATGTATTATTGTAATATATGTAATTATTTATTTGTATATTTATACGTATTATTGTAATAATACGTAATTATTTATTACCACCTTTAGATGGTACCTGATCAAGGAAGCAAAATGTGGTCACAATTTTCAGTAGTTTTACTCACTGTATTTCTATGGTACCAGCCCATTTGTGCAGCTAAATTGTTCTTGTGAAGTTGAACAATTCCAAGGATACTCATGCTTGGCTTATTTTACTTCAATTCATCTTTTGGGGCACAAGTCTGCAAAATGCAAATGAATCATGTCCTCTGGAGTTGTGAAACACTGGTTTGTGCTCAAGATAGTCAAGAATTTTATAGACCTGAGAGAAAGCACACCTGCTTTGGGTGGGGGATGGTGGCTCCAGTTTTTGTGTTTTTTTGGGGGGTTGTTTTGTTTTGTTTTTCGGTAAGGTTGTGAGTCAGTGCAAATGGCAGAGGGACAGGAATCCTACCTGGGGGGTGCTCCTGCCTCAGTTTACACCAGCCCCTCTCTAGCCTCCCTGTATGTGCCCATCCTGTCTGGTTGCCTTAGCTGATGTGTCTCTCAGGATACAAAGATCTGGAAGCCAAGACCAGTCACTAATATTGTTTAAGGCAGAACTTCTATCATTGAGGTTTCTTTTGCTCGTGGCTCATGGAAAGGATCACTGGCCTCACAGTCACCCCCCTCGTTCTCTAGTCCTAGATGTTCGTCTCTCATGTAACACAGCTTCTCTGAACTTCAAGTTGTGAGGATCCAGTAAAATGATGGACATGCAATATTATTTAATATGTTACTGACAGCAGAAAAGAAATCCTCCAGGCCTTACTCACTGTCTTTAGGAATACAGTTTGCCCTTCCAGGTCCACAATGTGATATACTGTATACAGAATAGTAGAGACTATAATGGAGTCAGCACTAATTACAGTATCTCTACCTTATTCACCTTTTTAAGGCCAGTGGTGCTCATCAGCTGACTTTGGTATAGCTGTGAAGCAAATTCACTGTGTATTATTATTAACTTAGCTGTGTCCAGTGAGAAAGAGTGTCACCTGCCACACACAGTGAGTTACATAAAGCAGGATTATTACGCACAAATTTACAGCAAAGGACAGCAGATGCCTAGGATTGATTGTGAGCTAGTACTGTAAGGCTAGGCAAGTTGCCTTGGATGGAGTCTTGACTGTATGTACCCCACTCGCACCATATCTGACAGACTCCCCAAAACCTACCTAGAATTTTTTTTTTTTATCTTGCAGACACATTATCCACTGGGATAAAATGCTGAAGGGTATCTTATTCTACCTTGAGGTGAACCAGAATGAAGCGCAGCTCTCCTGACAATACTTCTCTTATCTAACATGTTGCATTTTCAGTTCATTTTATTGGCTACTAATGAAAGGTGAAAAAACAGGTCAGTTCAGTACCACCCAGAAAATTGTCCTGTGCAGTTTTCATTGAGATCCATACAGCACCTTTGCCAATTTATTTCCACTACTTCAAAATGTTAGCGGTTTCTGCTATACTCAATCCTGAGCTACAACTGCTCTGACCCAGATAACACTGCAGTGAAGAAAGACGAGGACTAATTTTGAGATTTTGTTTGTGTTGGCTTTAATGGACTGACTAGAGGCCTGAATCTGGCACAAGGTCCAGAACTAAACTGTGACAATGAATTTCTAAAAGAGATCTACCCAAGCTCTTCCAGGTAAATGTACATTGCCATGTGGTTTTGCCCACCCTGATGGATGAACTATTTGCAGCAAGGATAACATCATCTACATTGTCAGCAAGAGTCAGTGGGAGAAGTGACCAAAGTCTCCTTCTCTGGAGAGGGCGATGTCATGCTTGATGTCACTTACGTAGTTTCTGACTTTGAGCTAGAATAAAAGTCCGTGAGCCCCTATTGCCTGATGTCACCAGTGTTTTCTACAGTGCCTAGATTCATATAGCATGATGGGCTTTAGTCCAGGTCTGTTGTGTTTTTGTAGAAGATAAGGGTGATGAAGGTGTACAACGAGGACATTGTTTTTCCTTCTTACAGTCCAAGCCATTTTTTTCTGTTTCCATTGTTTTGTTTCTTTTCTACTTATTCGACATCCAACTTTTCCTCACTGTATGCCCTGTATTTTAGTAGAGACGTTCTGTGCTTTTGCTATGAAAATTCACAATTTTGACATCTGGAAAAAGCATGCTTTTATAACGACATTGTCAAGCCAGGTCTCACAAGACGACTCTGGAAAGACTTCAGTTCCTAAGGCACCTACTCAGTGGGGAGAGATTATGGTCTTATAGAACTACTTCCTAAACAGAGGGGCATGGTAGATCTCTGAATGTCACACACGTTGTTGATAGGGGAGGGGGAAGCTAAGGTAGACACTATCCTAGGACATACACGCCACACCAATGTGTCCCGTTCTGCTGTGTCCACTGGCAACCAGCTGCTACTATAGATGCAGCAATCACTGTTTTCAGAATGTTCCTACCCTGCTCCCCTTCAGACTCAGGCTGTTTTGACAGGAGAGAACTGGCCTTGCCTAGCGTTCATTTTCATAGCCCTAACTTGAGCCCAGTTTTCATCCAATGGCAGAATTTTCTTCATTCTACCTAGATATCTGCAGGGATTTATTCTCACAGCCTTTTTTCTTATCTTTTCCGGGGTCTTCCCTCTGCAGCTCTTCCCTAAGACCTTCTCCCACCTGAGGAAAGTGAGCACCTTGCTCTTCTACACTTCCTGCCCTGGGTCCATAGTAGCAGCAGTCAGCCTAGGTCACTAAACACTAAACACAAGTACCTCTGCCACAGAGCAGGCTGCACCATGTGGACAGAAGGGAAAGGGAAATGACTATAGCCAGGGCCATTTAGCCTGAGTCTCTCTCATTTGGGGCTTGTGGGTGAATGGGCCACAGAAGCCCAACTGAGAACAGCCCCTACACCAACACCCAAGTACATACTATGAGCTTTTCACTATTTGAGGATAGTCAGAAGGGTGGAGGACAGGCAAGTGGTGGATTGCCTTATATTGACCCTAGGGCTAAAGTAAGATGTGAGGTGCAGGGTTCATTGCCCACCTTCATGAAGGGAGCAAAGAGCTCTGAGGGAGGAACAGCATCCCTCATTACAAGACTCAGTGTGGTGAAGCACTTCCCATAGCGTGGAAACCTCCATGTTCCATTTTGTGATATGTGTAGATGCTTGATACCCTCCCTTTTCTGGAGTCAGAGTGGAGAATTTCTGACCTCGTTACATTTGTATAATTCAACCTAATTTACAAAACGGTACATGGAGTAAGAGAAAGCCCAGCTGAACCTGGTTGTTTGATTATTTGATTTCTTTTCACTTTAATAAGCTTCTAAATGTTTTTGTAGTGGGCTTTAAAAATAATTTTTTAGAGTGTATATCAGTATATGTGAAAATAAAGTATTTAAAATATGTGATGCATAATCTATAGAAATGACACACACACCCACCCACCCACACACACACACACACACACATCACCACAGAATGGAGGGTAGGTGTGCAATGCTGTCATTAATCTACCTCCATTGCATCAATTGCTTGTCAGAAGACAAAGCAGTCATCAATGGAACTCAAGTTGACCCCTTTCTTTCTCAAAGCCCAGGTTCTTAAATACCTTAAATGGAGACCCAAACAGATCACAGACTAAAGACACTAGGTTTCCATGACATAAAGCAGTCTATTTGGACAGGATGAGCATCTCGGCTTGTGAGAAACATAGGGCCCACTCACCTGTGTACTAACAGACTTTTCTGTAAGTGAACTGAAATTTCTTTTGAAATTTTCTGCTTAGGGAGGAAAGCAGAATCCTTTTGGTCGCTCAGAAGAATAGACACATCATCAAATACAGAGCCTGAGGTAGAGGTGTAGGTGGCCTGAGATGCTTGGCAACTTCTGCCTAGGCTGGTGGAGCCTGGTGAGGGATAGAAACTGGCCTGTGGGTGTGGAAGATGCTCAGAGGCAGTTGTTGATCCTTGGATTTAGGGTTTTCCTGGAATATCTGTTGTGGTCTCTGATATACTTGCCCCTGTTAGGACAACTGTGGACTGTCTGATGGCTGTGGGATGATACTCATCATTTTCCTCTGTTCTGTAATAAAATGATCATCTAACAGCTCTGCATGGACCTGATTTTCCTCCTTTATGCTCATTTTTTGTCATATACATGGCTTCCAATCCTAAGTCCTGTTTCTTCTTTAAAGTCAAGCATATGAGGCCCAGGGCTTGGCGCAGAGGCTAACCATGATAGGGCTGTTCTGTTTTGTTTTGTTCTTATTTTTTGCAGAAGACCTTGCTATCATTTGCTTTTCCCTTGGGAGGATGCCAATGAAAAGGCTTCACTATCTTTTTTCCGAATTTATTATTTGGAAAAGTTTGTCCCTTCGGTAGTGAGAATCGGAGCATGCATTCATGAGGCTCTTCCTTAATTCACAGCCCTGGGAAGAGTGGATTGTCCTTGTAGGAGAGGATCCCAGCCCTTCTTCCCCTTGTCAGTGTTCTCCTGCTCTGCTTGTCATAGTATTCTGCCTCTTCCACTGCAGCTAAATTATTTTCTTAGCTCTTTCCTGGAGCCTGAAGCTTGGCAAATGAGGGCTCCTGCTGCTCTGGATGCTTCTGTTCTCTCTGTGACCTTAAGAATCTGGGACACTGCCATATCCCCACCAGGAATGCAACTCTAAAACCTTAAACACCAAGTCACGTGAGGTGAGCGACACTTCAGTGGCACACCCCTGTGGGTGGCACTGTGACTCTGCTTCCAACTCAAACATCAATGCACCCATGAGATGATCAATAAAGTGTGGCTGTCCCCAGTTTTTGTGGACCAACATTCTTGGTAGAATAGAGTCTATCTTGGTCATTAGGATGCTAGAATGTTCATATTTCCATTTAGATCTTGAGAGTTTCCCAGCTCAATGATTCTCAAAACTTTGCTTGATTGTGGTTGAAGTGATAAAAGGTCCTTGGTCTTGACTCTGCCTGAATTATTTTTTGCATTATCTTCAACATCCTTATCTTCTTAGAACCTTACTAGTCTCTGAGTGGAATCTCCTAAGGCCAAATTCCCACTCCATCCCTCAGCTTGTTTCCGTGTGGCGCTCAACTTGCAGTGAAATCTGGGTGCACCTTTGAATTCCCCCTAGTGCCTGCTTCTGTCCACAATTATGGTTACCAGAGGCTGGAAAACCTGTTAGTTTTCCTCTTTAGCTTGAGGTTGCTCTCTGAACAAAGGACCAATGTCATCTCGAGGCTGTCCAGTGCTCCTCTTCCACGGCAAGGAGCAGGGAGAGTGGCAAGGGGAAGAGGGTCCAGCACAAAGACTGGGTACTTGACTTCCGGTCTTAAGTGTTTCTCCCAGGAGCTTGGCAGCCTCGCCTATGAAGTCAACCCGAGGAGGCTGAGGAGATCTGGTTGCCTGGAAAAGATGCAAAGGATGTGACTCTCATTTTATGTATTTTCATGGATTTAAGGACCTTAAAAGATAAGGCCTACCTTAGTTGCTCTCAAAATTGAACAATATGCTAAGTCCTTAGATAAAGAAAGGATGGAGTCATGGATGTTCTGAATCACTGAGTGTGAGGCTTCTGATTTCTAGCAGAACACGAAGCCTTCCATGTGGGTAGTGTATTGCATGGCAAGCTGTAAAAATCTCCATGTAGGAAACCTACCCGATTAATCTACCCCACTTGCTTGTTTATTTTATGGATATGTTTCCAGTGGTTTTGAGTCTAGATTTTCCCTTGATCTTTCGGTTGAATTATTTCTTGAATGATGCATCAAGCTACTTTTTGTTTTCTTCTCAGAATTAACTACCTGTGCAGTCTTCAGTGTTCACCTTTTGAATCCCCTTGATATATTTCCTCCTTGATCCTGTTTCCTTTTTTTTTTGCCCCTCTGCAAGCTCATACCTCAGATATCTCCCCATGCCCCAGTGTCCCTAGATGAACTCCTTACATTCTTGTCTCCTTGGCCCACAATTGTCCTTTGTCAGAGCTGAGCTTGGTGATTTCCTCCAAGGACGCATCAGTGCCAGAAGGATTCTGCAGACCAGGCCTCCTCAGCTTTCGATGGAATCATTATTGAAAGTGGTTCTTCAGTTAATTCCGTGTCTCATTACTGACAAAAGTCTTCAGGAAGGAAGCAAACTGCACACAGGTCTGGACAGGGTTCTGCTGGGGAAGGGTGTGAGCTGGAGGAATAAGGTTTCCCCAAAGTCTGTAGATCAGGGAGAAATCTCCATCTGCTTTTGCAGCAAGTACCAATTCAGTATTCAGTTTTAACTGAGCTGAGAAACTATCTCATTCTATGCACTAAGAAGGGTGAAACAAGCCCTAATATGGAGCACAGAGGAATTAATGGTGTAGCAGAAAAGACTGGAGGCCTGGGATTGTACCTGAGTCCGGTAGGGGTCCCTAATTGGCCCAAGATAAAGAAGCACCAGACCCTGCCAGCCTGGTGAGAGGCTTTTCCACAGAGGCCTTTGATTATAGGGCAAATAAGCTCTTGTTGGATATGACATTGTGGAAGGTTGGGAACAAAGAGTTCTGGGCAGATGTTTGTTGGCAGAAGACTGAAATGATTAGGCAGGAGAGGCTGACACTCGGGGCTTCATTTCTGCTCCTTTCACCCACATACAGCTGCTCAGTCCTCTCACACTGTGTTCCATCTGCCAAATTTTAAAATATTTTTTCTGTATTGTATGGAGCATTTCCAGAAACCGACATCAACCTACACACCCAAATCCATACTGACTGGGAGAATAGCAAACTGCTGTTAAGAGACAAGTTGCAATTATTTACACCAAAGTTGTTCGTTTTGACACACATCTTGATTATTTACCTTATGTAAGACCTCACAACTTTTCCCATCTACTTTCCAGCTTTCAGAGAATCTCTCAGTCCTTTACAGATGAACTATAAAACCACTTCTCTGATTCTTTATCTTCCCAGGATAACCAGACTTCTAAGAAGATTGTAATACAGTTTCATGACTAAGGAGACTAAATATTTCAACAGAACAGTGTCACTTCCTTACCTTCTCAGTCTGCCCTTTCCTTGACTCTCGTTTCTTCATTTATTTCCTCAGTGATCCAGGTTATTCTAATTATGTGCCTCGGCTGAGCACATCTGCAGGTCTCCCCCTACCCGTGCCACTTTATCAGAGTAGACGGCCCCTTCCGCTGCTGACTCCCTCCTGTATCACCAGTTCTCCAGCCTCCAGCTTCCAGAGGTGTTCAGTCCCCGCATCCTTCTTTCTTGCCTTCACCACCAGAAGCCTTTCTGCTTCGCAAGTGTCACCTGTACAGCCTCCTGTCTTACGTGTGACTGCCGAGCCCTGACTCTGGCCCTAAGGTATCGATTCATTAAATTCACCTCAATCTGTGAGTAAAGGTGATGTGATATTTTTATAACAGCACATTCAGGTCTGAAAAAGTAGCCATAAAACGGTCTATTGCTATAATCCCCCAAAACGTCAGTATCACAAAACAGACAGCAACTGTGCCAGATTAATGAAGACTAAAGAGACATGGTAATTTAATACAAGACATGGTTATGGACTGGGCCTTCTACTGGAAGAAAAACACTTCTATGAAATGTATTACTGGAGAGGAGGGAAGGTAAATTGACAAAATTGAAAGAATTGGCATACTAAAATTCCGTATCAGCACTGAGTTTAATGAATTGTGCATGGTCATTATCATTGTAACTTGTGCTGCATAAAATATTCAAGAGAACACATTACAGTGTTATATCCTAACAAAGAAAAAACTGCTCAAACTGAATCTATCACTGACACCAACTAGATCTGACTAATCTGACTCAATTTGTGCTCAAGTCTAGTAAGCGCAGGATAGTACAGCAGTAACATCTTATGTGAAACCAATGTTGTAGTGCAAATGTGCCTGAAAAACGAGAGCACTGCATTTTATGAAAAGCATTTTAAACTGCTGCAACTTTTAACTTTAGATTTAAATTACGTAAAATGTAAAATTCCATTCCTTAGCTCCACTGGCCACATTTCAAGTGCTCAGTAGCACCGGTGCTGGGAGGAAGCACGGAGGCTGGTTGTCTCCTCTATACCACTCTCATTTGATGCGGGCGTGGAGGTCTTGGTGAGGAGAGGGTAAAGGAAGACTTTGGAGCTGGTACCCACACTTTAACTCCCAACCTGATAAAGAGGAAGAAAGGCAATTCCCTCTTTGGAATGCACACAAAACAGATGAGTTAATGTCCTGTCTGTTGGGTTCGTTTCCTGCCGTAAGATGCCTGGTCTACTTCTAGGCCTTTCTTGATGAGAAGAGCGATTATCACCATCATATGACATGGTGACAAAACTGGTTTTTCAGTATCTAATATCTCCACAGCCTTAGTAGGATGATTAACTTCTCTCAGCCTTCTTCTGCTTGGTTATAAAATTATTAGGCACTTGTCTGACTCATTTCCCAGGGTTCTGCATTATGAGGTAATGATATTCTGTAAATAGTCAAAAGCCCTCATTATTTTGCTAATTAGGACAGTGACGTTTTACCAAGATACAGTTATTTTTTATTTTTATGGTTGCTTCTCTTAGCAAACAAGAGATCCATTTCTTATTTTTAAAAAATTCAATTTAATGCATATATTGAATAGATAGAAAATGAATGGGTTACACCTGAGATGTAGCAAACTTTAATATCATGTTGAATTTGCTATGGGTCTCTTCCTTCTTTCTTTTTTTTGAAAGACTGGAAGTCCCGCCCTCTCCTCCTCCTGAAAGGAGAGTGCCACGGAGCAGATGTTGCATGAGGCAGTGAAGTGTGGCATCGAAGAGCACAGTCACTGGAGCCAGGGCTGCAGCTTTCTAACTGCCTGTCATTGAGCAAGCTGCTCAGCTTGCTCATTTTGTCCTTTGGAAAATGGGGTTGACCACAGTTTCACTCCTGTGATTAGTGTGAGAACAGTTAGCACTTTTAAGATTCAATATTAAGTCCTGTATAAATATTAGCTATTATTATTATGATAATTACAAATACTCGGACATATATTTGAGTCAAATTTTATTTATAAGATAATAATGCACTTTTCCTCAGTTAATATTATGTATCTGTGTTGTACCCATGTTGATGTACTCAGAGTGAATTAATTTTTTTGTTTTTGAGACAGGGTCTCTCTATATAGTTGAGACTGACCTGGAACTCACTATGTAGCCCAGGCTGGTCTTGAACTCACAGTGATCCTCCTGCCTCAGCCTTCTGTGTGCTGGGATTACTGGCATATGTCACCATGCCTAGCTTGAAGTAAATTAGTTTTCACTTGTTTAAAGTGCTGACTTTCTATCATAGATTACTCATTCCCCATTGACTGACATTTTTACTTTTTTCAAGTTTTTGAAAATTACTTTCAGAGACCTCTTGTATGTATTTCCTGGTACTCATGTATATAACCTATTCATCTTTATGATGTAGGACTTAAGGCAACTCCAGTTGTAACAGGTATTGACGAGTTGCCATCAAAGGGAATTGACATACTGTAGGTTTAGATCCTGACTCCTTAAGTCCATGGTGAGTCCCGGAGGCAGGAGGGATCCGAACAGCTCCTCTTCAGTAGGCTGCTGCTGCCCGGATAGAGTAAGGTCATATGTGGAAAGACAAGGTGTCCCCCATGCATGAGAGGTTGGCAGGTGAAGGGTGTATGACAAGGGATCCATGAATACACAGCACTGAACACCCGCTTCAGAGGCAGGGACAGCAGGGGAGGGAGTTGATAGAAAAGAGCCTTTCATTGATGCTCACACTGATGGCATTCATCTTGGCTGCCTTCAAAGTAAATTTTGTTTCTCCAGCTCTGAAAGAAAAGAAATGATTGGAACTTCAAATCCACTTGGAATTGGCAAGCCTCAGCGTTCAGAAGAGATACATAGAGAACAGAAAAGACCGTCGTTCTCAGGAGCAGGTCACCATTTACACCTCCTCAGCTGACCCTGAGTTTTTATACCTAAAATGCCCTTCCTTCATCTCCTCTGCAAGGTGTAGACAGTTACCTCTCTCACACAGGGAGCTTCCCAGCCCAAGTTCAGGGTTATTCATGCCACATATACTGGTCACGTTACTAGCTACCTGCAGAAAATTACTCTGCCACTAGAACTGATGCTCTAGCTAATACTGAGTAAAATGCCCAATCAAGAATAACTAGAAGAGCTGGTGAAAAACGCAACATTCTCGTCAAAGTCTGATGAACTCCTGACACAGCTCAGTTTGAAGGGTCAATGTCCTCAGGAGAAAGAAATCTCAAAATGAACATGATATTTTGCCCTGTTTCCCCCTTTGGAGCATTTCTCAATTTATAGGCAATTAGATTCTACAAAAGTAAGGCAATTATAAATACAAAATTCATGATGTTGGTTACCCTTGAAAGAAAGGTAGGATATCTTGGGATAGGACACAAAAGTTATTTTTCTGGAACAGGCTGTATTTATTTCTTCAACTGAATTGTGGTTACATGACTAATCAGTTTGTTATTTTTCCCCCCAATTTTTATATTGTGTATATACACATATACAAATATACACAATATAAAAATTTTTCTGCCTCCTTTATCATAAAGGAAAAAAAAAGTGAAAGAAAACAGACACCAAACTAATAGCTGTTGTCCACAAAGAACACATTCCAGTCCTCAGTATGGTTTTGGATTGCAGCGATTTCCTCCGGGAACTGCTACAAAGTCTGCTTCCAAGATGTGTCTCCAGGAACTTGTGCTGTTCCCAAGGGCAGTGAAAAGCTCCAAGGCTGGAAGTCTCATCTTTTTAATTGTAGAGTTCTAGTCTTTAAAAGGCTGTTAGTCAGAAACAAGAATGTTAAAACTGGGTGTGCAGCCTCATTCTGGGGAAAACTTAAAAAAATATGAAGAAGGTGATGTTTAAGTAGAGGATAGGAGAAAGCAAGCAGAGTCATTTGTTTACAGAATGAGCAATGCATCATCACTCTTACAACAACATGCCTTTAAACATACAAATTTTTAATAAATCTGTGTACATATAATGGATCATGATTATAAACATTAGGATGACCAGGTAAGAAAAGGATAAAATATGATTCCGAAAGACTGAAGGTGGTTGTTGAACTTATGAAGAGATATAATTTGTGAATTGAAGACAGTAAAAAGAAGTAAACAAGAATAAGTAGGGAATACGAAGTAAAACAGGAAGGAATTACTAGAGTTAATAGCACTTTAGGGGAACAAACTCACATAGTACAGATTTCTATAGGAAAAAAGAGTAGGATGTGTTGCAATTTTATACTGCAAGTTTAATGTGGCTTCCAGATTTCCAAAGTCTTTCATATATGTTCTATCCTAAAAAAAATGTAAGGATGGCCTGGCAAGAAAAGTATTTGCACAAAGCAGTTGTCTTTTAACTGGGCAAATGCATTTGTAATCCAGATGCCTCCTTAAATTCAATTCTGCTTTATCATATAAAACTTCAAGTAAGAGATGTAAAACTCTTAGTAGAAACACATGACAGGATTGTACATATGACCTTGAACAATTGTTAAGAAGAATATTGGCTCTTAAATAAATACCTAGAGCAAAACATAATGTGTAATATTTCAGATGTTTACCAGCAACACCTAGGTAATTCGATATCTAACTTTGACAACATAGATGTTGTTTTTGGAAAAGCTGTTTCACTGGATGTAATAGGCATAATGAAAATCACCTTATCTGAATGCTTTCTTTCCTTGAAAAAAATAGAGAAGGATGCTCAAAGTAAAAATAATATGCTGAGGACAATATAAAATACAACACTAAAGTGGCATAAGACTAGACAGAGTCTTTTTCTGTTCACCAATAAAAAGTAAACACCTACAATGAACAAACTTTACTACATATAAATAAATATATATATATAAACATACATGCTCATACAGTGAATTTTAATAATTAATCTCCAAATAGAAAGTTAATATTGGATTTTTTATCTGTGAGATGCGCTATTACATATTATCATATGTGTTCTCTCCTTGCTTTCTTAGAAACCTTAGACAAGGTAAAATAACTTGCATTACTCACTCACTCGCTAAGTCCTTACTTTGTAGATGGCTTTAAAAGGTGTAATAAGTTTTCTTAGCAACTGAAACAAAACTAATTTGCATTTACTTAATTTTTACAAGCACTTCAAATATTTGCTGTAAAATTCCTTAGACAGAAAAAGAAATCATTTTATTAATTATAAAGGGAAAATGAACCCTTTGTAGCTCACTGAACTACTCTCCCATCTTCATCTAACAGCTTCTCCTATAGCTATCTTCAAATTAATCCTGTATGTATTCTGTTCCATCTACTTCTCTGAATGTAGACTACTACTAGCCTAATGCATTCCATATTTGCTCTAGCTAGCATCACTGTAAAAATGGATAATTGGTCTCCTTGTTTTTTCTCCTGTCCCCTTCAAAATGTAAATTGTGAATCTAAAAATATTTTATAAAATATAAAAACAAACTGACATACGTCCTTGTTCAAATAGCAGCAAATGGTTGCCCTAAAATATAAACCAGGCCTTAATATCCATCTGTTTTGAAACCTCAGAAGTCACGCACTATCTTTTGTCAAGTCCATATTCATCCTATGACCTCCAAAGGCTGATAGGAACTAACTTTGCCTAATTTCTCAATCTCATTATCATCCCACTTCCTCTGACTCACACTCTTCTTTTCTGTTGTTGTTTTTTTTCCCTAACCCATAAAAATCTTTCCCACATGCTTGAGGACAGCTGTCTAGTCTCCTGTCTACCAAATTCTCTTCCCGCGGGCCTGAGGGTGCCTCTTTCATTGTCACAACCTCCAGCAGCCTCTTCCTGAAACCCTCCTTCCGTTCTCCTCTGCGTCAGTTCCCTCCACAATCAGCTGCAGTTCCTACTTACCGTGTTTCAGTGTGACCACTGTTAATGTCCCAGACGACGAAATGCAAGTTCTATAAAGAATGTTTTCTTCATGACATATTGCAAGTAGCTTGTTTGGTGTAGCTCTTTAACAAATATTTGCTAAATAAATGAACAATTAAGTTTGATTTGTCTCTCTTTTTCCTCAGTATCTTATGCATATGCTTAACCTTCTTTAATAACATGAAACTGAATTGCAGTACAATTTAATTTCTTCACCATAGACTGAAGTTATAACATAGTCTATGTAATCTTCACTTAAACATGTCACCGAATTCATTTTTTATGATTATGTCATGCTTAAAAGGTTTCAACTGCACTGGCCCTACTCTTTCCTGATTTTACCCATTACTGGGGATCAAACTCAGGACCTTGCCCTTACCAGGCAGGTACAGCATGCATCTCTGGTATTCTTTTCTGATTTTAGAATTGTATTAGTGATCAATTTCTGCAAAAGATACCCCAACATGTAGTGCCTTAATAGTAAATATTTATTACCCTGTGTCTCTGTAGAACAGTAATTGGGGATGATTATCAAAATGGCCCTGTCTCGGTACCTTTCAAGGTGTTGTAGTTAAAATGCTTGCTAAGGTTGTACTCGTGTGAAACCTTGATGGTCTGGAAAGATCCATTTCTAAGACTGTTCACTAGCATTGCTGTTGGCAGGAGGGCTTTCAGTTCCTCTCTGACTGTTGATAGAAGTCTTACATTCCTTGCCATACGGCCTTCTTCACAGGACTTCTGAGTATCCTTATGTTTTGGCAACTGGCTTCTTCCAGAGCAAGTGATAAAAGGGAAAAGCCAGAAAATACAGAGGCTTGTATAACCTAGACTCAGTAATCACACTCAGTTCCTATATTTATTCTTATATCCTAATTTTAACAAGCAACTGTCTTACTCAATGTGGGATGGTTGATGCTCTCTTTGGAATTATTCTGGGTCATCTTAGAAGCTGCTTGGTGGACTCTGTTTTCTGTCTATGAGTCACAAGCTTTCTACATGCAAAATATACTAAATCCTTATCAAGTTCCCCCAACTGCATCTCATTATAGCATGAGCTTCAAACCTACGATTTTATCTAAGTAAATGTTTCAGCATAGTTGAGACTCGGAAAGTCCAATTCCTAAGTGTAGCTCCAATAACACTGTCTCTTGATCTTAAAATCTGTGGATGGAAATAAGCTGTTCTCTCTCTTGTTCACCCCATTTACTGTGGTACGCTAGCTCTTAGATAACACCTGACACACTTCTACTCAGAGAGGGGGAGTCAGAGGCGTACAGGATTCGCTGAAATCCAGACAGATATAATGAAATCTGTTCTCCAGGCTCATGGTTCCATCCTTTCAATTGTTCTTTCTTTCCTATGAAAAGTACAGTATATTTGCATTTCAAGAAGTACTTCATTGTTCTAAAATTACTTCTTAATTTTAGCATTTTTACCATCCAAAGACATTTGACATTTTCAAAACCATCAAGTCATTTTTTATTGAATGTATTGGTACTTTTAAGGTATACAGTAGTTACTTTCATCATTGGGATCTTGTATCTTTACCTGATGTATCTTGGTTCTTATTTTTTCCCCATGCCCCTTCCCTCCCTTCACCCCCTCCACTCTTCCCTATTTACAAGGACGTTGTTTCCATTTTTTCCTTTTTCTCACACTTTTTCCTTTCCCCTACCCTTCCCATGTTCACTACTCCTTTAGCCCTTTTCTTCCTATTTCACATTATTAGTTATACGATTTGAACCTTATTTACACTTTTAGTTTTTCACACCAGAACAACTATTTTGTATTTACAGATGTGTATCCTATTTACTTCATTTATGCATTCAATATGTAGCTACAAATGTCTCTAATTTCCCATTCTTTATGGCTGAATAATACTCCATTTTAGAGAAAAAGCACATCTTTTTTTATCCAGTCTCCAGTTAATGGGCAATTGGGCTGTTTCCAAGTTTTAGCTATTACAAACTGTCACTATAAACATAGGTTTGCATATATTCCTGTGGTATGATTATTTTAATTTTTTTGGAAAGACTCCCAGTACAGGGATAACTGGGTTAAATGGGACCTCTAATCCTGGTATTTTGAGGTGTCTCCATATTGATTTCCATAGTGGTCATACAAGTCTGCACTTCCACCAACAATGGAAAAGCGTTCCTTTTTCTTCAGAACCCTGCCAGCATTTGTATTGATTAATTTCTTGATAGCAGCCATTCTTTCTGGGATGAAGTGGAATCTCAGTGCTGTTTTTATCTGCATCTCTTGAATGACCAGTGATTTTTGAACACTTTTTTCATATATTTATTTGCTGGTTTTACTTTTTTGTCTGAGAAATGTCTGTTCATTATAGATGCCCATTTTTGAATTGGGTGTTTGTATTTGGGGGTCTGATTTTTTTTTTTTTTTTTTTGAGTTCTTTAAGTATTCTAGGTAGCGGACCTTTATCTGGGGAGCAGCTGATAAAATTTTTTACCCACATTGTAGGTTGTCTCTTAGCTCTGTTGGTGGTTTCTCTTGAAGTGCAGAAACTTCTTAATGAGGTGAGATCCCAATTGTTGATTCTTTGTGCTACTTTTTATGATACTGAGGATTTGTTCATAAAATCTTTCCCTATGTCAATGTTTTTGAGAGTTCTACCTAACTTATCTACCAGCAAGTTTAGTGTTTCTGTTCTAATATTTAGATCTTTAATCCAATTTAATTTTAGTTTAGTGAATGTTGGAAGATATGGGTCTAGTTTTAATCTTTGGCAGGTTAAAATCCAGTTTTTCCAGTACCATTTATTAAAGAGGCTATCTTTCCTCCATTTAGGATGGTTGACTCCTTTGTCAAAGATGAGGTGGCTGAGTGTGTCTGGAGTTGTTTCTGCATCTTCTAGTCTATTCCACTGATCCTTGGATTTTTTTTTCTTTGCCAGTACCATGCTGTTTTTATCACAGTAGCTTTGCAATTTGGTTTCAAGTTGAGGATTGTGATACACCCTGCCATGTCTCTGTTACCTAGAATGGCTTTTGCTATTCCAGTTCTCTTCTGATTCCAAATGATTTTTGTATTGTTTTCTCTAGTTCTGTGAAATATACTTTTGGGATTTCAATTGGGATTGCACTGAATCTGTATAGCAGTTTTGGAAGGTTGGCCATTTTCACTTTGTTGGTTCTTCCTACCCAGGAACAAGGGATGTCTTTCCATTTTCTTATATCCTCTTTGATTTCTTTTTTCAGTAATTTTTTTTGTAATTTTCAGTGTAGAGGTCTTTTGCTTCCATTGTTAGATTGATTCCTAGATATTTCATTTATTGGGAATGCTATTGTGAAAGGAATTGTTTCCCTAATTTCTCTCTCAGTGAGACTGTTATTTGTGTACAAGAAGGCTGTTGATTTTTGAGTGTTGACCTTGTATTGAGCTACTCTGCTGAAAGTGTTAGTTAAGTCTAGAAGTTCTTTTGGCAGAGTTTTTTGGATCTTCTATGTAGAGTATCATATCATCACCATATAATGACAATTTAACTTCTTCCTTTCCTATGTTCATTGCTTTTATTTATTTCTCTTCTCTAATTACTGTGGCTAATATTTCCAGAACTATGTTGAACAGGAGTGGTGATAGTGGTCATCCTAATCTTGTGCGTGATTTTAGTGTGAAGGTTTTCAGTTTTTGAGCATTTAATATGATATTGGCTATTGGTTTTTCATAGACAGCCTTTAACAAGCTGAGATAAAGACTGTCTATTCCAATTTTTTGCAGAGTATTTATCATGAATGGGTGATGAATTTTGTTGAATGCTTTTTCTGCATCTATTGAGATGATCATATGTTTTTTGTCCTTTGCTCCTTTAATATAGTGTATTACATTGATTGATTTGCATATGTTGAACCATTCCTGCATCCCTGGAATAAATCTGACTTGGCCAAGGTGTATGATCTTCTTGATGACCCTCTGTATTCTGTTTGCCAGTATCTCATTATGAATTTTTGTATCTATGTTCATTAAGAAGATTGGCCTGTAGTTCTCTTTTCTGGTTGGGTCTTTCTGGTTTTGGAATCAAAGTAACACATGCTTCCAGGAAGTATTGCTTCCCTTCCAATTTCATTGAAAAATTTAAAGACTAGTGGCAATAATTCTCCTCTAAAAGTTTTGTAGATTTCAACAGTGAAGCCATCAGGACCTGGGCTTTTCTTTGTTGGTAAATTTTTAATTACATTTTCAATTTCACTGACTGTAATTGGGGTTTTTAGAATGTTTTTATGTTCATTCAACTTCAGTAATTCATACATATCTATAAATCTGTCCATTTCTTTTATGTCTTTCATTTTATTAGCATACAGGTTCTCAAAGTAGGTACTGGTGAGCCCCTAAATTTCTGCTGGATCTGTTGTGACTTTATCTTTTTCATTTTTATTTGCTTGGATTTGAGCCTTTTCTTTTCCTTTTTTGACAAGGTTGGCTAAGGGTTTATCAACTTTATTCTTTTGAAAAACTCTTCAATTTGTTAATTTTTTTGTATTGTTCTCTTAGTCTCCATTGCATTGATTTCTGCTCTGATCTTTATAATCTCCTCCCCTGCATGAGCTTTGGGTTTGTCTTGCTCTTTTTCTAGGAGCTTGAGGTTCACCGTTAGGTTGTTCATTTGAGTTCAATTTCATTTTCTATTGCGGGCATTCACTGCTAAGACTTTTCCTCTTAGAACTGCTTTCATTGTGTCCCATAGATTCCTGTATGTTGCATTAGCATTATCATTAAATTGTGAAAACTGTCCAATTTCTTTAATTTCCTCTGTGACCCATGGGTTGTTCAGGAGAGTATTATTCAATTCCTTTGTGTTTTTCAAGTTCTTATAATATATTTTGCTATTCATCTCCAGTTTAATTGCATTGTGGTCTGCTAATATACATGGGATAATTTAAATTCATTTTCACTTACTGAAACATGTTCTTTGAACTAGTATGTGGTCTATTTTGGAGAGTGACCCATGTGCCACTGAAAAGAATGTATGTTCTGATTATGTGGGGTGAAACACTCTGTAGACATCTATTAAGTCCATTTGTTCAATAGCTTGGTTGAGTTCTAGTATTTCGTTGTTGATTTTTTGTGTAGATGATCTATTTGTGACAGTGAAGTATTGAGGTTCCCCATACGATTGTATAAGTGCTTACTTGCTGATTCATGTCCTTTAATATTTGTTTGTATAGTTGGGGACATTAGTGTTTGATATATTGGGAATTATTGGACTCGGCACCTTGCACTTGTGAGGAAGGCAGTGGCACCATGGAGCTAAATCCCTGGCCCTGGGGCATACATATTTATGATTGTCATCTCTTCCTCTTGGATTGTTCTCTTTATAAGGATGTAGTGACCTCCTTTGTCTCTCAATTAGTTTTAGCTTGAAATTTACTTTGTCTGAAAATAAGATACCTATTGCTGTCTTTTTCTGGGTTCCTGTTGCACAGAGACCTGTTTTCCATCCTTTTACTTTTAGCCTATGAGTTTATTTGGAACTCGATGTTTCTTGTATACAGCATATTATAGGATTTTGCTTCTTGATCCACTATACCAATCTATTGCTTTTGATTGGTGAATTGAGGCCACCAAAATTGATGGTTATAACTGATATGCATTGACTTATCATTGTCATGTTATTGTCCTGTTTTTGGCTCTTTTAAATCTCCCCCTCCCTTTAATTTCTTGCCTTGCAAAATGGATTTGCTGTGTTTGATCCTCATGGGGTTATGATCTTTTTCAAGGATATTGTTTGTAATTGGTTAGAGTGTTGGTTTGGTATTCATGAAATTTCTCAGGTGTTCTTTGTCATCAAAGTAAGTATCTTATTTCCCCATCAATTTTGAAAGATTCTTTTGTGGGATACATCAGTATAAGTTGGAGTTTGTTTTCTTTTGGGACTTGAAATACCTCACTCCAGGCTGTCCTTTACTTGAGAGTTTGTGTCAAAAATCTTCTGTGGTTCTGATGGGATTTCCTTTGCATGTGATTTATTTCTTTTCTCTAACTGCTTGTAGTGTTTTGCTTTTCTGTGATCTTGATTATTATATGTCTAGGGGCAGATTTTTTTATCATGGCTAGTTGGAGTCCTATATGCCTCACTTATCTGTATGTCAAATTATTTTTGCTCTGTTTGGGAAGTTTTCTGTCATTAATTCTGTGAACAGTTTTTTATGTCATTTGTACTTTGTCCTGCTTTTTCATGGACTCCTATCAGTCCTATATTATTCTTCTTTGCATCATCTAGGAACTGTTGGATTGATTTTTTATGACCCTTACTATTTTTAAGAGATCTCTCCTTTAATAATCACTGACCACCATTCTGTCTTCTATATCTGAGATTCTGTCTTCACATTAGCTCAGTCTTTTTTATTTAATTATTTATTATTATTATTATTATTATTATTATTATTATTATTATTATTATTATTATTACTAGTAGTAGTAGTAGTAGTAGTACCAGGAATCAAACTCAGGTCCTTGAGATTGTGAGGCAGGTGGTGGAACCACTGAGCTACATCCCAGGTGCTCAGTCTGTCTTTGAATACTACTCTAATTTTCTTCTCTTCAAGTTTCATTAATCTATTTTAGAAAACTTTTTCTCAGCTCTCCTGTGATTTAAATATGATAACTTACTACCCCTGTTTTCCCCTCCATTGTCAAGTATAATGCTGAGTGAACTAGATTTCATCTTAAAAATTTGGAATGTACAAACAAAATTTCTTTCAGCGTCCTTCCAAATATGTTGAATACTTGGACTCTGAAATCATGAAGTTCCAGCCTAAATTAAGAAAAAGCAGAGACTGTTGGCAGCTAGCAGAAGACAAGTTCAATCAGAGACATTCTGCTTCATCTAACTTATAGTAAAGTGACTTGCATAATAAAAAACACAAAAACATTTGCTGGGAATATTGTTAAGCTATCAAAACAGCCAGCCTTGATGGGCCAATATCTCTGTAAGAAAAGGAACTTATTGAGGTAAACATGATACACTATGGTTCTTTTTGCCTAAATCTATTTGCTGATTCATAAGAAACATTGGTTGACAGACTTAAAAAATCAAGAAATATTTACTAAGAAGTATTGACACTGAGCACAGCCATCTCAAAAGTGGGAGAGGAAAACGTTGACATTCAGTGCCAGCAAGGCAGCTCAAGACTGAGAGACCAGTACTTTGGTGGGAAGAGAAAATCAGAGAATCTGAGCTGCTTCTACCTTGAAATATTTGTCATTCATCAGTGAAGCTGATTGAAAATCTGAGGAATTGAGCATAAAACAGTTGCTAAGAACCTAAAAACCTGAATTTATTTCACAATAGAACAATTATTTTCCTAAGTTTTCTAATCCTTCTTTCTACTTGATCTAGCCTGTTAAACCTTTCTTATTGAATTTTTTAGTTCAGTTATTACATGTGTTAAGTCTATGACTTCTGTTGGTGCTTTTTGATATTTCCTATATGTTACAGTTTTCAATATTTTTCATGCATTGCTCTCCTTACATGAGTAAACATACTTATGCTTGTTCTTTTGAATTTTCTGCCAGATAGATCACATACCTTTCATTATGGTTGACTTCTGGCTTTAACTTGTTCTTTTATTTGAACATGTTTCCATGTTTCTTAATTTTTCTTAACTGTGTTCATTTCTGCTTATTAGAAAATCACCTCTCATAGTCTGACACACATAGTTAAAGCAACTTAGCATGTCTTTTGGATGAAGAGTACATTACCGAAGATGCTCAGATTTTCTCAGGGAAACCATAGCATTTAATGAGAATTTATAAGACACACAAAAAGAGAGACAAATGGAAAAGAAGAAAGTAGAAACAGTCACATAGATGGTTCAAGTATTGAGGTCATCTCATAAGGAATTAATCATAACTGCATAGCATGGCAAAAATATAAGTGACAAGATTCTTCCTGTTGAGAAAGGAATCTGTACTTAAAAATCAAATGAAAATTCTATATTTAAAAAGTTGTAATTAATTTACTTAAATTTAATCCGTTATAAACCTCATTCAGAATATGTGCTGCTATTATATAATTTTACTTTATAGTAACATCTTACTATCATTTTAAGTAGCATTTGCCTTGTTGCATTCTGAAAATCTAGAGCCATTGGAGCAGCCACACTGGGTTGGTATATCCACAAATGTGTCTAGCAGTGCTACTACATGAAAATATGTATGCTCAACAACTAGAGATGTCTACTACCTAGAAGGTGTCCAATACAAATGCATAAAAACATGAACCAGACACAAATTCAATAATCTACACAAAAGTATCTTTTTAAATTGCCAAAATGAAAAATAATATGAGTTTCCAGTGACAGTAGGATGGATAAATTGTGGCATATTAATACAAAGGATTCCTATGTAATGATGAAAGCACATGAAACTGTACAGAATAATATGGATAAGTCTCACAAAAATTTCATTAGGTGATAGAGGCAGGTCTACAAAAGAAGACAATTTACAAAATTCTATTTAAGTCAAGTTCAAATACATGTAGAACTGAGTTAATAGCAGAAGTCTACCTTGTGAAGATGAGGGCTTATATGTCAGAGAGAGAGAAAACAAGGCTTCTAGCCATGTAAGTGGTTCTGTTCATGGATCTGATGATAACTTCACCGGTGAGTTCATTTTATAAAAATTCATCAAGCTATATATATATATATATATATATATACGCACTTATGACTATAAAACAGTTGGTTTACAGAAAAAGAAAAGTTAAGTCGAGCAAGAAGAGAGAAGCCAAGATTCAAACTCAGCTGAGTCCGTAATGAGATCCAGAATGAACTTTTGGCTCCTATTGGCTGCCGTTTCTTATTTTGGTTTCTATGGAGCCCAGTTAATTTTTTCAACAACCCCTCCTTGCCTTTTAAAAGAAATAAGCCATTGGGCTGGAGATTTAACTTAGTGGAGATTTAGCTCACTACCTCCTAAGTGTGAGGTTACAAGCTTGATTCCCGGTACCAAAATAAAAATAAAAATTAAATTAAAAATTAAAAAATAAGCTATCTAAGCAAAACTTGACAGTATTCCATTAATTTGGGACACTTTGAATGAAAAACATGAAAAAGAGTTTGCTAAGAATAACCTGAAAATAAACACTGAGTTATATTTTACTACCTATTAGTTTTAAAAGGCTACACACTCTCAGCAAGATTCTGACATATGTATATTCAATCTCTGAATAATACATTTTGTAAGAAAACAGCATCACAGCAAAATTCGGTGGGTATTTTTTTTTCAAACAATTGTAATTTCTTTTAAAGGGCAGATTAGCTAAAGTAAATTTAACTAAAAATTACTCCATTATCTGAGCTCTTTTCATTTGAAGAATTTTGAAATGACTCAAATAAGTACATGTTGCATTGCCCAAACTCACAAAAGAATTTATGCAGATTCATTTCTAAAATAAAACAAAAACGGTGTTAAGAAAACATATAAACTGCAGATTGGAAGACACAAAAACAATTCCAGACGTACTCAGCTACCTCAATTTTGACAAAGGAGCTGACCATACTCAGTGAGGAAAGATAGCCTCTTCAATAAATGGTGTTGGGAAAAGTGGATCTCAACCTGCCAAAGATTAAAATTGGACCCTTATCTTTCACCATGCACTAAATTAAAATCCAAGTGGATTAAAGATCTAAATATTAAAACAGAAACACTAAACTTACTGGAAGATAAGTTGGGCAGAACTCTGGAAGACATTGGCATGGGAAAAGATTTTATGAACAAATCCTCAGTAGCACAGGAACTAGCAGAAAGAATCAACAACTGGGATCTCATCTTATTAAAAAGCTTCTGCGCTGCAAAAGAAATCATCAACAGAACTAAGAGACAACCTACAATGTGGGAAAATTTTTTTTACCAGTTTCTCCTCAAAGGACTATTATCTAGAGTATATAAAGAACTCAAAATAATCAGCCCCCCAAATATAAAGACCCAATTCAAAAATGGTCATCTGAAATGAACAGACACTTCTCAGACAAAGAAATAAAAGCAGCAAGTAAATATATGAAAAAGTGTCCCACATCACTGGTCATTCGAGAGATCCAGATGAAAACAACACTGAGATTCCACTTCACCCCACAAAGAATGGCTGCTATCAAGAAATCAAACAATAACAAATGTTGGCAGGGTTGAGGGGAGAAAGGAACCCTTCTCCATTGTTGCTGGGAGTGCAGACTGGTGCAACCACTGTGGAAATCAATATGGAAATACCTCAAAGAGCTGGGACTAGAGGTTCCATTTGACCCAGCCATCCCTCTGTTGGGTATCTTTACAAAAGAACTAAAAGAATCATATCACAGTGATGTATGCGCACCCATGTTTATAGCAGCACAGTTTGTAATAGCTAAAGCTTGGAAACAGCTCATCTGCCCATCAGTTGGAAATTGGATAAAGAAGATGTGGTTTTTCTATTAAATGGAATATTACTCAGCCATAAAGAATGAGAAATTAGATTTATTCATAGGAAAATGGATACATATTGAGGATATACTCCTAAGTGAAATAAATAAGGAATACATGTGTATATACTGAATAGTTTTTCTGGTGTGAATAAACTGTAATAGTACATAAGATCCTAATGACATGACTGACATTGTGAAATGGGAAGAAAAGGTCTAAAAGTGTAGGGAAGGTGGGATGGGCAGGTGAAGGATAATAAGGAAAAGAAAAAATGTGAGAAAATAAAAAGATGGAAATAAAGTGGTCATAAATGGGGAGGGGAGGAGGGGGTGAAGGGAGGGCAGGGACAAGGGGAAAAATGAGAACCAAGACCTGTCATGTAGAGGTACAAGATCCTAACAATGAATGTAACTGTACTGTATCCCTAAAATGTACCAATAAACTCAATTAAAAAGAAAAAATATAAACTAGGTAAGAGGTTAAAGTGTCTAGATTTATGTGTTTGTGATACCAGGCTATTAGTGGTGACATTTAATAAGTTCTTGGCTCCTGAGGATTTTGAAAGTCAAATGATCTACTGTCTTCAACTATATTTGGTCCCATATTTATATGGATAATTTTATCAATGCTTTCAGTTCATCGAGTGTATCTGAGGTAATCATGACTTATGTGGCTTTAATACAGCCAATTATATTGGCAAATCACATTCATTTTGGCTTCAGTAGTTACAGCAGCCCAACTCCAGCAAGAAATGAAACCTTGTGAAAGCACTGCTAAGTTGGCATTTTTGAACAGCAGATTGTTTACTTTGTAAAAGATTTTAGGCTGCTGAATAGTAAGAAGCTTACTTTTGCTTATTATTAATTTAACATTTCAAAGCATCTATTCACAAGATTCTATTTAATTAAATATTAATGTGCAAATATTTAAGATAGTTCCACAAACAGTATCTGTATCCATTCTCAAAAACTGTACCAAAAATGAGTAGATTCTATGTTTACATTTTCAGAATTTTGAAAACTTTGTCTATGGAAGTGGTGTTCGTAGTGGACAAACCAGGACTGGATCATAGATATTTTCCCTTCCTATAAAGTCTTATCATCAGAAGATAGTATTTCTATGTACTACCAAGAATCACAAATAATTTGGATCTTGTTGCTTTATAAGGATGAACTTTTCTATATGTAGCTCACATCTGTTGCAAAATAAAACATGTTATTAAAACATTTTAATACAAAATTTTACTCATATTAACCATTTCATCATTGAAATTTATAATCTTATACACATGTATCTTTCCACTCAGAAGGAGGACAAAATTAATATTCTCTACATAGATGGTAGATTGTTTTCATTTGCTTTATTGGTGGTCATGACAAAGAACACCGAACTGTGAAATTTCTATATATGTACAGAATGAAGGACTGTCAGATGCCCCTAAGGTTCATAGACTGAAGAATATTTAAGATTTATATGTTGGTTATTTCTCTTAAGATTTTTTTCTCCTAAAACACTTGGTCTCTGAACCAGGCTTTCATTTGCAACTGTCCTTAGCCAGCCCTTTGTTTTCACCTCTCTGTGCTTTCCATTAAACAATTCCTTCCTAATCATGTTACACTAGGAATACAATGACAGGGGAAAATATGTTAAACAACAATGTTGATAAAAAATAAAATTTTTCTTTGAGAAAGGAGACCACATCTCCATATGAAATTGGACAACAATGAGTTAACTGTGTTACTAGGGAATATTGGGTTAACTGTGTCGTTAGGCAGCTATGCGTTAACTAGGTAACTCTCCACACAGTGCACCTGAGTAGCCATGACAACTTCTGTAATCTGTCACTAAAGGCGCATAAGGGACTTGGAAAGCCCTGCCAGAGCTCTTTGCTCTCACCCTCTCCACTGCTCTGCTTTGAGTAAATCCTGCTTGCTCTATTCCCAGGGAAACTGTGATGGAATTAAGCTTTGTAGATGTAAAAAGAGGTGTATAAGGAAAGAAGCATGAACTTCCATTCAAGGCTCTTGAGACTGACAGCAGTCACTCGCTGAACCGCCAGCATCATTAAGAGTCTCTTTGGCTGCAATCTTGGTGTTAAAGAGTTGTTTGTTCAGGGTCTTCACTGTTTCCTGCTTCATCTTTAATGCAAAGAGCCCAATTCTGAAAGGAATATTTTGCTCAACATTTAACTACTTTGACTTTCTACTTTCCTCAAGAAGCTTTCTCTAGCATGTACAGTTGCACATGCTCCTCACTAAACTTGGTCTACCTTATATTTCAGTTATTTATATCATCCATCTTGCTCACCCGATGTTTCAGCACTCAAGGGCAGAGTTCTTTCTTGCTCACTTTTATTTGTGGCATTGTATCTAGAAAGAAACTTTAATAAAGGCTTCATGGCTAAGCCTACTGAGCAAGTCCATAGAAGGTTGTCTTTGTTCTCTCCTAACATTTGCCATCTTCACTCACATTCTGTCATTTCCTTTGCAGGCCTCTGGCTTGGTGTTTCGCACCAGTCAGTTAGAATGACTCGAACCCTTACCAGTTGGGAAGTTGGTGGAAGCAGTGGGGAGTAAGTCTGGAAAGACAGAAATCATCCACCTTGAAATTTTTAAAGACTGGCCAATCACAGGAAACTGTAACTGTGCCATATCTGAGTGGATTTTTAACCTCCTAAAATGGGTCTCTTTTCCTAGTCACAAAAGCCAAGGTAAACTATTAAATTCCACAATTACAGGATGAAAAACTAAAAACAGCATAGCCTTGGGCAAGAAGTGAGCATCCCCGCACTCTGCTCTCATTAGTGAGGATAAATGTGTCATCTCTGGGTGACCCATTCCGCATGCTTTATTTGTGTATTAATTAAAAGGAAAGCTTGGTGGTAGCATGAATCTATATGACAGAAAGCCGTGCAGTTCCTGAACTTCACAAATAGTGTTAAAAAGCAGTTTTAGGGTCTAATTAAAAAGGCTTGTATTTCAGTCTAACAGCATAAGTATTCCTGGCCCCAGGTCCGCAGCACTGCTCCGAGACACCAGCAGCTATCAGAACCCTGGTTTTTGGATGGGAATTGAAGAGCAGAGGGAGGAAGGGAAGTCTTTCAAGAAGGAAAGGATTTCCATTGTTTCCAGGAAACTGCTAAAATATGTGCATGTATGTACGTGTTTTCTGAGCATTTTTCACACATTTTTAAGGTTTAGTTTCCCACTTGTGATTTTTTTTCTCCATTTTCTGCCTAGGCTGTTCATTGCTAAAGTCAACAGATGGGATCCCCAAATGTGAGAGAACATGATTCAACAGTGACTCCACAGGAAAAATGGATGGCTTACTGCAGATGGGAAGGAAAAGTATTGCTGTACCCAGTAGAAGGAGTGAAGGCAGAGATTTTTGCTATTTTTATTTATTTTATTTTATTTTTGGCAAATTATGGGAACTGATTCACATGTACAATTTGGCAATGTTTTGTTCTTAACATCAAATAGAAGATAAAAATATTATTTTACATGGTTAAAGGACATTTGGGATTGCTTTCCTCAGGACAAGTAGAAACTGACTGAGATTCAGTGTCTTTGAAATGGTAGACACTGAAGTTTCTTTGACACAGAGAGGAAGACACAGAAATTGACAATTGCCCCACTGGCTCTCCTTAGATGCTTTCAGCTTCTTAGTGTGAATTTAGAAGGGTTTTTAATTTTTGGAAAGTGGATAGCGGAGTGCTGTGAAATGTAAGATTTGAGAGCTAAAGAACAAAGCGTGCTTACCTCTTGTGGAAGAAAGGTTTCAAATTGAGACAAAGTCTGAAATATTGTTCTATTCTTCCCATATGCATTATATACTCTCTTCAGCACAGGGCATTTTTATTTTGTTAGGATATGAGTCATTTTGGCTAGTCATTTGGGGAGCTAAGTGCTTTTTGGGGTTTAAATATTTTAATAAGTGATTGGAAATAGAGAATAAGGTGTAGTTTCCAAGTATATAAGATCTCTCCTAACTACTATTAATGTGTAACTAGAATATTTTCAAATGTACATCATCTTCCTAGTCAAGTCATTTTATCTTAATGTGAAAGCTGAATAGGTAACTATTATGGCTCATGTCTAGATGTCCCCCCAAAGTCTCCTGCACTCACAGGTGGGGCTTTTCAGAGGTGGCCAGGTCTAGGGTTTGTGCTGTTGGGATCAAGGATTTGATGCTGGGATTGATTTATGATGCAATGTTAGCATTAAGGGTGTGAGTGCTGCCTGCCCTAAGGGCAGGTAGACTGGATAAGATAAAGGGACAGAAAGAGCTATGGTCCTGGTTTATTGCTTATTGCTGCTTCTACTTTTCTTCTGCTCCATGATGCCCCTCTGCCATGCCACTCTGCCTTGGTGCCAGTTGATTATGGCTTAAAAACTCTGCAAACTGTGAACTAAATAAACTTTAATTTGGGGTGTTGGGTATTTTGTCTCACCAAGGAGAAAGTAACCAAGATAGTAACTACAACTTAGAAAAAATAGTGGTTTACATCTCAGACCTTATACGTGTTAATGGAATCATGCACTTCCATGAATGTTGGCTACCTTCCAGTATATGTGAAATTGGGATTTTTCAGCCATTGTTGAAGTCCCAAATTTCTGGGAATCAGTTTAGCTTCTAATCTATACTTACCACAAGATTTTAGCCAATTAGAAAGGCATTTGTAACTATTTGTTGCAATACTTAAAGACCATTTCTTATGGTATCTGATGTATCCTGATGGCTTCTTCTGATCTTTCAGATCAGTTATATGAGAATTGTCAAATGTAGACAATCCAGGAGCTGGTATATTAAGTTGAAAAGTAAATATTAGGTTAGAGGAAAAGATAATTTTTCCTCAGCAAATTATAGTTATTAGTGATCCTTTACCACACTCAGCTACACCTCTTACACCCATCCTCTACCCTACAACTGCCTAAGGTGTTTTAATTTGATCTTTGTTCCACATGCTGCTCAAACAATGAAGCCCTCTGGTGATAGCAGTAATCAAGGTAATAGAAAGAGAAAATCTGAAACCAGCCTGGGCTCTTATTGTAACTATGTGAAGGAAGAAATGTGGATCAAAGTACATCATTAATCCTTTATATTTTCTTTTCTTTATGATCTTCCCTCATTTCCTTCCTACAAATTCCTTTGCAAGAAAAATACCCTGCCTTGCAATATATTATCTGTAAATAAACCCATTTTTAATTATAGCTGTTTTTAAAAATACCCTCTTCCATGTAACAGAAATAATTTGCTGACTCTGCGTATTCATACTGGGTGTTTTTTTTTTTTTTTTTTTTTTTTTTTTTTTTTTTTTTTTTTTTTTTTTTTTTTTTTTTTTTTTTTTCTTTTTGTACTGGGTATTGAACTCAGGACCTTGCACTTGTGAGGCATGCAACAGCACCACTGAGTTAAAAATACTCAGTCCCTGGGTGTTTTTTAAATGAAGTTTTCTGAGTGAAAAGACTATTTTGCTTCAAAACATTAAAATTACTTGCTACTTGCTATACATTAGAAATTAGTCAATATCATGGTCCCTTCCTTTTAAAGAAAGAATTGCAATCTTAGAAAGAGAACTCTCAGAAACAAAGTAAAATATTGCCAAACAGAAAGGAAAATGAATACTTACTGTGACTTTACCATCTCTCTTTACTTCTTAAGTGTATCTGAAGCAACAGACAAGCCTAATTCACTTTTGTATCTATCACCTGATATCTAAAAAAAGCAACTAAACTCAACTCTGGTCTGTTCCTTTCCCAACATGAGCTGTTTTATGACTGTTATAATCACTGAGAGTGATCGTCTTTCCCATCTGTTTTTTTTTTTTTTTTCCTTTTCTGAAACAGTGCTTAGGTTTCAAATATACTGATCTGAAAATCATTAACCTAGAAAGAACCTGGCCTTCATCCACTCTGTTTATGGGATGTTAAAGCAGTCTCAAGGGTTTGCTAAAATAAACTAATGGCTGTAGAGGAGAGAAACACACCATCTGGCCAAGCCAGTGAGGCTGAGAATGGATAGCCTAGGTAATTATTTTAGGTGAAGCTGTTACAACATTTGGATGTCTTCTTTCTTTGCCCTATGAATCTCTGCAATCTCAATTACAGGTAATCAGCTAGAAGAAAGAGAAATCCGAGGCTGATTCAGAGCACTGATAGTAAATCATTGGATGCAGTGGGAGACATAGGGGACTTGTGGTTTCAGTGAGACAGTGCTCAGTGAAGACAGAAATTCTCTGTGTAGAGAACAGATTTGTGGAAAGAATTATGTGGAAATACATTTTTGTATATTGAATCATTCTATACACTAAGAAATTCAGTAATATAAATGAAAACCCGAGTTGAACACTATTTATGCCCTACTAATATATATTTTGAAACCATGGTACCTGATTATCTTTCAGATTTCCTCAAAGCGAATTTTTCTTGACAGAAATCTCCTTTTTTTTCAATGAAGGAATATTTCTTCAGGAAAACTGGGTTGTCTCTGGTCAGCCTTACTTTGGTTTTTGAGATTTAGACACATGTCTATCCAGTCTCTACTTCCTCATCGCCCAGCTACTCATAAGCCCACTCTGATCGGGTTTTGGCCCCAGACAGCTGTTAAAATAATTGCTGACCTTTGATAAATACAAATTCATGCACTGTCACCTTTCCTTACTTGCTTTCTCAGAATCACTCAGGGCAATTGTTTTCTCCTTCTCAGAATATCATCTTATTTTGCTTTTAGAACATCACATCCTTTGCTCCTCTGTTTTTTTCAGCCTCCTCTCCCACTTTCTCTCTCTCTCTTCTTTTCTTTCCTTCTCTCTTCTACTAAATATGTTTTCACAGGACTTTGTTCATGAGCCCTCTCCACACTTTCACTAGGCATAACTATTTTTTTCTGCAAGACTGAAAAGGTTTTAAGTAAAAACCTTGTACTCTTGAATTTAAAAGAGAAATATTACATGAAAGTGAGATGCATCTGCTTGCACTGAGAAGAACTAGCAACAGTCACCCACCCCACATTAGTGAGTACCAGATTGGGTTCTCTAATACCATCTTCAACTAAACTGGTAAATACCAGAAGTAAAGCAACAGATGAAACCAAATTTTTCAGAAACCAAATCAAGAGGCCTTTTGCAACATTAAGTGAAATACTGTATCTACACAATTATTACTTTAGCTTTTCTTTTTTATTAGTAATCTTATTGGTACATTTTAGATACACAGTATAATGACATTCATCATTGGAGATTTGTACCTTTACATAATATATCTTGATTCTTTTTTTTCCCCCTCTTCCTCAGCCCTCCCTTCAACCCCTCCAACCTTCTCTATTTACAAAGACTTTGTTTCCATTTTTTTCATTTTCCCATATTAACTCCATTCCCTCATTCCATTCTTCTACCCTTCCAACTTCTCCTTCCCCTTTGCACCTTTTCTTCCTGTTTCACATTAACTATTATACATTTTGATCCTTATGTACACTTTCAGTTTCTCACACCAGAGAAGCCATTTGGTATTTACACGTGTGTGTCCTATCTATTTCAGTTAAAAGTATCATCTCAATGTTCATCCATTTAGCTATAAATGTCTCCAGTTTTTCATTCTTTATGGCTGAATAGTACTCCTATTTATTTCAATCTTGTCTTTGTTGCCTAGTGTTGCCTTTATTTTTCTAGGTCTCTTCTTCAAACAAATTTTTGGATTATTTTCTCAAGATCTGTGAAATACGGAGCAGGAATTTCCATTGGGATTACATTGAATTTATACAGCAGTTTTGGAAGCATGGCCATTTTCACTATATGGATTTTTCTTACCAGGAGCAAGGCTTGTCTTTCCATTTTCTGATATTCTCTTCAATCTCTATTTTCAGGGTGCTATAGTTGTTAGAGTAGAGATCTTTGATTTATTTCATTAGGTTGATACATAGATATTTCATTTTTTGTGATGTTATTATGAAGGGAGTTTTTGCTTCAGTTGGTTTTTCAGTGCGTTCTGTTTTTTTTTTTTATTTTGTGTGTGTGTGTGTGTGTGTGTGTGTGTGTGTGTGTGTACAGGAAATCTATTGATTTTTGTGTGTTGACCTTGTATCTAGCTACTCTCCTTAATTTGGTTATTAAATCTAGAAGACTTTTGGTGGAATTCTTGAGGTCTTCTATATAGAGTATTTTGTCATCTGCAAGTAATGACAATTTGACTTCTTCATTTCCTATCTTTATTCCTTTTATTTCTTTCTCTTGTCTAATTGTTGTGGCTAGTGTTTCCAAAACTACAGTGGTGACAGTGGTCATCCTTGTCTTGTTCCTGATTTTAGTGTGAGGGATTTCAGTTTTTTACTATTTAGCATGATATTGGCTGTTGGTTTTTCATAGATGGCTTTTATCAAGTGGAGGTAGAGATCATCTATTCCAATATTTGTATGGGTTTTAGTATGAATGTGTGTTGGATATTGTTGAACTTTAAGATGATCATATGGTTTTTGTTCTTGGCTCTATTAATACAGTGTATTACATTTTTTATTTGCATAAGTTGAACCATCTCTGCATCCCTGGGATGAATCCCACTTGGTCAGGGTGTATGATCCTCATCATGATCCTCTGCATTCTATTTACCAGTATCTTATTAAGGATTTTTGCATCTATGTTCATTAGAGAGATTTGACCATAGTTTTCTTTTTTTGGATGGGTCTTTCTCTGCTTTTGGGATCAAGGTGATGGATGCTGCTTCCAGGGATGAATTTGGGAGTATTGCTTCCCTTTCAATTTCATTGAAAAGTTTAAATAATAGTGGCAATATTTCTTCTCTAAATGTCTTATAGAATTCACTAGTGAAGCCATCAGGACCAGGGTTTTCTTCATTGGTAAGTTTTAAATTTCATTGATTGATATTGGGTTGTTTAGAATTTGTAGCTATTCTTCATTTAACTTTCTTCTGTTTTCCATCTTATTGGTGTAAATGTGCTCAAGGTAGATATTGATGATCCTCTGGATTTCTGCTGGGTCTGTTGTAATTTCATCCTTTTCATTCCTAATTGCACAGAATTGAGTCTTTTCTTTCCTTTTTATGATAAGGCTGGCTAAGGGCTTGCCAATTTCATTTATTCTCTGGGAGACCCAACTCTCTGCACCATTGATTTTTTTTTTGTATCATTCTCTTACTCTCCATTGCATTGATTTCTGATCTCATCTTTGTAACTTCCTCCCTTGTATGAGCTTTGAGTTTGTCCTACTCTTCTGTTTCTAGAAGTTTGAGGTTTAGCATCAGGTTGTTTACTTGAGCTTGCTCTGTTTTCCTAATATGAGCATTCATCGATATGAATTTCATAAGACTGCTTTCATTATGTCCCATCAATTCTGATAGCTGTACTGGCATTTTCATTTATTGTAGAAACTGAGTTCCCCTTTAATTTCATCTGTGACCCACTGGTTATTAAAAAATGTGTTGTTCATTTCCATATATTTATGAAATTCAGTGGTTTCTTTTGCTATTGATCTCCGATTTCATTACAATATGGTTTGATAATATATGGGGGATAACTTCAATCCCTTTGCACTTACTTAAGCATGTTGTATGTGCAAGTATGTGATCTATTTTGGAGAACAACCTGTGTGCATCTGAAATGAATGTGTATTCTGATTTTGTCAGGGGGAGCACTCTGTAAATATCTGTCAAGTTCATTGATTCAAGAGCTTGATTGAGTTCTAGAGTTTCATTGTTTATTTTCCATCTGGTTGATCTATTTGTGAGGTACTGAGGTCCCCCACTAGTTTTTTATTAGTGCTAATTTGATTTTTTTTTGTCTGTTTTATATAGTTGGATGCAGTAGTATTTGGTTTATTTGTGTTTATGTTTGTCACCTCTTCCTGGATTGTTCCCTTTACAATGATGTAGTGTCCTCCTTTGTCTCTCTTAATTAGTATTGGTTTGAAACTCACTTGATCTGCAAAGAGGATAGCTACTCCTGATTTTTTCCAAGTTCCTGTCACATGGAGTATTGTTTTCCACACTTTAACTTAGTCAGTCTATGAATTTCTTTTTGAATTATGTTTCTTGTATGCAGTATATTGTTGGATCTTGCTTCTTGACTAATTCTGAGGGTCTACTTCTTTTGATTGGTTAATTAAGACTGTTAACATTGATGGTTATCACTCACATGTATTTACTTACTCTTGTCATTACCTTTTCTTTTTGTTGGATTTTCCCCCTTAGCATTAATTTCTTGTCATGTCTGATGGATTCATTCTTCTGTGCTTCCTGGGTTTGTGATCCTCATTGTCTTCTCCTAAGATATTGTTTAAAATCTTTTGGCGTGCTAGTTTGATATTCATGAAGTTCCTCAGGTGCTCTTTTTCATGAAAATATCTTATTTCTCCAACAATTTTGAAAGATAGTTTTGCAGGGCACATTAATCTGGTCTGGAGATTGTTTTCCTTTAGGGCTTGAAATATGTCACTCCATGCTCTTCTTGCCTTAAGGGTTTGTGTTGAGTCTGCTTTGACTCTGATAAGCTTTCCTTTGTATATGATGCATTTGTTTTCTCTAACTTCTTATAGAATTTTGTTCTTCTGTTGGGTTTGTGGAATCTTAACTATTATATGCCTAGGTGTAGATTTTTTTTTAATCATGGCTAATTAAAGTCCTATATGCCGCACTTATCTGTATGTCAAGTTCTGTTCCCCGGCCTGAGAAGTTTTCTGCCATTACATCTATGAATAGTTTTTTAAATTTCATTTGCACTGTCTCTTGTTTCTTCATTGACTTGGATAAGTCTTATGTTATTCTTTTTTGCCTCATATAGTATCTGCTGGACTGATTTCTTATGGTCCCTTATTATTTTTAAGAAACTTTTGTTTTCCTGCTCACTAATTGCAATCTTGTCTTCTATATCTGATATTCTGTCCTCACATTGGCTCATTCTGCTGTGTAAACTTTCAATGGAGTTTTTAATCTCCTGGAAATCTGTTTCCATCTGTTTTGTGGATTCCATTTATTTCCCAAGTTGGGATTCTATCGTGTTCCTCGACTCCTCTATTTTTTAATCTGTGTCTGCTCTAGATATATTAATCATGCCATGCATTATGGACAAAATCTCTGTTGTTATCTGAGAAATTATTTCTGATTTCATTTTTTCTAGATCTTCTTTCATTGCCAGTTCAGGGAGTGCATGTGGTTAAGTAACAGATTTTTCCATCTTGTTTCCCCTTTGCATTTGCCTTAGGTGATCTGGAAGGCTGGTTTTGAGACTTGTTTAGGTGTCTTCTTATTTCAACAGATACAGCCTGCTTCACCTTTGTTGAGGCAACTTTTTGCTCAACCAATGATCTATTCTCAGCAAGCCTCTGAATGGCCCTTTCTCTGCTGCTCACCAATATACCAATTCCTGTTTTCAGTGTGGTGGTCATCTGGTTTCCTGTGTTGTCTTGTTTTTCTGGGCGGGGTTCTGACTGGGACCTTTGCACACTTGGGTTGGTATCTAGAAATGCCTCTGGCTAAGTCCCGCTCTCCTATATAGCTGTTGTCTTGGAGGATATTTGTCAGGGGCTGAGCGCCTCAGTCACCGGTGTTTGAGCAGGCTGCTAGCTAGGTTCCACGTGCACTGACCAATGTTACTGGGGCAGGCTTTTGGCTCTTGCTTGGGTGCGGGTGTAGCTCTTTTCCTGCTGGTCTTTGTCTGGGGCTTGTGGTCCCAAGTGGCCAGAGCTGGGACCAGGCCTATAGCCTGTAGCCATGCCACTCTCATCCTCACTGGCTTTTCACTGGGATCTGCATGCACTTCTAGTTATATTTTCATTGCTGTGACAAAATACCTGAGAAAACCAAATTAGAGGAAAGATTTATTTTGGCTCAATTTTAGATTTCAGTCCATGGTAAGCTGGCTAAGTTGTCTCTGGGCCTGTGGGAAGGCAGCATATCTTGGGGGAGAGTGTGTGGTAAAGCAGAGCTGTTCACCTTGGGGCAATTGAGAAGCAGGGAAAGAGAGGAAAGGGAAGATTTCCAACATTCCCTCAAGGGTGCATTTTTACACCCCGGCGACCTGCTTCCTCCCGCTGGCCCCACCTCCTAAGATTGCCACCACCCTCCAATAATGTGACCCTCTGGGAACACACCTTCAACGTATGACCAAATTCAGTGGGTAGCAATGACCATCAGTGGCTGCTAACTTCAGAAAAGACAAGAAAAATGGAGATTTATGCCAATTGGATGGAAATATATAGGAAAATCTATGAAATATTCTTGTGAAAAAATAGTGAAATCTGAAGTTGGCAAAAATCTATAAATCTAAATATTAATTTATAGGAAATAATTGGAAAGAAAAAAATAATGGGAAAAATTACATGATGATGAAGCTAGAAAAACCCAATATGTAAGAATCTGTAAATTGCTAAGAAATTTAGCACACCAAAAATAAGTTCACAAGAAGAGAGAGAAGTAAGGAGAAAAGTATGGATTAAAAGACATGGGAAAATTAGCGAATCATAAAACATAGATATTCTTAAGATATTGATTTATAAACAATGTGTAATAATTTATAAATAAACAAAGAAATTGGATTACTCACTGATCATATAGCAATAGTAAGAAATTATTATCACTTTATTTTAATTGCAATAATTATAATTGTACTTTTGTAAAGTGTTCTAATCTTTTAGAAATTAATGCATTTTATTTATGAAGGAAAAAGTAGATTTAGAATTTGCCTCTGAAGAATTTTAGTATTGTTAGTGGTGGTGAATGAATGAATGAATGAAACTGAAAGCAATACTGGTCTTAAACTTAGCTTGTAATTGTTGAAACTGGATAAAATGTAGTTGGGGACTCATTATAATGCTCCCTTAATTCTGCATGGCTTTTAACCCATAATAAAAATTTCTTTTAAAACTGTATGCTTCAGCTGATTAAATTTATATCATTAACCACACTCTCCTTTGAGTACAGGATTATGTGTTTATACCTTGACATTTAAACACAAGTGGTTTACAGATATCTCATTTTTAATTTATACAAAAATACAACTCAAATTCCACAAGTCCCATTAGGATGACAACAACAACAATGAAAACGGTATTGCCCAGTGTTTACTGATGTTTGCCTTCTCAGTTATTTTTGCAGCACATACTCAGATGTTCAACCCAGGAACATGAGCACCATCTCCGACTTTTTCCTCTTCCAAGCCTCTACCTCCTGTCCCTTGCCATGACTTACTGATTCTATCTCCAAAAATATTTAAATAAATCTAAAGCAATCTCCTTTGTCTTTCCATTATCTGGGCTACCACCATCTCTTACAGACTACTGCTGTAAACTGTTAATTCACCATTTTTATTCTATACTGACTTTAAATATAATGATTTTCCACAGAAGGGACATATGGAATTTTAAAATATGAATTGCATGTTCTCTTGATTGCTTCCCCTACATTTACATTCACATTAATATACAAATTGTCCCATTCTCTAAAGCCTTGTTCACCTTTCAGTGCCATCTTAACACTCACTCACAACGAAGCCTTGTGAACTCAGACACTGTTTCTGCTTCTCTCTGTACATGCACCTTTAGCATATGCAACTTCTAATACTAAGAATGCTGTACTTATGTTTAATCCATCTGGGCCTTTTCACTTATATGACTCTAAACATTTGCCACATTTTCCTTTTATTTCATTGTATTTCTCTTGTTTTAAAATTATGCAATGATATGCTGATATTTTAGCCACTTATGTCTGTCACTAAACCATGAGTTTCAATAGATTTTTGTATATCTGTTTATTTTACCAGTGCTGAAGTTATCCATCACAGAGCAGGAATTTATTAAATATTTGTTAAATACAAATTAAAAATTGGATAAATCTTACTACAAAGAGAATTTAATGTTGTTCCAAGCTTCCAAAAGGAGGATAATTTGGAAATATATGCACATAGGCATTAATACTCATGTTATATGTGATGGTCTTTTTAGGGAAAATTCTAATTTTATATGAAATTATTGAACATTCATATTTGAATTTAATGGTTAAGTTTGGGTATGTTTAGTTTGAAATTGAAATCATATTTCTCTGGCTCAACTTAAAACTATCTTCCTTAACTCAAAGAAATAGTTGTTAGAGAAGTTAGAAGTATCATCTGAAGTTTAGTAATTATTTAAAAAAATTTGTGGAAAAATGCCATAGAGTAAATGGAAAATATTTATTTCCCTATTTTAATTCATATGATTTTATACTGTCTGAATAAGTGTTCTAAGTGTAATTTTTCTCCATTCTGAACTCAGACGTATATTTTCACCTAAAGAAGAAGCATAGTTCTGTGAATATGAGTTTAGTTGTGACCTGTGTTGGCCTTTGATCCGGCCCTACAGCTGATGGGGCATAACGTTGGGTTTTGGGTTGAGCTGTGTCATAGGGAAGGAAGGGGAGGACTGCCCTAAGACTTACCTCAATGTGGAGTAATGTTAGGACAATAAAAGCCCCACATTCTGGCTTTATCTACTCCCATTAGCTGGTGTCTGTGATCTTGGTGTCTGTGCCAAGTCTGAAGAGAGAGAATGGAGAAGGAAATGAAAAAAACAAACAGCAAAACTCAGGCTACCACGTTTAGATATGCAATTATGTATTTCATTTCTGCCTTTTTCATTACTTTGTGAGCTGCTAAAAAGTCATGTTTAGATTACTATTCTACGGTGAGTTTAAGAGAGAAATGGGCAGATGGAAATTCTCCAAAAACACTTGCAAAATAAGTGCTCAGGGAATACTTGAGACTGCAAGGATTCCTCTTTAAAAAAATCAAAGTATCTGATTAGAAATTCCAGTACATTATGTACAATTCAAACACAATACATGCTGTTGGACGTGTGTATTGATATAAAAACTGAAATTTCCAACTTTTTTGATACATGCCGTCAAGTTGATCATCTTTTAATACAATCCAACTTTTGTTATAATTCCAATACATATTTAAAATACTTTACTTTTCTTTCTAAAGCAAAACTGACTTCTCTAATTTTCATTTTTATAAAACATTTTGATAAATTTGTATAGCTGTACCTTGGTAGTTCTCCAGTGAAAATTAGTACCACTAGCTTCTTTGGTCTTTCAGCCACAAATCATACACTTAAATATTGTTTCCTGGTTGAATTAGTTCAGAAATTCCAGGCTAAATACATTGTGGCACAGTAAATGAGCAGATATGCAATAGTTATTAATTTTGTTAATTTTGATTAAATAGTGATATAGAAACATTTCTATTACCCAGTGTTAAATTTTAAAAGCAAGTGACAGAACAGCAAACAGATTGTGATTTGTTAACAAACATTTCTTTATTAAAAATTAAATGACTATAAAAATATACACTAAAATTCTAAAAGTCAATTTTTTTTCTTTTATCCATCTTCCTTTAAGTAATTTACACACTTTTTGCACAATAAAGAGAACAATAAAGGGATAATAAACTACCATATTTTAATGTATTGCAGGTATTTCATCTCATTCCACCATGATAAAAGGGACAGAGCTCATAATTAGTTTTTTGAAATAAATAACATTTAGAAAGTTGGAAAAAGAAATTTCAAGAAATAACTACATGGAAAATAAAGAAATCTTTACAAGCCAGCACACAGAGTTAGATTTTATTTTGTTACAGACAATGCAGATAATATTTTTTAAAAGTGCATTGGTAATACATGAACAAAGTTTTGCTTGTAGACATTCCCAGATTAAAATAATTACATTAAGTAGACAGAAGAACTGCTGGCTTCTAATAAAGTTACTGGTAGGCATGTTTTCCTACACACGAACAACAGCAGCAATGAGAGACTGAAAAAGAACCACTCTGGAGGGGAAGGCGGACAGTAAGAAAACCAAGCTCTCTGACCGCATTTCCTGCACAGCAAAGACAGCTCTTGAAACACTCATGAAGTACTTTTTTTTGTTGTTTTTTGTATTTTTTTTTTTTGGTACCGGGGATTGAACTCGGGTCCTTGCGCTTGCAAGGCAGGCCACCGAACCTCTGAGCTAAATCCCCGGCCCGAAGTACTTTTTTTTTTAACGAAGTATTTTATAGGAGCAATTGGAAGAGATAATACACGTTTTATAACAGTATTCTTTCAAAATTAATCTTTATTTCACAGAGCAAGAGTGAGGATCAGCAATGTCGGGCTGACTCTGGTCACCGTGTCTCTCACTTCCACAGACCCCGTGCTGCCTGCCACGCTGTCATCGGTGCAGCCTCTGGGTGGAAGAAATTCATCTTATCCCCAGCCCCCAGGAATAATTTGTGAGCAGTTTGTCAGTACCCCCGCACCCGGTCCACAAGAAAGAACAAAGTCCTTGTCACACGTTCTTGGAAAAAGGTCCCAGCACCCTGGCGCCCTTCCTCTGTAGTACTTGGGAAAATTCCAGCTTCACAGATGCTGGTGGTGACCGATGTAACACCTATCTTTCCTCCAGACTGTGAATTCCATGAAAGTAGACACGTGCCCAATTTTACTTACCACTGTATACTAATATTTTAGAGTGGTTAGTGTACAGTAGTCTGTCCTGAAGTGTTTGGTGAACAAGCAGATGAATGAATCATTCTGTATGAAGAAGGTAAAAAATGTGTGTTGATACAAAATAGTGTCAGAGTGCATTACATTTACGGTACTTACGGCTGTGGTAAAGAGGGTTACCAGAAAACCTTGCACATTTTTGATAGAACAATTTGGGTAGCAAATCATTTCATCATACAAGAAAAATTATGAGAAAACCAGAAGAGGTAATGAGAGGAGTTTCACAAAACATATTAAGTTTTGAAGTGGGCAAAGATAAAAAAAGGCATCTAAGCAGGAACATCCTAAACTTTGTGTCAGGTGGTGGGTTGCAAGTTATTGATTACACCAATAAAGAAATTATGTAATAAGAATGGTTTCACATGAAGAAAAGAATACATACATAAAAATTATGTACATTAGAATATTATTCAGCCATAGAGAAGAAAGAAATTCTGTCATTTGCACGAAAATTGATGACGCTTGAAGACATCACGTTAAGCAAAATAAGCCAGACAGAAGACCTCTGCATATTGTCTCTTCTGTGTAGAAGAGAGAGGAAGAAATGAACTGAAAGTTAAAGTTCTCTTAGGAATGAGAAGGGGGTCAGAAAGCAGGGAAGAAAGGTTGGGGAAGGTTGGAGAAGGGAGGGCGCTCCCACAAAGCACAGGATGTGCACGTATAGAGATGCCACAGTGAGACCCATTCATTTGTACAATAAATATGTGCCAATATTTTAAAAATTACAGAGCTCATCCGTGGCATGATCTGACTCTTAGATTTGCATTTTGTGAATATTTTGAGCATCGATTTCATTTCTTGAAAATATTTAAAAATTTAATTTGTACAATTTGGAATAATTTTTACTTTCTAATTATTTGTCCCTTTCAGCTAAGCTTTCAAATGTTGGCATTAAGTTGTTATTATATTTCTCAAAATTTTCATAATTTAATACATCTCTATTCAAAAAATGAATGGCTTCGTAAAGACATCAGAGCAATGACAAATGGAAGCTAAACAGGTCAAAGGACGCTACACTAATTGCCAAATTAGAGCTTCTGTTAAAAAAGACACCACGAGCCCGGTGAAATACAATATATAAAGTGTAAAATAGATTTATAGTATGTGTAATTGACAAAGGGCTCATATTGAGAGTACATAAATAACTCCTACAAACCAATAAGAACAAAGCAGAAGTATAATTAAAAATGGATAAGAGATATGAACATGCAGCACACACACACACACACACCTTAGAAAGTGTCTCCTGGTGCATAGGAAGCCTTAGAAATCTGAGAAGAGTATTCATGAGAGTGAACAAAATTAAAGAGCAACAATACCAAGTGTTGGCTGACATTCTCCTTTTATTTTAGAGATTTATTTGCACTTATGCATCTCCTATGACACAGAAATCTTCTCCAAGGTACATGTACAGTAAAAATGAATGAATAGTACAATAAACTTCACAGTAGCATTGTTTGTATTAGCTGTAAATGGAAAACAAAAAAGGCCATGAACAGAATGCATATATAAATTGTGGCATCGTCACACACCTGAGCTCCTACGAAACAGAAGCTTCTTCTATGTGCAGCAGTACGGAAGATTTTGCAAATAAAATAGAGCAAATAAGCCAGGCACAAAGAGCACACACTACGTGGCTCCGTTTATACAGAGCTATGAAAGACTTGAAAGTAGCCCTCTGTTAAACATTATGAGAGTTGTTACTTCTGTGAGGACGGTGGAGGGGATGGATAATAAGGAGCTTTGGGCATGCTCCTGATGTTTTTCTTTGATACGGGGTGGTTACACCATTTGAACAGAGTACAGGGGTTTTTCAGTATAGAGTCTCTGCTCCCTTTTATCGATCCCTTTTCCTAAGGGTGGATAGTCCCTAAAACTGAAATACTATGTTTCCAGTCCTTTATCTTGCTTAAAGAAAATTTTGTTTATTTAATGACAGATACAAGAAATAATTACAGCCAGATTATTGTGAATTAGTAAAAATCATATCTAAGCTCTTTGCCCAAAGAATATTAAAAACACTAGCCTACTCGATATACAACTATGTATATATTTGATGTGACTGTATTTTTGTTTTCTTCAAGAGAAGTAATCACATCCTTCATTAGGACATTTTTTACGCAAAGAATCAGAAATTATGAGCTATAAACCCTTAACAAGTCATGATAGGTTGTTGGGAAGTCTCATAATCTTCAGAACACAGGATTTAAATTCAGCTATGCCAAGTATAAGCTTGAATCTCTGAAAGAAGTTATATAAAATTCTTGTGTCATTTTTCTTATTTTAAAAATGAAAATAATAATAAAACCAATTCACAAGTTTTTAGAGAGCACTAGATTAACTGCTAAAGTAGGAACATTCACACCAGTGCCTGCCATGCAGTAAGCACTCAATAATAAATGTATTAATTGGAGTACAACCTTAAAAATATGTGATGATTTTATTAGAGAACAAATACGACAGTCCGTGAACCATCTGTGTTATAATCAGAGACAAAATAATCGATTGGACTCAAGATTTGTACAGTGACTCATAGGCTATTTAAGCTTCCAGACACATAATTGGAATTGTCTGTGAGCTCTCATCAAGAACCTGGTGCTGTCAACCTATGTCAACAGTAGACCCAAAGAACCCTACAGAGAAGACACAATTTGGAGTTTTAGAGGTCAATAAAGGCATCAAAGCTCCTATCCCTGCAGAGATACGAATCCCCCCTTAGGCCACTCCGACAAAGAAATGATAGCGCAGGAGCACTTTGCGTGGCTTCTGGTACAGAGCAAGAAAGGGAGCTGCCATTTTCACAATGTATTTACATTTCCAGAAGCACAAATGCACCAGAGGCCTCAGCTGATCTCTCATGAGTTTTTTTCAAAACAGGCTCTGAGAAACGCACATCCTCTGACCCTTCATCTCCTCCTCCACCCTGACACCCTCCAGCAATGAGTTCAAAGCTTATTAAAATAGATAAAATCTGTGACTTTACAAGGCTCAGAAATATTTTAAATGAAGGCCCACCCCAAGTCATTTATTTAATTTTCTTTAAATGTTCCTTGTTGGCTCCCGGCTTCTTTCCCTAATTTGCTGTGCACTGCTGGAAACAGCCTTTATATAGCTCTCTTGAAGAAGGGAGGGACTTTAGAAAGCTAGAGTATACAAAGAGGGAGAATCCCCTTTTCCTCCACTGATGAATCCCTTACAGGGTGTGCGTCTTCAGTGATCCCAGGAATGGGAAACTCCCCCTTTCACAGTCCTAGCCCCCAAAATACAGCTCCGGAAGCCCTGGGTCTGGCAGTGTGGTGTAGTTCTCACTGTTGCTCATTTCTGGGTTGTCCTGCGGTCCCTGTGGGTCACCAGTTCATCTCACCTCATTACAGAGTCCCTCTTCTTTCTTCTCTTATAACTTTTTGAACCCTGACATCACCCATGAGTATATCTAACAAGAAAAAATGTTTAGTAGCATGGAAATGGTTATCCTTATTACTGGGGACAGATTGAACGATCAGGAAGAATGCAAGTCACTCAGAATACAAAGCAGATTTGGATATGCCATACTTTTTGGAAAAATATCTACATTTACATTTATATATCCATTTTTCTGGCTGACTACTTCCCTTGATGAAATTGAGCAGTTCCTCGATAGATTTTTCACCCATTTTGTCCTATGTAGTTAGAGCCTTCATCTCATTTCAAATAATAGCTTTTCCCAAAGGAAATGTCTCCATTCAGGATATCATAATAAGCTAATGGACTAAGTGATCAATGTTGTGTGTGGTGGAACATTAGAAATGTGCCATAAAATATGGAAAACAACTTAGCCACTCTCTAATGCAGGCAATTCTTGTAAAAACTATACATGAAAAACATGTACCCAACCATTTTTTTCATGCCTTACGACAAGATTAGATGCAATAAAAACCTTGTCTTAGCAAATCAGCACGTTAGAGGATGCTGTCAGCAATAACTTTGCAAAGACATGTCCATTACCAAAGAGGGCATTATCCTAAATTTACTCTCATTGGAGATTGATGTCTGCTATAAGCCACCATCTGTCTCCAGATTCTATGGTATTACAATGCTGTCACTCCACACAGAAGGGGTGGTTTGTGGCTTGCTGTTTCCTTTTTACTCTTTCTTTTCAAATTTGAGGATGAATAGACAATCGTCAGACAAAATAACAAAGTATGACTGATTACAGGAGGTAGAAGCAGTAAGATCCAAAAAACTTTGGTTTCCCTTAAGAGGCAGAATGCATGAAATGGATTGTTTGGATGTGATTACCTCACAGTGATTTATCCTTGCGGATTATAAGTTGTTTTGTGACAAAAAAGTATATTTCAGCACATCTGGTCAATTTCACAAATTCCTCAACCAAAATAACTTGGTGACATTTATCAACAAGCAAATTAGAATTTTCTTCATTTGAATAGCTTTTTACCGAAAAAGAAAATGCGATTAATGAATTTTCTCTCATTGCTTCTTGCTTATGGAGTAGACTAGTGATAGCCAACTCTTGATTTCTTTCCCTTTATAGTGATGTTTGCCTCTTTGATTCCAATAAATGTTTTAGAAAATAAATGCATATATATGCTACTATAATTATACATTTTATGTATGTTATAAAATACATATCATTATGTAAACATAAAATGATGGACTACAGGTAAATATATAAAGAAGTCTAAGTACCTTTACTAACATATATTACCCATGAGCTCCTCTACTACCCTCCTGGTTTAGAGCTCACAGCGGTTGGGCCATATTGAAAACTCTACAGTTTCTGCTTGACTTTTGTCTGCTAAAGGTGGAGTTGCCAGGGAAAACTCAAAACCCCAGTGAAGTATGGATGGGACATAATTAGAAAAAAAAAAAAGTTATTATTTACCTGAAATTCAAATTTAATTGATCATTCTAAATTAATTTATTTATTGGCTAAATGTATCCCCTCTGGTTAAATCCAATGGTCTACTGTTCTTCCTAATACTTTGCCTATTTTATCCAACCTACTCCTCTCCCAACTTCCTCACCAAGCCTGTAAATGTGCATTATCTCCAAACCAACAGGGGTAAAGGCATATATATTGCTATAATTTATTCAAATGATGTCACCTGTAATGGGCTCTATGCTTCCAGGCAGAAATGCGGTACCTACCTAAATAAGACTTTGCAAAACCAGTGTATAATTTAAACTGATGGTGTGCATGTACATGTAATGTTGACTGGATTGTTTCTTTCGTTAATCATTTATTCAACACCATCATTTTAGGCAGTAGGCCCAGTACCCATGGTATTAAAAGGCATAAGACACGATCCTGCTTACTTCAGAGTAAAAACCAACATCCATGATTGCTGTGGCCCTATATTTCTTGCACTGTGGCAGCCATGGAAAACTACATCTCAATTGTCAGGTTGTATCTGCCTAACTGGACCCATTCTTTCCAACCACTTACTCTCAAATTAAAAAAAAAAAAAGGCCTTGTTTGTTTTAATACAGTTATGAGGACCTGATCTCGACACTATAGAAATCGAGTTATAGTTCACCATAGGTCACCCAAATTGGATGAGAACAGTAAAGTATGTTCCTGGACCTCAGTTTTCTGGCTTAACTATTAACCAGTTGAGGTTGAGTTTTCAAGATCCTGACTTCAGACCCTGGTTCAGGGTAGTGTTTCTCTACTGGTTTTCTTTTATTCTGGCTCTAAGATTTCTAGAAATTTTTTTTCCTAACATTTCCTTCTCCTACTACACTGTCTTCCCAGCCTACCTTGATATTTTTATTACAAAGGTATATGTTATAAGCTAATGAGGCTTTGGGACAGGAAAAATCATTATGAGATCTAATTTTAAAGACGGTTTTGATCTTCACAAACCAATTTCTACTATCTGGGGGTGAGTCAAGCCCTGCTGAGCATGCACAGTATAAGGAAAATATATATCTTGAAGTTTATTTTCATAACCTAAAACATCTTCAGGATAAAAATATTGTATTAGCAGCTAATTATTGGTAGAATAGACTGGCTGCATAAAGGAATCTCTAGCTGTTGTCCTGTCTGTACCTCTAACGAGCTATGCAATGTCAAATAATGTAAATATTTTGGTTTGTAGTCTCCCTAATTCTAACCCAGAGGCTGTCCTAAATTGTCTTGAAAGTCCCTTTCAGCTGAGAAAACTTCATGAATTTAGGCCATGAATCTTCTTGATGATTACTTTTCTCATCTGCTTTTGTAAGCTACATAGTTCATGGAGTTAAGACATACATTAGCAGCTTCATTGGCTTTTGAGAAATATATAGTACTTTTATGTGCAGTCTTTGTATGTGCTGTAGAGCCAGTAGCAGTGCATTTCCATAGGTGTCATAGAGAGCATTATGAGCTTTTATTTCTTGGCGGGCTTCTGCAATCTCATCAGTGGAGACTTGTATGTTCTGGTGTCATCAGAGGGAAATTTCTTTCAGAGTTCTGGGTCAGAGGTACAGGTATTCGTGGGATCCTAGATTTGTCACTACATGAATTAAGTGGAGTAATGAATTTCGGCTGTGTTCCATGGCTTTAAGTTAGACTTGACCTTTGAATCACATTTAACAGAGTGCAGTCATGGGTCACAAATCAGAAAGGTTTAAGTAGTGTTCTCTTCTATCAAGAAAAATTGATTTAGTCCAGCTTGATTTTATATAATTCTCAGAATTTAGGAAACCCTACAATATCATTGTGATTTACAGTAATTGATTAAAATACAAAAATGTTAGCGTGTAAAGCATTTCACAAATTTTTAACATGCCCACGTATGAATAAATTTTATTTGTACATGTTATATAATACATACCTATATTTATAGCTATAGCATTTCTTAGGACCTAGAAATTGTAATGGTTAAAGAATAAATCGCTTTGAATGCATCAACAAATTCTTTAGGCAATATAACTCTGTTAGAAATCTTATACAATACAATGCAGTTATGATAAATTATGATAAATTCTCTTCACTGCATTTATTTGCTTCACAAATTTGTGTTCTGTGATACTTGATCTTTGGAGAGTGAAGTTCAACTTTACATTTCTCCAGGTCATTTAATTCCTTTGCTCCCTTCTTCATTTCAGTAAGGGGAGAGTGGCTTTGCATGATACTAGCTGGAGTGAGTTTAGATTATTTAGACCACTCAGTAACACAAGCACAAAATAAACAAATATTTGTAATTTTTTACAAATATTAGCCATTCGATATTTTCACAGAAAATCTCTGATACTTTGAAAGTTTCAAAGTCTCTCTCTCCTTCTTGTGTCTTAATAAAGACTCCACTGCTTCAAGGAAGAGAGGGGAAGGAAACAGGGGAGCGAAGGAGTAAAATGGCCCTGCTCTCTGCCACTTGTGTACCACATGGTGCTCAACAAATTGGCAGTATTTGAAATTTCCCTATTCAACAATAGTCTTGAATACAAGGTACTATGTACACATCTAAATAAATAGATACAGCATATGTTTACACAGGCTATAGCATATTGTAATAGTACATTACCTACCTTTTCATTTCACAAAGTTGAATCCTGGTTTGTGTAAAATACGTGTGACATTATCGCTGTCATTATTATTGTTACAGTGATTTAAATGTGATATAAAGGCAAGTAGCTTCCTAGAAGATAATTAATATTCGGGTTTTAATCTTATAAAGTTTTCCCCATCACATTTAGCCATTGCCTATTTTGGAAACCAATCAACCAATAGACTTATTTCAAATTTATAAAATAGTGTGCTGAGGGGCCAGAGATTTAGCTGTGGTTCTGCTTCTTGCCTCTCAAGCACAAGGACCCAAGTTTGATCCCCCGTACCAAAAACAACAACAACAACAAAAAAAAAACAGTGTGCTGAGTAGCATCTTTGTAACCTATAAAATTAATAGAAAACATATCAATTATATAAATCTATTAAACCAGTTTGACAGAAATAGGATGGCATTAAATTGCGTGATTGTTTGGGAAATGCAAGGCCAAAGGAAGACTATATTTTATTTATTTTATATGATACAAAGTATACCTGAGAGGATAAAGGGAGTGGCGCAGTAGAAGAGCTGAATAGAGATTTATGTAAGAAAACAAATAATAGTTGGATCAAATTCCTTTTACTAATAGGGATGAAAATGAGATCAAGGATCAAGGAAGAGTATTAGTCTTAGAAAAATAATAAAGAAGCGGAGGAGATTGAGTGAAGAGATGAGAGCAATTTTGAGCTCAAAAGTTAAGTCTGGCTCTACTACAAGTCTTGTCAGCAATGGGCTAGTGGCTGCATTCATAGTTTCATATTCAGAAGAAATTACATGATGTGGATTTAAGTGCATCCCAAGAAACTCTCTCTAGCAATCCTGTTTATGAAAAGAAAGAGGAATCTTAGGATCTGATCCTCGTTACACACTAGGGAAACCTTCTTGGCAGGTCTGTACAAAGACCCAAAAACCTAACAAAGAAGAGACGTGTGAGGCTGGAAGGAAAAAACTTCCAGCTGTTAGTGGAAACTCTCATAAGGCCAGGTAAGGAGCACCTAGTCTTGTGATGGATAATTTTTCTGCAGCAGTCTAGAAAAGGAACATAGAACATGAAAAGCTTGGTGTCCTTTATTAAGAGGAATGACAAGGTATATCCAGTAACAGTTGGGAGAGCAAACAATGAGCATTAAAAACAAAGGATGGCCTGGAAGCAAGGCATTGAATAGTTTTTAAGGACGAAAAGGTCCATGAAAAGCTCCCTATCTGAGAGGACATTCCTCCTTCCCGCATCTGTAACCTGCCTGACCACAGGAGATGTTAGGTATTGTCCAAAAATTTATTCAAAACCAGCCTGCAGTACAGGCTGTGTGAACCAAATCCGTTAAATTCTCTTGAGAACAAAACTTCAGCAGCGATATAATGTCATGATTAGAGTCCATTACATGAAAAACTCTTTCCTTTTCTCAAGAAATTTTGTTAAATTGCTTAACAGATCCTTTGGATTTTGCATACTTTGCAAATTAAATAGAAATATAAAAAATAAAGCCTTGAAAGTTATCAATTAAATGACAGTTATGTAGCACTGTACACATAAATATATTTGAGCAACAATAATATTTCGAACTGAATTTGGGGGTCTACCTGTTACTGGTCACCTATGCAGATAGTCGCCTATTGTCTGAGCACCCTCCGCTGATGTGTCAGTCTACTCTGCAGGTGTTTATCTTGGAGTTGCTGATGTGTCCACTACTTCAGTTCAGTCTATGCATTAGAAAGGGCTGGCTATGACACAGGTGATTATACATCTCAATACACACAGTCTTTCCTATTCTTCCCTTTAAAACTTTGATACTGTCTTCATTTCCTTTCGTGAGATTTCAATTTATGGAATGATTGCTTGACACTACTCCATATAGCTATTTAGAATCAAGTTTAAAACTTTGTTCCCCACTGTACATGAAATTTTAAGAATTCATTTATTTTTCTGGAGGTTAGTTACAGAAATCCTCTATATTAGTGAGGAAGAATATCTGAAAAGTAGCGGGTACTTACTAAACATTGACCTATATTTAATATAGATTTTGTCTAAGCATAAAGATTACTTGGAAGCACTACACTTATATCAAATTTACATGGGAAATAATCCCAAAATACTTTGTAAAAACAAGTTTACTGAGACATAACACACATATCATTAAATCAACCCATCATAAGTGTGCAAACCAAGAGCTTTTGGTAAGTTCTTACACAATCATACAAATTTCACCGAGGTTCAAAATATTTTTATCACTCTAAAATAGCCTACTATCAAATACATAATTATTTGTGACTCTATATGTGAGTTGTCAAGTAAATCAATCATAAAATGACATTCCGCATATAATTTAGGAAGAAAGCATAAACAAAATGTATAAGAAAAGCACGTTGACTTGCTCACAAGGCTGGCTTATGTAGATGGGCTGTTGGCCTGATCCAGGGATCAGACTCTGCACTGTAACCAGCTCTTCATACAAAACAAATTCCAGAAAAATCTTGAAAGTGACTCAGTCTAAAGTAGATAATTTTAGATAACAATCCAGTCTATTGAAATAGAGAAATGGGGAGAGAAGAAGAGATACGAAGCTATTCTAAATGAATTAAAGATCACTTAGAGGTCAACAACCATGAGCCATGGAAGCCCCCACTTCTAATACTGAGGCAGGAGGTCAAAGTGAGCTAAGCCACAGGTTAACCTCAAGTTGTTTTGCCTCAGATATTTACCTAGATTTCCTTTAATTCTATGATTTGTTCCAGAACCCTGGCTAGGAGTTCAGGAAGAGGCTAAGTGGCCCCAGCTGTAAGAAACAGCAAGGTATAGAGCTGGGAGCCCAGAGCCTTCTTCTAGTGTCTGCAACAGGGATGTGTAAGCACTCAACTGTAGCTTACAGATGACTGGGACTAGCTAGTTTCTCTGTCATCCCACAGTAGCAGAAACTGTAGCTTAACTTTTGTCTTCTATCCTTTTGTAAACGTGCTTGGTAGAATTTCAAATGAAATAAAGATCTTTTAAAATTGACTTGCCTGCAATAAATGTCTATCTGAACATACACTTTTCAGAAAATCAGAAACAAGATTGCTGTGACATGTTCATATACATATATATGCACATTTAAAATTTTTCAAATATTATAAGATGGAGCCTGGCAATTTATAAATGAGCTACAAATTTGTTAATTTTTTTCTGGCTTCCCACAAAGTTAAGTGGGACAATTACAATGAACTTCAACCTAGTACTACTGTTTAAATAGCCCTGTAGATGGACAAAATCCCACAGAGTCTCCCAAGGTGAATTCAATTGTATACTATCCTGCCAAATACAAGAAGACAAAAAGGGAAAGCTAAATCGTAGTAGAAGGAAATTGTAGCATACTTATAGACTGAGTCCTCCAAACCAGAGAAAGTATGTAGGATGATTATCCAAAAGCATTTCTGCAAGTCAATGCAATAAATCAGACCCAGATGTCACAAACACAACAAATCAATTGAAACTGCCAAACCCCTTCTCTCAACCTACTGGATTTAATTAAAACCACCACTCAGTTCACAAGAGGCCTTCTAATAGAGCAGATACTATCACTCAGGCTCAATATCCACCCAGACCTGCTGCGGGAGACACGGGATGTTCAATTTTAATCTACAGGCCTGTTAACATGGCAGGGACCAGGTGACGCTGTCGTCCCCTCTACTTCTCCCCACCATTCTGAAACACTCACTTGCAATGCCATCAATCAGCCTCTGCCAGTATAATACAGAAAGTGCTAGACAAATGCTGCAGGAGTATTGGCTGTTAGGACCTTGCTTTTGTGGCCAAAAAATGCAACAGTCATCGAAAGCAGTCCAGCATACTCAATGAAATGTATAACGCAAAAGGTAGCACTGTGCTTGGTGGCTGAAAATTTGTTAGTGAATCTTACTAACATATCCTAACCTTAGCTGAATATCTGTAAATATCTTTTCCCGTACAGCTACTCAAAAAAAGATTAAAAAAAAAAAGAGGGGTAAAAGTGAAACACTCACAAACTATTAACTCACTAGGTTGACAAAGGCATAGGTTTGAAGCATCTTGTAGGACTGAAGGTTAGAATCTTATTTGCCCTTTAATAGAAAAGACCCCTCTAGTTTCCTATAGAAAAGACACAGAGATATCTATCCATAGGATTGTTTTAACTTGAAGGATTACATTATTCAATCACAAACAAGCTCTACATGAAGTTACCAGAAGCCTTCTTGGAAGCTTTCTTGTGTATACTTGGCTCCATTTTATAAAGACAGAACAGACTATGTTTGGCATTTTTGCCTTGAGTTATTGACATGTTTTAAATTATGCTTTTTTATGTCCGTTCTTAATAGAACAGAAATCTGCTGCAAACGATCTTTATTAACAGACCGCCTCAGGTGCAGAGCAGACTCTCGATTTAACAACATCTCCAAACAGACAGGCAGAGAGCTTGTTAATAGGCTTTTCCAACCCTTTGGCTTCCGTGAGATTTAAGTGGATTATGGAGGTTTGTTTCTCAGGCTATCTTTTTTACATCACTGCTTGAATAATTGCCGCAAAGGCCTATTGCTTTGGTCTAATTAACAAAATGTACAAAATCCCGAGCATAGAACTTTTATTGATTAGCCTTCTCCATGGGAAGCTTGTGAACCCCCACAACTCCTGGCCTGAGACAGATGTTCTTCACAGTGCTACACACAGGACTTCAGTCTGTTACTATACCAAGGACCTGTCTTAGCTCTCTGAGCTGCGTGAAGTGTCAGAAGGAACTGCATTTATTGGCTTGTGCTTTAAAAATCAGCATATCATGACTTCTAATGCGAATTGCACTGTTTGTTTTACCACAAGAATGCTTTAATACAGCTAGTTCCCCCATTTTTTAATGGAACTTGATCCTAGAAAAGGTGGCTTCAATAATAAAATTCGAGATTGAGAAGCAGAGGAAAACAAGCTTTATCTGAATGAGGGAAATTACAAGAATTAAACACGAATTCAAGGAAGTCAGAATCATGGGGGAAATGAATTGATTTATTACACAACTTTTCATTAACTAAACAATTATTTCAGCAAATATTTAATGGTGTTTGCTGGGATAAGCTAAAGAGCGAGAATAAGGACATCCTGACCCTGCTACTGACCCATGCTGACCTCGAGCTGTTACTGTCAAAGAGGACGCATTTCTTTTTAAATTCCAGAAATTGGGACCCAACAATTATATTTTCACATTAGATTATACATGATTTTTCTTAGTATTTCAGTAAACCTCCAAAGGATAGCAAATTCTGTTTGATGATTTAGAAGGTTAAATTTGCTTTGGGAAATTGGGGCATGTACATCAATTGTATGTAATATTCAGTTGGCATGTATTTAGGAAGGTGTTGTAGACACTTTTTGAAGTTTAAAAAGGCACCTGGTCTTGGTTTTAAGGAGATCCAATTTAAACAAGAAAGTGGGGCAGATAAAAATGCCTTAGTGTACTTATACATACAGCTTAGAAAATATTCTCTAAATTTGCATTTAAAAAAAATCAGCCTAGTAACTAGAGAATTTCTGCCGAGCAACTGACATTAAAGCTGAACAGTTACATGGGCATTATTTGGGAACTCATTCACAGCAACATAGAGAATTGAATTCAGGAAAACTCCAAAAGCCCTGGCAATAGATCGCATTTTGGTCTTTTGCTCCTTTCCAGAATGAACAGAAATAGCAGTGTTGTTTTTGTTTTCATCTCAGAAAGATGTCTGTTGTCTATTCTGAGAAAGTTGTGCTAAATTTGGGGGAAATTTTCGTTCTGGAGGAGTCTGCTCATATAGCTCTCAGCACACACACCTGCTGTCATCAACTTGGAATTCTTAAGAAGCATGATAAGCACCTTCCATGGCTCGGCCTTCCTCACAGGCTAAATATTTAAGAAGAGTGGCACACAAGGTGTCTTCAGCTGTTAAAAACAAACTCCAGAGTGGTGTAGGATCCCCAGGTGAGGTTAAATCAAGGTCAATGGGCTGAATACAATATGGTAAGCTGTTCTTGGTGTTCTGCAGGTGAGAAGCATAGCTTATGTCAGGAAAAGGTGATTTCTGCCATCTGTAACAGGGGCTCTTTCCACTAGGTGTGGGGGAATTGAAGCAAAATGTGAAGTTATCTTCTTTTGGATAAATGGGCAGTAGTAACGACACTACCAATAATTAATATAAGCCACTGTTTGCTGAGACCTTACCTTGTTTCCCATTACTTTTGTCAGTGGTTTTCATTGCCAAACGTCAACAATCCTGCACTACAGGTATTACTATTATTATTTCTAATTGTATGTGAAAACACAGACAGCAGCAATTCACTGAAGATTTTCTAGCCGGTGAGGCATAAAATCAGAATTTAAACTTAGAACCAACGCTGATGCCCAAGGGCCAGTCTATAGCCACCCACTTGCCAGGGCCTTGGTGAGTACTCAGGCTTTGTGGTAGAGGCAGATTCGTCATTCAGCCCTGTTGTTTTTTTCTTGGGTTTTGCAAGAGATCGTAAACTGGTTATCACCTGCCTAGACACCCGTGATTCACAATTATTTCTTTATTAAGAAAATGTTGAGCGCATGAGTGGTCTTTCTCTGAAAAAATGCCAACAGAAAGGCCTTGTCAGTTTTTTGGCAGGAACATATCTAAACACATAAAAACAAGTTTAAACACTATTATTTATGCATAATTCTTTCTTGGCATCATCTCTTACTCGCCACCATTAGAAGCCAGAAAACACTTATTTCTACTTTTCTTACTTTAGAAATAATCCAGCTTTAAGTGGATCTAATTCCTTCCCAGAAGAGAAACAGGCTTGTTGGGACGTGGTTGTATGTGCTGTGTCTGACACATCCAGGATTCCATTTGCAGCACAGCTGCGTGGACGCCAAATGCTGGTGCTCAGCCAGAGCTCAGTACCCACTGAGATCTGCGTCTGGAATGATAAACACACAGCTGCCTGTGGTGAGGGCCACAGGCGTAATATATGACCATGTCTCCACCAGAGTCAGGCAAAGCTTACACAAATCATTAACCCAACTGCTTATACGTTACATGTCACAAAGTGAGTCCAAAATGCTGAGCTGCTTCAATGGGAAGAAGGGGGAAAAGGCACAGGAGGTTTAAAGGAACAGGAGAGTAAGTGGCCATAAGTCCTCTGCAAAGTCTTGCTCCAGAGCTGATTTACTGTCAGGAAGCTCTCTTGCTGGAAAGAGTTCATAAGGCCTATGACCTGAGTACTTGCCCACGGGACCACAATAACATTTATCTAGCATAAATTAATGTGTTTCAACCACTAATTCAATTTGGCCATCTCATTCTTTTGGGTTTTGGCAAAGCTTAGCCTTGCTATAAAGTCACTCCGTGACTCACTCAAACGGCTCTGTTTGCTAAGGAGTCACACACCACTAGGAACAAAGAGTGCTATTAGTTGAATACTCATAAAAATATACCTCCAGAGCACATTTGGAACTGTGCTAATTGAAACTTCCTCTTTAGAGGAGGCTGATCAAAACCAGCTGTAGGAGTCAAGCAGGAACAGATTTCAACATCACATTAAAAGCAGCGCAAATTCAGAAAGATCAGCTTGTGCAAGAAGAGGGCATTTCAGCCTGAACAAATGCTCTAATTGGCTCCTGACATGCTACAGAGAGAGCTTGCGAGCTGAGCCCGGACAGCTGGGAAAGAAACTTCTCCGGCTGAGCTGAAAACAGAAACCCACACTGCAGTTCTTCGCGTAAAATTCCAGACCTGCCAACCTTCTCAAGGAACGTGTGTGAAAAACCACAAAAGCCAAGGGAACTTGGGAAAATGAAGTGGCATATTGTTTTGAAAGGGAAAAAAAGAAGAGCTCTGGCATTTTCAATGATGAGAGGGCCTCTTAAGGACATCCATTAGAATGCAAAACAAAAACAACAAACCTCCAACTCACAGAGGAATAAACAGAATCCAAATAAGAAACAAAAACCTGGATGAATCACAGGAAAGTAGGGCATCTGAAGACCAAGATAAGAGCTAGCTCTTCCTCTTTGGTGGCATAAATTCGCTTTTCTGAGGCGTAAGGGTTGCATTCCGCTAATTTGTGTAGAGCAACGAGCAACTCTAAATTTGCAGGGTATGTAGCACAGTCATGCATTTTCTGTGTTTAATTCACTTGAGGATGGTTTAGCTATTTATTTGTAAATGAACCAGTCATTTATTTATTAAAATAATGGTGTGTTCTCTCAAATATATGCATTTTAAAAAATTTAGGGGAGTGCAGTGTCTGCAAATGTGTTAAGCAAATTTTGTTTTATGACGCCTTTAGGTAGCATTGGCACAGCTCCATGAGTAATGATGGAATATGAAATTTAACTCTCAACACTGTCGAGAAAATTTGGAAAGTTTTATTATAATTATTATTAATTTTGCTTGAACATGCATGATAGCTGGCAAAGCAAGGAAGAATTGTAGGAATAAATTTAATGAGAAGAGAAAAACCCCAGATAATTAATCTAGCACTGGGACATGGGAATGATTTTTCCAGAGCAGAGGCCGATTCTGGAATGGGTGCGTGAAAAGCTAAGAAGCTGAATAAGACTTGTCACCAACTTGCAAAACTACAGGAACAAAAATGGAAGTCTAGGGACCACGCAAGTATAGGAGACATGTGTACTTCCCCATGGGGCCCTGGAGGGTACAGCCCAGGAGTAAGGATAATTTGTGCATGCACCAGTTATTACAGTTGATGACATTGGCCTCAAATCTCTCTAATTGCATTTTAGTAATCTTGATTTCATTGGGTAATAGAGATTATGATCATGTCAGATTGCTAATATCCCTAGTTGTCTGCTAAAATAAATGTGAAAATTACATTTTACTTATTTATTGTATTTTGTCAAGTTAAGCTTACTGAGGTACATTTAACATTCAATTAAATTCTCCCATTTTATTCTGAAATTCTGAGTTTTGACAAGCACATGTACTCACAAAATGGCCACTACAATAAACATGAAATGCTTCTATCATCTCAAAACACTCTCTTCTATCCCTTTGTGATCAACTCCACCCCTCACCTTTCCCATGACGAGCACCGATAGATTTTTGTTGCTATAGTTTTTAAGATTTACTATAAATAGAATCATGCAGTATGAGTCATGCAGCTTTTGAATCCAAATATTTTATTTAGCACAGTACCATTGAAATCTGTGTGTTTACATAAGCAACCATTGCTCCATTTTATTACTGAGTAATATTTTAGTGCCATAGTTTATCATTCAACATCTGATGGACATTTAAATGGTTTCCAGGTTTTGACTTTTCTATATATAAAGGATATATAAGTTTATTTACAGGTCTTTTTATATAAACATATTTTTTATTTCTCCTAGATGTGGTTTGTCCTCAAGGACTCATGCATTCGAAGGTTGATCCCCTGTATGGTGACGTGGGCAGTGGGATCTACAGTATTGGGAGATCATCAGCTTGTTAGGGAAATGCCTTCAAAAGGGGTTAAGGTAGTTTTGATGGGACCCTTTATGTGTCTTTTGATAGGGTAGCTGTAAAATTACAAGCTTTGGCAAGTGCAGGCCTCTTTGTCTTCCTGTCGGGTGATGTGAACTCTCCACCGTCATGGTACCTGCCCCCAGAAGGTGCTGTCACTAAGGAGGAACTTGCTAGAGCAGACAGTATGCTTTTTGGATTTTTAGGCTCCAAAACTGCAAGTGAAATGCATCTTCTTTCTTTATACTTAATTATCCAGCCTCAGGTATTTTGTCACAGTAATGAAAAATAAACTAATGCAATGGCTGGACCCGTTTTGCATTCCCACCAACAGTACATGAGAATTTTGATTTCTTAATGAGCTGGTTAACATTTGACATTGTCAAGTCTCTTTTCTATTTTTTTTTCTGTAATTCCAAAAAAGGAAAAAGAAAAGTAGACATTTTAAGTGAGCATCATAGCCCTTTGCAGTTTTAGTTTTCAATTTCCTCAGGATTAATAGTGTCACATTTCTTTTCTTGTACTTATTTTTATCAACTTTTCTTCTTATATATTTGAATTCTTGGGATATATTTTAAATTTGATGATGGCTATTGTTATTTTCCTATTTGGTCTTAGATTTCTTCATTTGTTCCAGGTTCAAGCTCTTTATCAGATGTCTATCCTGCAAATATTTTGTCATAGTTCATGATTTCTTGTTCACTGTCTGTTTCATTGTTGTCCAAGGGCAGAAAGTTTTAATTTCAATGAAATCCTATCACTTTTCTATTTCCTGCTTTTCGTGTAGCAAAATTCTTCATCTAATCCAAGGTCATGAGATTTTCTCTTCTACTTCTTTCCAAAAGTGTTATAGGTTTAGGTTTCCTATTCCAGTCCGTGATTGTTCAAAATAATTGTTATTTATGATGTGAAGTGTGGGTTGAGGTTCACTTATTTTTATGCAGTTAACCAATTATCCCAACAATGTTTATTAAAAATTCTAAAGTTGTCATTGAGTTGCTTTGGAAGCTTTGTTGAAAATCAGTTTACCATATTTCTTCAGATCTATTTCTAGACTTTGTTGCTATTGATCTATATTTTTGTTATTTTTCCCTACTTTCTCTTAATTGCTGCAGATTCAAAATAGGCCTTATCATCTATGCATTCTGTAACTTGGATTTATTTTTGATTCTAATTTCTTTGCTTTTATTCCCCATTAAGGTTTATTGTCAGTTTTTTGATGGATTTTCCCATATATATATATATATATCACACACATAAAGATTTTTGGTATTTTAGTTGGGATTACAACAAATCTATAGAACATTTTAGAAAAAAATTATCATTTTAACAATATTGCCTCTTCCAATCCATGAACATTGTTTTATAATTCTTAACATCCAAATCTTATACATATTTTATAAGATTTATCAGAGTAGTTTATATTTTTGTGTCATTATAAAAGGCATTGTTTTATTTAATTTTAGTTTCTAATTTTATATTGCAAATATATTGAAAAATTATATATAT
>NW_022900915.1:3177851-3197870 GCF_012274545.1 Fukomys damarensis
TATATATATATAAACTTTTCCCCAATAATATTTCTAAATTTACACTTAATTCCAGTAAAAATGTTCTGTAGATTTTGTAGAATTTTTAATGCAGGAGTTTTTAAATAAGGACTTTTTTCTCTCTTTTCATAAGTTAAATATCTGTGTTTTCTTTTTCTTGTTTAAAATGCCCTAGTGGAAACAATATGTATTTTTGCTTTGTTACCAATTTTAAGAGAAAAGCACTCAGTATTTCACCCTTATGTATGATGTTAGCTGCAGAGGTGTGTGTGTGTGTGTGTGTGTGTGTGTGTGTGTGTGTGTGTCTTTATCAACAACATTTATCATCTTTTCTTTCATTTAGGGGATGTAGATGGAGGCCAGGAGACAACAAGAAAGTAAAATGGAGACTATTAAAGAAAAGGAAGGGATCAGAGGGAGAGCAGGGGAGTGTGAGGAAGAGAAGTGAAACAGGATACAAGGATCGTACGTTACACGCATACATGAAAGTACCACAAGAAAACACATTCTGTACAATTCGTGTTCATGAAGTGTTTTTCAAATTCAAAAAAGAAAGATTTGTGATCATTTTATCAAAGAAGCAAGTTTAAAACGTCAGTACGTACTATATTCAATGTAAATGAAAAATGGGATTTGGAATTTTGGCAGAGAGCTGAAGGGTTGTGGGTCTGGACCATTTCTTTCCAGTGGCTCTTTGCCTAACAGAGCTTTCTGCTTTCTTCTTGACGTTCCTCTCACACAGGCAGGGTGATCATGATTTATGTGGGGATTAGAGTGGCAAAGACAGTTCCAGTGTCATGTAGGAAAGAGGCAAGAGGGAAACTCGAAGCCTCATTTCCCTGATAAGTCACCCACTTGCAGCCCACTTCCACCCTGGCTGTGTATACTCTTCCTATGCATGATTTCGACACAGATTCAGTCTTTCTGAAGCTCTGAAGACTGCTGTGTCTCACTGCTCCCCCTTCATTTCCCTCTTAAGCTGCATTTGGTGGAGGCAAATAAAACTAACATGTATATGTATTTTTATTTCTATGTCTTTTGCACGTATGAATAAAATACTTTTTTCTTTGTTTTTACCAAAAAATGAAGGGAGATGATTAATATTTTCTTTTCACAATGATTGCTCTTTTTATTTACTCACTCACTTTCATAATTTTAAATTTGCGGAGAGTTACTTTTTCATTTTTGTGAAATTCAGGCTATGTGTGATTTTAAGTTTTCTGCTGTTTAAATATTGGTTTGATTTTTATTTATTTTCACATTCTTGAAAATAAAAATTTAGAAATCATATGGTTAGTGGTCAGGAAGTGGTCTGGGTTTGAGGTTTCTGGAAAGTTTTACTGAATAAGGAACTGTAATACTAATAACTGACAAAATAAAAATAAAGACAAAAAACACTAGAAAATGGTACACATAGTGACCAAATAACAATTTATGAATTAAGTAATCTAGAGAAGCTATAACCTTATAATCAGATTATTGATAGCAATTGTAAGATCAAGTGAGCTATCAGATATAACACATGTGATTAGCATAAGTAATATAACACATATATAGACATCCCCCTGCTGTAATATAAGACCAAATGGAATTTAAACATTGTCAATTAAGAGAGCCCTGTTTTCCAGATATTCAGGGCAAGGCCTGGTATTCCATTTACTGTTCACAGCCAAGAGCGAGGTAGAGGTATTAGGACAGGACTCCCTGTGTCCTGACGAGACTCCTCTAACGCACAGCTGCAGACGGTGAGCACAGGCCATTTCACGGATGGCATCATCCCTCCAGGAAGGATGAGAGCAGGGTGGCTGGGGCACAGGGGGCCAACTGCAGACAAAGATACTTTAGCTCTGTCCCGTGGCTCTGAATTTCCCACGTCATTTCATAATTGCATTTTCTACTTCATACTTTGAAACGCTGTGGCTTCATTTCTGATTTTCTAGATGATCTCCTAAGTGTGTTGGTTTTGTGTTTGGTTGATAGCGGCTCCCTTTCCACGTTTAACACCCTCACTCCGAGTTAGCATGTCAGAATATGGTTACTGAGGGAAATCCTTGAAGTTATGGATAAATGAGGGGCCAAAGAAATAAGCAGGGAATACGTTCCGCGTATAACTTTGTGCTCTTTGCTCTGTGAAAATGGAAATGACAGTTGGGCAGAAAGAGCTTCTGACTGGAGCAAAGTACTGAGTAAATCCTGGCTGTGAAAACAAATTTCCAGAGCGCAGGTTGACAGGATAATCCCACACCGGGCAGAAATGACTGGGCTCTCGCACTCTTTGTAGGCTCTCTCGTCGCCGGAAGTAGTTTGGAGCGAGTGCGCCTTCAGCATGAACACATAGCGGCTTCTAAATGACAGCATCTGAACGATGCAACCAGCTCTACTTTCCACGGCAGTTTCTCTGGAAGGAAGACCGCGAAGTACACCGCCTGCGCAGTCCACCGCCCAGGCCTCGCAGATGTAGCTCTCCTTCGCCGTGTGAAGAGAGTCAACTCCGCAGACTACAAACTGAAGGCCAAAAGACTTACAGGACAGCGGTAACAAGCTTTTAATGAATAAGAGTTTTTAATTTTAACAAATTATTTCAGAGAACGACAAAAGAAATAAAAATGTTACCAGTATTAAAGAGCACTAGATTCAGCTGGGTGGGTCTTAACCTTAAAGTGATACATTATACATTGTACAAACACACAGAGACAGACCCACACACTCCCTCCATTTTTATGGCTGAAGGGTTAGGATGGCTTTAGACCCCCTTCAAGAGTCAGGCTCCTCTCTTCATCCACTGCTATATTTAGTATTTCTCTTGCAAGATTGTATTGTGGTAAATGAAGCTGACGATATGCTAACCATTATGTGCGGTGTGCCAGACAGGAGGAAAGCAGAATAAAACAGTGCACACCCTCTCCTTCAGAAGCCTTCCTGGAGATCTCTTGTACCACTTTTGCATACCTCCTTGACTCAGCTTGGAGTCACTGCAACAACTGCCATACTGTACATGCATAACTCCTTGAGAATTTTACATGAGCAGGACGGCTTAGTGCACGGCCCATACCTAGACAGAAGTGAGCGGGAAATGTGCAAGAAAATCACCAAAGATCTCCTATCTTGAAAGAGAAAAATAGAGAATCAAGACGTGATATTGGGAGACAAGTGGATGTCTTTCCCAATGAAATCATTTTTTAAACTAGTACAATTTTGATGAGATACCAAAACTGGACAAGAAAGTATAGGAAAAGGAAATTATGCACATTATACTAATGAAAAAAAATAGAAATAAGATTTGACATAAACATGTCACAGAATTAACAACAATAAATAATATATTTGACCCAGTGAAGATTTTTCCTAGGGATTCAAATACTGTTAACATGAGCAAATGATATGAAGTTTACAATAATTTTAAACAAAAATAAGAACTGATTTTTATTAATATTTCCAAACCATGAATAGGGGATTATTAAAGGGTATCTATTAGAAATGTAACAGATACACTAATTGTTAAACTTGAAATGCAGTATCACCAAATGACAGACAAAATTATATACACTGCTTGACATGTTTTAACATTTTGTTAAAGGCAATAGCAAATACAAAAGAATGCAAAAACAATGAAGTACAGGAATTTATGAGAGAGTTTGTGATTGTTGGTGGTTGACATGAATATTTACATATGAAATCTAAGAAGTTGTAGAAATTAATTAATAGAATTAAAATGAGAATTTAGTAAGTCTATTAGAAGCTAAGACCAACATCTAAAAATCAAAATCACCACTTACTTAACCGATTATTAACATAAAAATGTAAAAAAGAAAAGACACCGTTTATAATAGTAATAAACATTTTAAAATAAAGATACATGAATAATTAAAGATGTATGCTATTTATAGAAAATTATAGTATATTACTAAAGACATAATTTTTAAAAGCCTGAATTAATGAGATATAACATTCTCAGAACTGGGAGACTCAATATTTAAAGATGAATTTTCCCCAAATTAATGTATAAGTTCAAAACACTTCAAAGAAAATCCCATCTATTTTTTTCCATTTCATTAATGTGGCAAACTAATTAGAAATTTCAGATAATAAAGTAAAGAACCTACAAATCTGAGGCAATTTTGAAGAACAGTAAGGAAAGATAATTTCCCTAGGAGATATAAACACTTAGCAAAAACTTACAACGTTTATAATAATCTAGATAGTAATGTAGACATCTTTTTAAAATGGGCCAAAATAAAGGAACTCTAAGGGGAACTGTGTTTAACTGGAAAATTATTTGAAAGAGGTGAGGAAATAATTATATATTCACTAAACAGTGATGAACAAGTAAGCTACTGATATTGAAAAAGCCCTACCTTACATAATAAAAAAAATGAAATTTTCATAAAGATGTCATTTAAAAGGTAAAATTTTAAATCTTTTAGAAAGAAATAGAAGGGGTTATCTTTATGACCGTTGGGTAGAGAAAACTTTCTTACATAAGGCTCAGGCAACATCTACACAATGGAAAACACAGTACTGATAAATTTGACTTCCTTAAACTATTTATGCTTCAACACAGAGACCAGCAGAATTAAAAATAAATCACATGCTGGGAGGAAGTACCTGAAAAAAAAGCATCAAAATAACAAAAGGACAGTATCTAAAGCGTGAATAACACATATAAAGGTAAATATTACAAGAGATAATTCACAGAGCAGATAACTACAAGGATGCAGACACATGCCACACCATTCCACATATACCTATGCCCAGCATTATTTGAAATCAAATAAATTAAAACTGAAAAGATGAATAATGCCTATGACATTAGCCTACGTATCAAGAGTCTAAGAACCCATCAATTACTTGCCAAGTTTGAGGGAATTTGAGCTTCCATATGCTGCTTTTGGAATTTAAATTGATACAATTATTTGGGGACATTTGGATAAAATTGAATAAAGTTGGATTATATATATATTCCCCCAGCTTGGGAATCCCACTTGGGTCTTTGCCATAGAGGGCACTAGCAATATCCTGGTATGAGGGACACCTCGGCCCCTGCCTTTTCTACCCAACACCAAGCTGTGTTATGAGGTGAATTGTGGCACCACTTCTCAATGGATATGTTCAGGTCTTAACCCTAAAATCTAAAACTGGAACTGTATTCAGAGATAGGACCTTTCAATAGGTAATTAATTCAGTAGGTACAGAAATGTTGCAGAAGGACTGCCTCAGGGAGACCCAGAAAACAATGGCCATCTTTAAGCCAAGGACAAGCCCCAGGAGAAATCAACCCTACTGGAATTTTGATCCCAAGATTTCGAGCCTCCAGAATTTTGAGAAAATAAATTTCCGTCACTTAAATCACCCAGTTTGTGTTACTTCGTTGTGGCAACTCTTCTCACAGTGCTAGAAAGAAAACTTCCCCACAGCTTCGAGTGCTCCTGGGGTGGCATCACTGAGAAACTCTGCTAGCACCTGTGTGGGAGAAGGATCAGATGTTTTCTGCTTTTCTGTAGCTGTTAGATGAAGAAAGCTGATTGTGTGTGTAGTGTACCACAATGGAGATGTCATCTAAACACAATGTCAAGTAAAAAAAAAAAAAAAAGGAGCATCACAATATACATAGCATGTTATCATTTATGTACAGTTTAAACATGAAAAATAATACACATGCAGAAACAGCTGGCAAAGTATAAAAACTGAGATGGAGTGGAGTTGTACCAACTCCGGAACGCTGGTTACCTCTGGGAAGAGAAAGCGTGGATGGGAGGAAAGGGTCCTGGGGGACATCAAGAGGGCTCCTGCTGCATCTCAGAGGGTTATGCCTTGGAGCAAAGTGCATGCAAATATGACAATGTTTTGACAGCTACTAAATGCGGTGGTAAGCAAATGAGTTTGTGTCAAATTATTCTTTTTAGTTTTCTGAGTGTCTTTGAAACATCTCTTAAAAGCATAGTCCCATAGTTTATTACAAGACAAACCAAATTTGGAAACACAGTTTCTTTCCCATCAAGGAATTAACTTTGAAATTACAGGTAATAGCTGGTAAATTTTGGAACCTACTTCGAAGATTGGCTGGTTCTCTCTCCCCTCACTTCCCCCTTCCTCTTCATAGGGACTCCAGCTAATCCAGAGATTCATGTGCTTGCATTCTCTGCTGCAGCTGTGTGCTAATTCCAGACTAAACCCCTCAAATTAGCAGTGGGTAAGAATACACTAATTAAAACTAGAACACAAAGCAAATTTTCCAGAAGCGATGTGGAAAAACTCACTGATTATTATCTGTGTATACTATGACAATTTTAGAGGCTCATTACTGGCACAAGAAAATACACTAAAATAAACATGCTCAGAGTTCCTTCTTGAGTAATATTGCTTTTACCTCTCAGCTTTGCAATATGCACAAATATCGCTGTTTGAATATCTCCTACCCCTGTGCTTCTTCCCTGCCCCCACCAAGAATCCCCACATCAAAACAACATAACCACCATAATGAAATAAAATAGCTGTTTGGAAAGAATTTCATTCAATGTGCTTTACAGAAATGCTCTCCTTTGCGTGGTTTTCATTCTCTTTGTACACCTCTTTGACACTTGCCTGATCCCAGGTAGGTGAACTAATGTGAGCTTTTTTAAAAAAATTAAACAATTCTAAACTGTGTTAGTTCTTAAATTACTGAACAATGAAGATAACTGTGAGGACATTGTATTTCTGTCTAAAGTGGGCACCTGTATAATTAACTCTGAAAGTCCTTACATATTTAAAAATATTCAGGGCTTATATCTCCATTAAACTAACTTAAATTATTAAATAATTTATCATTAGAGTTAAAATTAGCATCTAGTGCAATATGGCAGACATAAAAATAATAATTGACAGTTTATTCTTGAGATTTTGTTACCTAGAAGGATTCCCGGATTCATTGAGCCACCCATCAGGAATCCTCTTGGTATATTTCACAATGCTACACTTAAAGAGCAGGTAAGATATCTCATATTTTATAGCTTTAATTTCTCTACCTGTAAAACAAAATAACAATATTCCATTTCTAGTTTTCTATACTCCATCTTAGCCAGAAGGCCGAGAAGCAATTTCAGTTTTCTTTCTTCTGTCTGAAAGAAGTCCAGGACATTTTGACTTCATCCACTGCAACAAGCATAAAGAAGCTTTCTATTTTTGAAAGAAAAGATACAGAAAGAAGATAAGAGAAAAACCAGATTAGTAGCTGTTGAAGGGGTTCTGGTAAAAGACTGTAGCTGGCCCACACTGCTGATAGTAAAGTTAAGAAAAGTGTACCTTTAGGGACTGGAAAAAGAAAGATCCGAAAGAACTGAGTTTTGCTTTCTCTCTCTCTCTCTCTCTCTCTCTCTCTCTCTCTCTCTCTCTCTCAGACATGAAAAAAGGAATTAGAGAAGTGTAGGATTACTTGAGATTTTTGCCTCAAGCAAATGAATGGCCAGTGGTATTATTTACTGAATGTGAATGAAGTAGAAAGAGAAGTTTTGATAGACCGCAAAGAAGGCTTTGGCTACAGTACTTTGAGATGTCTTGCAAGCATTTATAGAGCTGTGTCAATTAAGGAATCAGGTATTTAAATATGAAGGGACAGGTAAGACTAGACCTCTATTTTGAAAGTCGTCAGTGTAAAGCTGATACTTGAAACGTATGTTTTTCACTAAGTTCACCAAGAGACAGCCTACAGAGAGTAAAAAGAAGGAAATGCAAACCGTAGCGGAACTATTCTGTGACACCAGTAGTGCCTAGGTGAGAACAGCTGTAATTGGAATAAACTGAGATGGTATGGGTTTTATAGCCCATGGTTTCTACACGTGATGACTTTTGGAGCCATTAGAGAGGCACAACTTCTCCATAAAGTGGTATTTATAATCTTTCAATACAGATAGGAGCTATTTCTAGCGAACTTTTAGTTTCGCTGAATTGCACAAAACTAGAGATCAGCAGTCTGTCATTTTGAATCGGTTCTGGTAATAATTTACATAGGCCTTACCCTGTTCCTCTTTGAGCTTTCAGGAGACTTGGTTCCTTTTGAAGTAATGTGGTTATTATTCCTCTCGCGTCCGGTGTGCGGTGGGTACGGCCACGCATGACTGAGCCACTGAGCCTAACTCATTGTATCTTTTTGTCTTGTTCGCATTGATGGCACATGCGAGCAAGAACCACGGGGAGAATGGGCTGTGCGGAGAATCTGGACGAATATGCTGAATTATCTGAAATAAATAGAGATTCCATATGCAGTCTTCATTTCCTATGCCACGTAACAATTATAGTTATTCGGCTCAAATATCTGTAGCAGTGAGATCAGTGACAAAAATAGTGCTTGAAACACAAGAGAAGAAATGGCAAACATATTATTTATTTGCTTAAATCTGTTATAATGGGACTGGCAGTGTCAGTCTCATGCACAGAGGGCCTTTCTTCCCACGCGCCAGCTGGAATATTAAAGGACGGCACGTGACATTTAAAATGCAATTGCTCTGCTCTCTGGAACTGATTCTGTTGCTGATACTCGCTGATCGCAGAGGACAGAGAACGGAGTAGAATGTAAACCGTCTCGTTCATCATCTGCATTCTCCACACAGAGAGCGTTAGGGGTTAGTGCTGTAGCACAGCACCATGGGTATGCTGAATGGTACTTGTGTTCCAAGAGCTTCAACACTTATCCGAAGGGCTTACGTGATTGTTCTTTTGCCACGAGCCGGTCCGAGAGTTGGTAGAACGCATCCGTTGTGTTTTTCTTGAATAGGCAAAAATAAATTATAATTAGGAGACTACTCCTTCGTGCATATAAATATACTGCATCTTTTTAAACAAGTTGTTCCAAGCAGACGAGAAGCACGCAGACTTTCTTCTCTGAATGGTTAGCGAATATAGGCTCATTCTCGTGCCTTTGTTTTAATGATGGAGCAATGATCTCGAATGGAAACACGCCTTTCGGGATTAGGCAGCACGTGCCACAGTGAGTTTTGAGGTAAATTTATAAAGCAAAATTACTCAAAATTATTTGCATGAAGGATTTGCTTAAACCTCAAAGGGAAATATTTTTCAATTTCTTTTTAGTACATGTTTGTAGTAAATAATGATCATATTCCTCACAGTGTGTCGGTACATATACATAGCACATATTAATTCTTTTTTAATCACTTTCCTTTTCCCTTCCTTTATTTCTTGGTCTCCCATTTGAAATACCTGTCTCCTTATTTCCTTTTGTCTATCTTTTATTTTGCTCTTTATTTATGCATCGGCTTTTTCAAATAAGGGAAATCCTGTGATATTTAAATCTGAATATTATTATGCAGTGTTTTTCAGTCCCTTCTTAGCTGTTCCAACACAGATTCCCAAACAAAGAGCTTCAGGGGAGGATTTTTGAGCTCTCCATTTTCTCAGATAGAGAAAAAAATAGAAAACGCAAAGGCAAGTAATGGCCTATATAATATATCACTTGGGTGGCCAAGCTTCTCCATTCCTACGAATTTCAGCTTGGAATTTTAATGACTTCCAATTTCACTTGACCAAATTCATTCATCTCCACTAGATATACTTAATCTTTGCACATTAAAATCAAGGAATGAACTATAAATCATTTGATTATAAAACTTTATTGTGACATTTTAAGGAACTACATTTATTCCCCTTTCTGCCTATGTAATGAGGTCTTACTAGTTCCTTTCTTATGCTGGAGGTGAAGAACTAAGCAGTTTTTACTCATTTGCATAGTACCTAAGAAAAATATGTCTAGTTTTCTATTTTAAAATATGGTAGTTTAGCATCAAGAGGATTTTAGGGATTGCCACCCCCACTCTGTCTCTGCAACTACAATCAGTATTGTTAAAATTAAAAGTTAGATAAAATATCTTACAAGTAATACAAAAAGACAATGATGTTATTAAGAAACAAACAGAGACTAAAAGAAAAAAAATAGAATAGCTAAAAAGCTTTTACCTCTCCTTCAGTCTCTGTATCTCCAACTCAGAAATCTTTAGGGAGTCTAGCACATTCCATCACCTTCTGGGACCAATTTCAGGGGCCTAGCAAGTCACACACAGTGGATATTAGGTTAGAAAGTACTCCTGGAGCCAAATTCCTGAGGCTTCTATTTTCCAGAATCCAATTGGAGAAGATGCTCCCTACCAAAGTTAAAAGATCACTGTGAATTACATCGCCTTCTCAAATATTCACAACATAGAGCTTGATAAACACTCTAAAAGCAGTAGAACCTTTTAACGACTTTAACATAGAGTTTTTAAAATGTATCTCAGCATGTCTTAAAAAGAAACTATTCTTAAAACATCTTTTAAGCTAAATATTGAAATAGAATGGTACTTTTCAAACTTTAAATGAATGTCCGAATCAGCTAGATACACGCAGGGTGCTTATTAACATTTCAGATTTCTGCTACCTACCTTCAGAAAGTTGGATCCCTTTTGCCTGTGATGGTGCCAAAATGTTTTACTTCTAACAAGCATTCAAGTAGAGTCCAATGAAAGACTTCCCTCTGCCACACTTTAAGAAATGCAATCCCAGAAACTAACTCTTAATGAATTTCAGGTAGTAAAATTCAGGGCTGACCATGTAACCACCTTGGGCTTTTACTGGATCAAGTGGGAGCAGTTTTTCTTCCATTCAGAATCGTATCACAGATTACAAAGGAAATCTCCCATAACTGAAACTAAGAGTAAATCTTTGGCCAACGGTGCCTTTCGTAAGCTGGCTCATCCTCAACCTCAATCATGCTTTCAACATTTTACTGTTTACATAATCAACCAAATTGTACTCAGATGGCATATGACACTGCTCGCTGAGCATTGTACAGGAGTGCACAATTCAAGAGAAAAGCAGGAGGAGTGATAACGGAGCTCTTTAAGACCCAGGGACATCGAAATGGGCTTGGCTTTAACAGATTGATTTAAGCAGAAGCAAATGTTTTTCAGGTCTAGGAACTGGATAGAAGTATAGTGTGATTTGGTGAAAAAATATTGGTCAGGATTCATTTGGAGAAACAGTGTACTCCAGAGAACCTGAAAATGGAGTTGGAGGGCATATTGTAAGGAGGCAGTGGCTGTCTTAGAGACACCTGGGACAATATTTGTCAGATGAGATTGCATGTCTCTACTGAGATCAATATGGATACTAAATTTAAATGAAGACATTTATGAAATCTGTGAAAAACATTCTGAATTGCAAGGAGATTGCTACTCTCTCTGGTACCATTCTTGGTGATTGTAAAGAAGGAGCTAAGGATGTTAGAAATCTATTATTTTTCTACTCAGGCTTAACTTGTGACACTGGATTACATAACCCCTTGAGAATCTTTTCTGTCTTTCTGATCTGTGAATAATTATCTTTATGATGTGGCTTTTCTTGTACATGTGAAATGTCTCTGATATAGCAGATTAAATGCCCCATGAAAATTTCTGTATTAAAATTCTGTGTGTATGAAGAGAGGGATGTGATGTGGAAGTACTGCAGCAACAAATGCTTTGCGAAGACTGAAGGTATTTATCTTTAACAGCAACAAATAGTTATCTTATTCCTACTTACTCTTAATTTTAAGTATGGCGTTTTAATGGCTTGTCTGAAATTTAAATATGAAATTCAGTGACATCAATGAAACTCTAACTCTGAGGTAATATAGTATAAATGAGAAGTACCATAAAATTTGGTAAGAAAGTGGAAACTGAGCCATTTTCATGAGAGAAGATAAAGAGTAATAACTGATCAAATTTAAGGTATGTTCACTAGGATTAGAAGTCCCATTTGGCCCAGCCATTCCCCTGCTGGGTATCTTCCGAAAAGAATTAGAAGAATCATGCCACAGTGGAAAAAAAATAAGGTATGTTCACTAAGTCAGTTAAGTGTACTCAAATTGAGAGTTGATTAGAATAAATAGAAAATACACTGACCTTTTTTTCCCAAGTAGGACATGAATCAGTAAGTTTTCTCTTAGGACATGAAAATGATTAAATCACTGTTCCTTTTGATTTTGGCTAGTAGCATATATATTTATTTCTTAGATACAAAGAAAGCTCACATTCCATCTGACTAAATAAGCTAGTAAGATATGATTAAAATAATACCTAGCAATATAGTTATACTAAATGGAAAATAATTGTTAGCTGTTGTGAAGCTACTATTGAAAAATCAGTTAGGTAATCGCAGAGTAGATCTAATTCAATTGTTGATTAAAATAATAAAGCTAGCTGTCTCCTGAGCTGGTCAAATTGACTGGATTATACATTAATTAGAGTATTTTGGACCTCAGTCCTCACTACCATCATATATTCACAATACATTTTCTTGGTGTTACACATACAGTCCTGATTTTTAGAAAACGTGCTTCATCTTGCAAGAAACTATGATATATTATTCAGAAACATGAGTACGTTTTGAAGTCTTGCAAGATGACCGCTGGTGTTAAGCTGAACTGGTGAAGGTAAAGTTCTTAGAATCTGTTACAGATTAAGGACAGTTATTATTAACAATTATTATTATTGTTTTCCTCAAAGAGACAATTACTAGAATAAAAAGTCTGTTTGGTTCAATATAGAAAATTTGACTTTATGGGCCAACTACTGTAGGAAACCTGTTTGGTGTGTTTACATCTACTTTCCTTCTAACTCCTCTGTTATATAAGAATAAGAAAAATTGACACAGCACAAGTGGGAGAATCCTGCTAACATAAGTAGGCAGAGTGACTATACTAAGGAACGTTTCTTTCTTCCTATGCAACAGGCACTTGGATAGTTGCTGCTTGTTTATTTGCAATGAGACCTTAAAGTGTAACGGTTTGAAGTTGGGCTCTAGATTCAGAAAGCTTGGATTTGAACCCTGGGCTGTCTGTTTACTAGAAAATTCCCTATTTCTTCTGGTCTTCATTTTCTGTTATTTAGAATAGAGATAACCAGAGTATCTTACAGGGTGATCGTGAGAACTGAATAATTCAATGGCAATTCACAAGAGCGCCTCGCAAACAGCAATCACTGTTAAATGCCAACTTACTTTATTATTATGACGTTTATTCAGAAAATGCATGTTTATTTGGAACATGATGAGATCAGCCATGATGAACTATTATACAAATATTATCTTTGACCAAATATAGATATTTTTCAATTTTCCAACTAGATTTTTATCAAGGGAAAGGAGAATGAGGAATAAGCGAAATGTGAATGATTTTTGTCCCTGTGATTCTTCAATACCACTAACATAAAAGAAAATTTTCCAAATTGAGGCATAAAAGTGGGAGGTCTTCAAGTGAAACATTTGTGAAATTATCATCAAATGTAGAAGCAAAAGATGTAGAATAAGCTCCAAATACTCATAATTTAGGAAAGATAAGATTTTCTATGATTAAATTATACAATTTTTGTCATTTTAACTGTTATTAGAATAACGCACACTTTACAAGAGGAGTTTTTGTTTCCCTTGACCAGTACAACTTCTCAGGTAGTTGCCTTGATACACAGATGCTCCTAAATATGAGTGATGAGGTCTATTCCCCTATAAAAGGGTTTGATTAGTTCAAATAGAATTTCCATACCTATGCCTTTCTCCTCCAAATTATTCTGAGTGCACAAAAAGTATAGTATTGCACCTGAAAGAATTTTTTAAAAAATCCACCTTAGCTTGCTTTAAGATTTCTCTGCAAGTTATTTTCTCATTTGACAACTAAATCAGAAAACCAGGGCTCTTACTTTCTCTGATCTAAACAATTTTACAGAGACTACCTTGCAAATGTCCCAAGAGATGAGCTTCCTCACAGTGAAAAATGTGCTCAGCAGGAAATTCACTTAATGATAATGATTATTCTTCTATGTAATGGACATTTCATTGTCAGTAAAGTGTAATATTATTCTGTTGAAAGCTTTCCATATGCATCCTGCTTCAAAGACACACTAGCTTAAGTTGCCAATCTTACTTTTTAGTTTTAATGTCTTTTTTTTTTGCATATTCAGTGAAATCCTTTCATGCTTGGTATTTGGGCCACTGTATGATAGTGTCATTTGATTTTACTTTTTAAAAATTCATAGTTTGTATGGATATATGAATTCCTGAATATAACATGGTATTCCATAGTAGAAGGTAATGCTTATTGTTTATTATATATGGTATTGGTGTATAGAGATTTGTTTCCTATTTTTAATTAAAAAAAGAAAAACTTTTTATAATGGTCAATTTTAACCTGGACCAGTTTTCTGGTCAGCAGAGGTGGAAGACACTGGTTGAGTTCAGACAACTGACTCAAAGATCTCCTTATACATGCACACAATCTCTGCATTGTTTTATAGGATCTAAATATCCCACAAATATAATTGTATGTGTGTTTTGCATTAATGAACTATTATCTCTTCAAAATATAAATACTCTGACATGTGAAATTATGTCATCTCCACTTTCAGATGTCATTTTCTTTGAAACAAGAAAACTGCAGGCTGGGCACACACTTCGTCAGGCAGGGCACAAATGAAGCAAAAGATCAACAGAGCGATGATGTGAATAGGACCCTCCAGACTTGAGGACAAGCCTATAATTCTTCCTAGTTTGAGCAAAGCAGTTGAGATGACTTAAGACAAGATTTTTAAACATAAATAACTTATTCTAATTTGTAAAGTTAGCCAGAAAAATGTAGATAATGTATTAATGAGAGAATGTCACTCATATGCCTATCTTGGTCACATAAAACCTCATATGAATATACTTACAAACAAAGCATAAATATGTGAAATATCCTCACTGAAGCAAAACTTTTGCAATAATTAAAAAAAACTCTGTATCATCACCAGGCTTGGTAGAGCATGCTTATAATCCCAGCACTCAGGAGGCTGAGGCAAGAAGATCACCACAAGTTTAGGGCCAGCCTAGGCTACATAGTGAGATCGTTCCTCAGACACACACACACACACACACACACACACACACACACACACACACAAAGACTGCTTTTATCTCATATTCATGTCTTTACATTTTAAAACTCTTTAGTATTTAGTGTGTGTGTGTGTGTGTGTGTGTGTGTGTGCATATGTATATGAAACTGTATATGAAACATCTTTCCTGCCTAACAGACACCGATTCTATGATTTTACTTTTGAGAGATTTATTTTAGTTAACATTTATATACTTACAGATATATCATTATCATTTTAATTTTTAAAATAAGGAGCTATTCTAGAATAACTTAAATACTAGTGACATTTAAGCTTTCTATTTTCACATGCTAAAAATATAAACTACTGTGAAAATAGCCTCTCTTGAAAGCTTTATCTACAGAATCTAGAACTATAAAGCTTAGTAGTGAATGAAGGTATTCATGAAAGATGAAAGAAGCAAAACAGATAAAATGCTGTGCTTACCAAAATTTGACAAAATAGAATAATTAAAGGGAGATAGAAAATATAATTTGAAAACCCAAAAAACTAAAAACGCATTTGAATCTGCTGTAATTGACTAATTTTTTCTTAAAGACACTAGACAGATTAGATACACATGAGATAATGGAAACATGGAAAGGAATAAAAGGAAACACTTTCGTAGGCCTGAGGTAATTTTTTGAAGAAGTTTGAATGTCCCACGTCAAACAGGGTCTGAGGGGAGAAGTTTCAGCTGCAGTAATTCTCCATTTTATAGGCTAGCACTCGGCAAATTGAGTAAAACTAAAAACTTTCACACTGAATGACACTGTATATGCTAAAACATAAGTTCTGCTTTCTAAGACAGAACTAGTCAAAGGCACTGCACAATAGAAGCTCTTTGAAAACATAACGCATTGCTGGAATCCTGAAGGAGACAGTGAGATATGATGTACATTTGGATTTTAGGTGAAAGGAGAACACGGGTCTCAGAGACAAATCTGTCCTTGTAAGTCATGCTCACGAGCCTTCCTGTTTTGACAGCATGGATAATATCACCAATATAGGTAGAATAAAACACTTCAGGTAAAAGAGACAATATCTTAAATCATATCTAAGGGACCATATCTCAAAGATCAGAAGGAAATAAACGCTTTGTAGCTGAAAAATGCATACATTGAATGTCATGTGTCACGTGCTTTCTTGCTTGATTTCCTGGCACTTGAGAATTCAGTAAAAATTTTAAAAGGCATATTCAAAATATGTAAAAATATAATTAATACTTTCCTTATTTTATTTCTAAATAATGAATAATTTTATTAACTTTATTTTTTAAGGTACACAGTGTGGTAACATTCACCATTGAAAATTTGCCCCTTTACATAATCCATCTTGGTTCTTATTTTTTCCCCAGTCCCCTGCCCTCCCTTCAACCCCTGCACCCCTCCCTATCTACAAAGACTTTGTTTCCATTTTTTTCGAATGTTAACTCCATTCCCATCTTTCTTTCTCCTACCCCTCCCCTTTTCCCTTCCTCTTTGCACCTTTTCTTCCTATTTCACATCATCTATTATACCTTTTCATCCTTACTGACACTTTCAGTTTCTCACACTACAGAAATTATTTGGTATTTATACATATATGTCCTATTTATTTCACTTAAGAGCATTGCTTCAATGTGCATCCATTTAGCTATAAATGTCTCTAGTTTCTCATTATTTATATATAAAATAAAAAACAAAAGAATACGTTTTCTCTATCCAGTCTCCTGTTGATGGGCAACTGGGCTGCTTCCAAGTTTTAGCTATCACGAATTGTGCTGCTATGAACATGGGTGCATATATGTATATCACTGTGGTGTGATGATGCTTTTAATTATTTTGGGAAGATACCCAGCCGGGGAATAGCTGGGCCAAATGGGACCTCCAATCCTAGCTCTTTGAGGTATCTCCATACTGATTTCCACAGTGGTTGCACCAGTCTGCACTCCCACCAACAGTGGAGCAAACTTCCTCTTTCCCCACAGCTAAACCAGCATTTGTCATCGGTTAATTTCATGATAGCAGCCATTCCTTCTGGGGTGAGGTGGAATCTCAATGTTGTTTTCATCTGCATCTCTTGAATGACCAGTGATGTTGAACATTTTTTCTTATGTTTATTTGCTATTTCTACTTCTTTGTCTGAGAAATGTCTGTTCATTTCAGATGCCCACTTTTGGATTCGGTCTTTAAATTTGGGAAGGATTTTTTTTTAAGTTCTTTATATATTCTAGAGAGTAGACCTTTGAGAAAGAGCTGGTGAAAAGTTTTTCCCACATTTGGGTTGTTTCTGCACACTATTGGTTGTTTCTCTTGCTGTGCAGAATCTTTTTAATATAAAGAGATCCCACTTGGTGATTGTTTGTGATAGTTCATGGGCAACAAAGATTTGCTCATAAAATCTTTTCCCGTACCAATATCTTCAAGAGTTCTATCTAACCTCTCTTCCAGCCAGTTCAGTGTTTCTGTTTTAATATTAAGATCTTTAATATATTTCTATTTTAGTACTTTAGTTTAGTGCATGATGAGAGATATAGGTCTAGTTTTAATCTTTGGCAAGTTGAAACCTAGTTTTTACAGCACCATTTATTGAAGAGGCTACCTTTCTTCCAATGAGGGTGTTTGGCTTCTTTTTCGAAGATGAGATGGCTGAGTGTGTCTGCACTTGTTTCTGCATTTTCTAATCTGTTCCACTGGTCCTCAGGTCTGTTTCTTTGCCAGTACCATGTTGTTTTAATTACAGTAGCTTTGTAGTACACTTTCAAGTTGGAGATTGTGATACCCCTACCTTGTCTTTATTGCCTACAATTGATTTTGCTATTCTAGGTATGTTCTTGTTTCAAAGGAATTTTTGAGTTGTTTTCTCAAGGTCTGTGAAGTACGCTGCTGGGATTTCAGTTGGGATTTCATTGAGTCTATATAGCAGTTTTGGAAGTGTAGCCATTTTCACTATGTTGATTCTTCCTACCCAGGAACAAGGGGTGTTTTCCATTTTCTGATATCCTCTTCAATCCGTTTTTTCAGAGTGTGGTAGTTTTCAGAGTAGAGGTTTTTGATTTCTTTCATTAGGTGGATCCTTGGCATTTCAATTTTTTTGATGCTATTGTGAAAGTAATTGTTTGTTTCACTTCTCTGTCAGTGAGTCGATTTTTTGTATACAGAAAAGTTATTGATTTTTGTGTGTTGACCTTGTATCCAGCTACTTTGCTGAATTTCATTCTTAAGTCTAGAAGACTTTTGGTGGAGTTCTTGGGATCTTCTCTATAGAGTATCATATCACCTGCAAATAATGACAATTTGACTTCTTCATTTCCTATCTTTATTCCTTTTATTTCTTTCTCTTGTCTAATTGCTGTGGCTGATGTTTCCAAAACTATATTGAACAGAAGAGGTGATAGTGGACATCCTTGTCTTGTTCCTGATTTTAGTGTGAAGGATTTCAGTTTTTGACCATTTAGTATGATATATTGCTTGTTGGTTTTTCATAGATGGCTTTTATCAGATTGAGGCAGTGACTGTCTTTTCCCATTTTTGGAGGGTTTTTATCATAAAAGTGTGTTGGATTTTGTCAAATGCTTTTTCTGCATCTATTGAAACTATCGTATGGTTTTTGTCCTTGGCTGTATTAATATAGTGTATTACATTTATTGATTTGCATATGTTGAACCATCCCCGCATCCCTGGGATGAATCCCACTTGATCAAGGTGTATGATCTTCTTAATGATCTCCTGCATTCTATTTGCGAATACCGTATTAAAGATTTTTGCATTTATGTTCATTAGTGAGATTGGCCTATAGCTCTCTTTTTTGGTTGGGTGTTTGTCTGTTCTGGGCATCAAGGAGATGCTTGCTTCCAGAAATGAGTATGGGAGTATTGCTTCCTTTCAATTTCATTGAAGACTTTAAACAGTAGTGCCCGTAGTTCCCCTCTAACTGTCTTGTAGAACTCAGCAATGAAGCCCTCATGACCTGGCCTTTTCTTAGTAAGTGTTTAAGTTTTCAATTTCATTGATTGATATTGGGTTGTTTAGAATGTATAAGCCATCTTCACTTAACTTTGGTAATCATACAAATCTAGGAATCCGTCCATTTCTTCTGTATTTTCCATCTTATTGGTGTGTAGGTTCTCCACATAGGTATTGATGATCCCCTGTTGTAATTTCAACCTTTTCATTACCTAATTGTATGGGTTTGGGCCTTTTCTTTCTTCTTCTTTTTTTTTTTTTGTAACATTGACTAAGGGTTTGTCAATTTTGTTTATTGTTTCAAAGAACCAACTCTTGGCTTCATTTATTTTTTTTTTTTTTTGTATTGTTCTCTTAGTCTGCGTTGCTTTAATTTCTGCCCTCATCTTTATAGTTTCCTCCTTTATATGAGCTTTGGGTTTAATCTGCTCTTGTTTTTATAGAAGTTTAAGGTTCAGCATCATATTGTGTAACTGAGCTCATTCTATTTTCCTAATATGAGTATTCACTGCCATGAATTTCCCTCGTAACACAGCTTTCATTGTTTCCCACAGATTCTAGTATGTTGTAACGTCATTGTCATTTAATTGTAGGAACTGTATGATTTCTTCTTATGTTTATCTGTGACCCGTTGGTTATCCAGAAGTGTGTGCTCAATTTCCATGTGTTTATGAAATTCTTTCAGTTTCTTTTGCTTTTGCTCTCCAATTTCATCACATTATGTTCTGATAATTTACAGGGGATAACTTCAATTCCCTTGCACTCACTTAAACATGTTCCATGAATGAGTATGTGGTATATTTTGGAGAACAACCTGTGTGCATCTAAAAAGAATATGAATTCTGATTTTGTGGGGTGGAATGCTTTGTAAACATCTGCTAAGTTCACAATTTAAAGAGTTTGACTGAGTTCTGCTATTTCATTGTTTAATTTTTGTCTGGTTGATCTATTTGTGATAGTGGAGTACTTAGGTCTTCCCCTACTATTGCATTAGTGCTTATATGATTTTTTATGTCCATTAGCATTTGTTTTATATAGTTGGGCATACTGTGTTTGGTACATATATATTTATATATTTATGATTGTCATCTCTTCCTCTTGGATTGTTCCTTTTACAAGGATGTAGTGTCCTTCTTTGGCTCTCTCTCTTTTTTTTTTTTTTT
>NW_022900915.1:3197903-3212594 GCF_012274545.1 Fukomys damarensis
TTGAGACAGGGTCTCACCATGTAGTCGAGACTGACTTGGAACTCACCATGTAGCCCAGACTGGTCTCGAACTCACAGCGATCCTCCTGCCTCAGCCTCCCAAGTACTGGGATTACAGGCATGCACCACCACACCCAGCATTCTTTGCCTCTCTTAAGTGTTGGTTTGAAATCCATTTGATCTGCAAAGAGGCCAGCTACTCCTGCCTTTTTTCAGGTTCCTGTCACATGGAGTATTGTTTTCCACCCTATATCTTTCAGTCTATGAGTTTCTCTTTGAATTAAGTGTGTTTTTTGCATGCCGCATATTTTTGGATCTTGCTTCTTGACCAATTATGCCAGTCTATTTCTTTTGATTGGTTAATTGAAACCATTAGCATTGATGATTATCACTCACATATATTTACTTATTCTTGTCATGACTTATTATTTTCATTGGATTCTCCCCCTTTGAATTTAATTTCTTGTGCCTGATGGATTCATTCTGCTGGGCTTCCTGGGGTTATGAACCTCATTGTCTTTTCCTAGGATAGTGTTTAAAATTTTTTGCAGTGCTGGTTTGGTATTCATGAAGTTCCTAAGGTGCTCTTTGCCGTGAAAGTATCTTATTTCTCCATCAATTTTGAAAGATAGTTTTGCAAGTTACATCAAATTGAGTTGGAGGTTGTTTACCTATAGGGCTTAAAATACATCACTCCATGCTCTTCTTTGTTTTTTTATTTGTTTGTTTGTTTTTGAGACAGAGTCTCACTATGTAGTTGAGACTGACCTGGAACTCACTATGTAGCCCAGGCTGGTCTCAACTGACAGTGACCCTCCTGTCTCAGCCTCCCGAGTGCTGGGATTACAGGTGTGTGCCACCATGCCTGGCTTTCCATGCTCTTTTCTTGCCTGTAAGTTTGTGTTAGGTCTGTTGTGATTCTCATAGGCTTTCCTTTGTATGTGATTTTTTTTTTCTCTAATTGCTTATAAAATGTTGTTCTTCTCTTGGGTTTCTGGAAACTTAACTATTATATGCCTAGGTGTAGATTTTTTTCTAATCAAGCCTAGTTTGAATCCTATAAGCCTCATTTGTCTCTATGTCAGGTTCTTTTCCCCTATATGGGAAGTTTTCTGCCATTACTTCGGTAAACAGTATTTTTATGTCATCTGCACTCTTTCCTATTTCCTCACTGATGCCTATGAGTCTTATGTTATTCTCCTTTGAATGGTCTAGCAGCTGCTGGATTGATCTCTTGTGCCCCCTTACTATTTTTAAGAGATTTTTTTTCCTGGTCACTAATTGCAATCTGATTTTCTATATCTGAAATTCTGACTTCACATTGGCTTGTTCTGTTGTGTAAACTTTCAGTGGAGTTTTTAATCACTTGGAAATTTGTTTGCATATTTTGACAGTTTCCATTTGTTTCTTATGTTGTGGTTCCATCACATTTCCTAGCTCCTCTATATTTCTTATCTGTGTCTGCTCTAGATTTATTAATCATGTCTTTTTCTATGGCACAATCTCTGCTGCTATCCAAGAAATTATTTCTAATTTCATTTTTTCCAGGTCCTCTTTCATTGCCAGTTCAGGAAGTCCAGGTGGTTCAGTATCATGTTGTTCCATCTCGTTTCTCTTTGGGGTTGCCTGAGGTGATCTGGAAGACCAGTTTTGAGACTTATTTCCTTGTCTTCACATTTTAACAGATGTAGGCTGCTGTGCCTTTGTTGAGGAAACTTTTTGCTCACACAGTGCTCTTCAATTCTCAGCAGGTCACCAAGCAACTTTTACTCTACTGCTCCCTAGTACACCAATTCCTGGGTTTAGAATGGTGGTCTTCTATATCCCAGAGCTGAACTGTTGTCTGCGTGGGATTCTGGGTGGGGCCTTGCATACTTGGGATGGTATCTAGGTGTGCCTCTCACTGGGGCCCTTATGTAGCTGTTGTATGGGGGATCCTTTGGCTGAGATCTGCATATCCCAGTTCCTGTTGTCTGTGTAGTCTTCTGGCTAGGGTCTTCAGGAACTTATCAGTGGTATTGGGGTGAGTCCCTGGCTGTTGCTTGTTTGTCTATGTAGTTTTTTTCCAGGTGGGCCCTTGGCAGTAGCCAAAGGTATGGCAGAACTCTGGATGAAGCTTGCAAGCATGTGAATCTCTTTTCTAGATGGGCTGTGGCTTGGGCATGTGTGGCGTTGCACCTCTGGGGTCAGGGCAGATCAGGGCCCTGGCTAGGATCTTCCTTCAACCATGCCACTCTGGTCCAAAGAGCTGCCCCTAGTGTGTGCACAAATTTACAGATGGTATGGTAGAGCTCTGGAGGATAATGAGTAATGCTAATGTCAGGATATATTAAAATAATGCAGGCATGTGGCTAAATATATGTATTTAAAAATTCTCAAAATGTATTTTTCTAAAATTATTACTAAATCTCAGTTACTTTTTATTCATATATTTCCTTATGGCATTTAAGCCTGAAATGTAGGTAAAATAAAATATAACTGAGACTATGTTATTTTTGTAATCTTACTAGAGTATAATTTATAGATAATAAAACCCGCAGAATTATGCACATTTTTATATGTTTTGACAAAAATATAAAGTATTGTCACCCACACTGCAATCATGACATGGGTTCCTTTTGTTACTCAAAAGGAAAAAAAGAAAAAGAAAATTACAAAGAATTCCTCATGCCCTTTGCCATCAGTTCTATGTACTCATTACTATGGATCTGTTTTCTTCTACTACAATTTGTCTTGTATAGAAGTTCACATATCAAAATCATACAGTGTGATGGTTTTATGTATGGGGCTTTTACTTATCATAATGCATTTAATAGTCACCTGTGTTGTTTGAGTCCATTGTTTATTTTCTTTGCTTCACACTGTTACGTAGTGTGGAATTATCGGATGTATGCATTCATATAATAATTCAGGGAAGTTGGTTTTCCTTTTTTCCAGTTGTTTTCAGTTAAGTGCTACTATGAATAAAGTTGCATTTGATAAAGTTTTGTTGCAACGGTGTGAAGGCTCAGTTTGTCAGACTTGTGAAAGAATCCTACTTGTAAACATTCTCCCAGAATGGAACTCGTTCATAAATTGAGGACTTACTATTACTGCATGTTTGATGAAACCTTATATTGAGAGTAATTTGCTAAGTGTTCTGCAAGATGAACAAACATTTCTAAGAAATTTTAACTTGATAAATGAGTGATGTCTTACAGTATGAGTACCATCACACCATACATCACAGGATCATAACTGTTTCCTCTCCCTCTCTCTCTCTCACTTTCTCTCTCTCTCTCTCTTTCTCTTTTTCTCTCCATCTCACTGTTTTTTCATATAAAAATGATTTGGATTATGAGCAGAATGAATTATTCTCCCAAAGCAACATTTTACTGCATATGTTTAAACTCTTTCAGGTAAATCCAAAGGTGTGGTATTTTTGGTTATACAGTATAGGTATATCTAAGTTTATAGGATATGGTCACATTGTTTCTCCAAGTGGTTGCAAAACCTCATTCTAACCAGCAATGTATGCAAATTTTATTAGCATTACATCTTTGATAACACTACTAAATTTTTGTTATTTTGGTGACTTCCTTGTGGCTTTTTTCTGTGGTTTTAATTTACATTGTCTTGATGAAAACTTTGAACAAGTTTTGACGCACTTATTTTCTATTTGCATATTTCTTTGGCTGTAATCATACTGCTGTTGTTGTTGGGTGTAGCCATTTTGTTATTGTACACATTAGTTTTCTTGGTCAGCTATAACAAATTATCACATACTGAGAGTTGTAAAATAGAAATTTATGCTGGAGGTTGGAAGTCTAAATCAAGATGCTAGCAGGAGGGTCAGGGATTTAGCTCAGTGGTTCCTACACCTGCCTTGCAAACACAAGTACCCAAGTTAGATTCCCAATACCAAAAATAAATAAATACAATACAATAAAAAAGATGTTAGCAGGTTGTAACACTTCCTAGACTACAGCATACAAGTTTCTCCATCTTTAGGACCCATGGGAGTAGTGGGTCTACCCAGGTGATCCAGAATAAGTTTATCACTAAGGGGACATATTCACAGGTTCTGAGTTTTCCATGGACAATTTTGTGAGGCCATTATTCTCACTACAATAGTATAGAAATAGAATTTTTTAATCTTTTGGTACCAGGAATTGAACTCTGGACCTTGTGCTCATGAGGCAGGCAACAGAACCATAGAGCTAAATCCCTGGCCCTATAATTGGGTTTTTATGTTGTACAAATTGAGTACTGTATTTACTTAACTCCTTTCTTTGCTTATTTTTTTGTACATTCCTTAGAATTTTCTACAGAGACAAGCATATCATCTAGAAATAAAGCCAATTTCCCTTCTTGCCTTCCAATTTGTGCAACTTCTATTTCCTTGTCTTGCCTTGTAGCACTATGACTTCCAGCAAAACATGGGCTAAAAAGGATGAGAGAAGGCATTATTGTCTCATTTCCACTTCTAAGAGAAAAAGTATGATGTTAGTTATAGGCAGATTCTTTTAATTCAGTTAGAAAATTCCTTTCCATCAGTTTGTTGGTTATTTCCCCCCTCAATGGTTATTGATTTTTGTGTACATTTCCTGGTATTAAAAAATGAAGATAACAAATTCACCTTAAAAGGGAGATTTTAAAAATGATATATGTAAAATGATTTAACATTATTGTGAGGAAAATAGGGCATAGTCACATACACAAGCAGTGTCATGGAGTATAAGGTAAAATCATGTTAGGAGACATAAAGATTGCAAAGCACTGCCATTGTCCTGAGCTCATAGTCTAAATAAAGGATTAATTCAGCAAGCATGAATGCATTCATCTCACCTGGTAAAAGTCTCCCAGAACTGCACATGTAGGAGTGTGTGAGTGGGGTAGAGGGCTACTGTTCAGAGGACACTTGGATACCTGTGTAAGAAAGTGGCCTTATAAGACAAGCACATGCCCATAGTTCAGTGGTTTTTAACTTATCATTGTATACTTTTAAATTAAATTGCTAAGCTACCAAGAGGATACATCAATTCACAGCAATTAATAAAATTGGCTTGATCTCTATGCTTTTTTGGTAATGCTCAAAACATGAAGCTTATCAGACTTTTGGTGTTTGTTATTTGAAAGATTTATTGTATCTTCTCTTCCTTAGCTCTTTAACTTTTACAGTTTCTTTTCAGTGAAACAATTCTTTGAAATGAAAATATCTCAGAGAAGTGCTATGCAAAGTGGAAAGTGGAACTCTGCTCATGGCTGCAGATGCTGATGTGCTCAGTTTGCAGTTACTCTGGGAGTGAAAGTTCCTGCAGGCAAACTGGAAATCTTTATTGGAGAAACTTCAACAAGGGAAAAAAATATACCTCAAGTAAAAATTCTCTAGCTGTGCTACCTCTGAAAGTTCCAGGGGTTTGAAACACCATTTCTCAACAGATTGCATCCAAAAATCTATCCTTACAAAATCTGTGTGACAAAGAACTGGGAAAACATTGCAAGGTTCTTTTTATTTCCTATTTATACCTGAAACACTTGAGTAGCAGCTCTAGTTTTTGCTCTCCTTGCTTTAATAACACTTCTTATTTTTGACTGAAGTGTTTAAAGCCAATCTCAGACATCCTGTCATTTTACCACTTTCATTTTAGGGCTATTATCTTATACATTAGTTTACAGTTTCCAAGACAATTAAGAAAGATTGTGCATTGAAATTATACAAATTGTTTCAAAATTCCTTTCTCCTGAGTCTCAAATTAGGTTGTTAAAACTTTTGAGTTTCAGTAATTGGTAACAGTACTTTCTGTTCTTTTCCTATCATTTAGTGACAAAACTGGGTCAGCAGGTTTGCAGCTCTCTATTCCTAATATTCCATATTTGTGGAATATTCGTCTTAGCTCACTTCAGGTCCATGTTGGGCAAGAATATTTCAAAGGTGGTGCGGTGTTCTTCATAATGTGTCCTGTGCAGGTGGAGGATAACCTCTGCTTACCATACCCACGAGCTCCATTGCTAAAGAAAATCTCCATTGTTGATTTAAAATGTCTGTTCTTTCATAAAGACAATTGCTAAAGAAATCAGTGTAGAGCCAATTAAACTTACGGTATAGTTTTCTATTTAGCCACATCTCTTCTTTTTCCCCTTTGTTACACTTTTCAACCTCCCACGAAGCTAATACTATGCAGAACACATTCTAAAAAATGCTGGTTGGAGGATTTTCCGAATTTACAACTTACTGAAGTTTGCAGCTGCATCAGATACCTTTGGAGGTAGCAGGGAGCATAAATTAAATCTATAAACCTTTGAAGTTGGTCTTTTGAGTGTCTCCAGGATGGTTTCTGCAAATAGAAGCTTAAAAAACAAACAGCAACATCTGAATTTTCATCATTATCAAGTCCTTAAAGCAGGTCTATAGATGCTAAGCTGTACATATGGCTAATTGCTCATATCATATCATTTATTAAAAAATGTAATATTTACCCCGAAGTTAACATTTATGTTGGATTTTGGCTACTGTGAGGGGCAAGAATGTAGTGAGACTTATTTCAAGATTTTCTTTCAAATCATTTTAGAGAATCCTTGCAATAATCCGGTAATTGCTGTAGAAAGGTGTTATTTCTCTACCTTTTAGAAACTGATCTGCTATTTTTGGCCCTAAGGATGCTATGTGTTGTTTGCTTTTCTGCGTAAGTGCATGTGTGTATAAAATAACGCAGTGCTTAAAAAAACTGAAAGTCTCCCGGCCTTTGTGAAATGCTCCCACCCCGTCATGATGGATGATGGTGGTGATTTAGTCCGTTTGGGGGCTGCTTCAAAGAATACCTGAGAATGTACGATGGATGGAAACCATCTTGGCAAAGACATCACATGGCAGCAGGGCGTGGGGCGAACGGAGGGCAGAGATGTTTACATTTTCCTTTGTGAGATATCCTATCCAAATCTACTGCCCACTCTTTATTGGACCACCTTTATGTCACTGAATTTTAAGGACTTCCATACAAATCCTCGTCAGCCATGAGCACGCATAGGACATAGGCAGGGATCCTCCTGGGTTGGGGTTAGTGACTGGAAGAAATGGGATTTTTAACTTTGAGGAAGTCCAATTTATGTTTTCTTTTCTGTTTGCTGATTTGTTTTTTGTACCTAAAATAATCCTTATTAATGCCTATGTGTACCTGTTTTTTTCCTATGGCTTTTCGCAGAAGTTTTATAGGTTTAGCTTTAATTTAGATAATAATAACGCATAATCTGGTCATCAGTGATTTTACTTAAAATTAATATTTATGTGCAGCGTGAAATAGAGGTGAGAGTTCAACTTTTTTTCGAATGACCACACTCATGGTGGAACATCATTTATGGAAAAAGACCATTTTTCTTCATCTATTTATATTGGTTCTATATCAAAATTCAATTGGCTGTACACAGGCGTATTTCTGGAGTCGGTTTCATTAATACCGTGTGTCTCTTTCAATCACTGCCACTTATCCAGATTAGTTTAGCTATATATGTTGTCGAATTAGATAGTATAATTCATTTAAATTTGCTCCTTTTCCAAAAAATTTTGCAATTCTATACCCTCTGCTTTTAGAAATAAATTTCACGTTAAGCTTGGCAGATGCTAAAAGAAAAGCATCTGTTTGCGTTTAATTGTGATGCATGGAATGTATAAATGAATATCAAGAGAACAAGCAAATTAACAATGTTAAATCCGTTTCGCCATTTATTTACGTCCTGTGTAAGTCCTCTTAAGAATGTTTCCAGTTTTCAGTACGAAAACTGTAATTTCATTAAATTTCTTCCAAAAGACTTCAGATTTGGGTGTTACTAGAAATGCCATTACTCTTTATGTTTCAGTTTCTCTTAATAGTTTTCTCACAATTACCTGTTGCCATTATTTGTAAAAATTGACTTTTGCACTTCTTATTTATTCAGTGATATTTTACTAGGTTTATTCATTAATTCTAGGAAGTTTTTTTGTTGTTTGTTTGTTTTTGTTTGTTTGTTTTTTGTAGGTTTCTAAAGACAACCTTGGGACACAGATATATCATTTGTGAATAGAGAGAGCTTCCCTTCTTCTTTTTAAACTTTATGTGTCTTGTTAATTTTTTCTTTCCTTGCTGCACTGGCTAAGACCTCTAGTACATTGTGACAGTGGTAAGAATGAATACACCTTCCCTTCTTTTTTTTTTCAAATGTAAGAAATACACTTCTTTATCATTCTTAACTAAATGCTTACTATAAAATGTTTTGTGGACTCACTTTGTCAGGCTGAGGAAGTTTCATTCCATAATATGTGGAGTGGCTTTTTTAAAACTCACAAACAGTTTCAAATTTTCTAAATCTTTTCCTGCAAGTTTGAAAAAGATCACATAACTGATATTCTGTTTAATTAATTGATGAATGACATGGATTTATTTTCAAAACTTCAACTTTTATTTATATTTTTATTTTTCATTTCTTGAATTTTTAATTTAAACTCAGCATTTCTTCCCTGAGATTTTCTGTCTGTGGACACAGTGAAACCATTTTTTTATTTCTTTTTTTTGGGGTCATAATTGGCTTACATTCCACGTTGCTTTGCCATGGTGCAGAAATAATCCCTAGGAAGAAAATGTAATCATGAATAATGATATATTTAGGGTTTTTTTCTTTTTCTTTTTTAAATAGGGAACGCTTCACAAATTTTCATGTCATCCTTGCGCAGGGACCATGCTAATCTTCTCTGTATCCTTCCAATTTTAGTGTATTTGCTGCCGAAGCGAGCACTAGTTTTTTTTCTTTTGAATGTCCATGTCTTCCTTATGTCTATCTTACTTCATCGACTAAGACTTCTGCTACAACATGGGCACCATTCTTGTCTTGATCTTGTGGAGACGGTTTTCACTATTGCCATCAATGTGTGATATTTTCTACATAGTTTTTAAAAATTAGATTAAAATACTTCCATTTATTTCAAGATTGCTAAGAATTTCTAACATGAATGGGTAGTGTGTGTCAACAAAACTTTTTTTACTCATCTTTTTTTTCATCATTCTTTTATCCTAGCAAACTATACTAATGAAATTTTGATTGTTAAATTAACCTTATATTATTAAAATAACTAACCTTAACAAGAGATAGTTTCAGGGTTTTTGCAACTGTGGACTGTCTTTTGCTATCACTTTCAGGTAACGTGTCATCAGATTTAAATATCAAGATTTTGCTGGCTAGTAAAAATCAAATCTGCACGTTTTTTGTATTTTTTTGTTCCATGTTTTCATCTTAACCTTATTTTTGTTTTTGTAAACTTGGTAATTCTGATTAAGTATAAGACACCGTGCATAAAAATTTGCTGGTGGTTCTTATGGTGTAGATCAAGAATTTCCCCCAAACACTCATCCACTCGTAGGCAGGGCTTTGGAAGGGGACTGACCTTTGGGAGCTCTGTAACTGACTTGCTGTTAGGCTGTCGGGTTTGGCTGGAAGAGGTGGGCTGGGGAGAGATGACCTAGAAGGATGTACTCCATCCTCCCTTCTCCCTGCTTCCTGGCCTCTGTGGCCTGAGGTGGCAAGGACATGAGCATCTTGCTTGCTTCTGGCCCTCTGCCACGCCCTTTTCTGTTTTGGAGCCTGTGGACCCAGGCCTGTAGCCCTGAGCCAAAGCAAACCTGTCCTCCTTTAAATTGTGGGGGTCAGGCATTTGCTTCACCTACTAGAGAAGTGGCAATGATCCTGGTAACTAAACAGATAAAGTGAAAGCGTCACCTCATTTAAACCAGGAATGGTATTGGCACCAGACTAGATTCTTTTTTTCCATTCAAAAATTTTTGTTTGTGGTTCATGCTTTTCTGTGCTGTTGTACTCTTCTGGGATTTCAACTAAGCTCTTAGATTATGTATTAAGACCTGTGCTCTTTGAGAGATTCTAATACTTGGTTTTTTGTGCTTTTTTTTTTTCTTCAACATAGTAAGATTACTGAAACCTCATTCTGCCTTTCAAAATCTTTCTACTTACTTATGTACATAGCAGTTTCTCCTGTGTGTCTGGCAATGGGGAAACCCACAGTATGGAATTAAATTCTCCACGTCTTTCTCCTGCCTGGATCATGGTATCTTCTACCCTAACAATTGCGACAATCCTAGACAGGAGATCCTAACTGTTGTATTTCCACCCCTGGGAAATTTCAGCCACTGATGATTGCTCTGATTCTTATCTATGGAGCTATGTTCCTACTCTCAGCTTTTCCAGCTTTACCTTTATCAGCAGGTGTGACTCTGAGAAAAGTGACTTGCACTCTGATTCCTGTTCATCTGAAGCCTAGGCTCTCTGACACCTGTTTGTCTCAGCAGTGTTCTGAAGTTCATGCAGATGACTATGTTTTATCTATATGTGCATTATGTATATTTTCTCTAGAAAGGAACTTTAGTTTGCTGAATAATAATCATCATATCCGAAATTACAAGAAATGCATTCCAGAAATTCAATATTTTGTCATTAAATGCCAAAAAAAAATTGTCACTGATTGCTACTAATTAATGTACAAAAAAATTATTTCCTGGGCAGAACTGTCTTATTGTAGATAATCTGTTTTATGGGATGTAAAACAGTTATTTGAAAAAGGAAGGTTCATGATCCCGAATAGTGCTACTCAAGTACTTTTCAGAAATTGAGAGTATTCTTATTTCCTTTTATTCTTAAATCTCCAAATTTGCTTTCCAAGTTATACACAGCTAAATAACAACATAACAATTTTAGCATTCCTTCTTGCCTCAGCAATATCATAGCTAATTAATAGTACTTTACGTTACCATACAGTGGATCCATTATCTTCCCCACTCCCAGTTTGTTCTCCACATATCGATTCCCACACGGGAACTACTGCCTATGTACATTCACAAGGGTGCCTAAATCACTTACACAGACAAAGTGCACGGAAATGAATATGAAGACACTGACTGAGAAGTGGCGTGGTATTTCTGCAATGTGTCGTTTCTTGGACAAAGACGTAACGTAGAGAAGCGTTAACACAACTTCTTGAGCTATACAGTAAGTGCTCCACTTAACGAACATTTGAGTTGTGAGCTTTCACAGGTACAATGGACCTCACATTGTGCACATTTGTAGATGTGAACGAGTCACGGAAGCAGCTCCTGTGTCTGCCGGACACTGGCACAGTGGGGCTGCTGTGTGCTCGCAGTGCGGTGTGATAGTTTATAGTACAGTGGAGCACTTACTGTGTTTGTGTAAGTCATGCCTCACATTGGTAAGTGCATGGAAGCTATATAAAACTCACTTTGTCAGGTTACAAACAAATCCGATTTATGAGCCTTCTCCTGGAATGGAACTGCTTCATAAGTTGGGGACTCAGTGCATAAAAATAACTAAAATCCTAGCTTTAAATTAGGGAAACAGATCCCAGATATACTGCATTTGTTGATACTAGCAGTTAAATAATAGAATGTAAATCATAACACTGTAAGTACTAGAAGGAAAAATATCTGAAAATTAGCACTGTAAGAATATAACAAGATTTTTATTTGAAACCAGTACAATTGTAGAGTTATTTTACATCTTTATTGTGTACGTTATTTTTTATTTCACTTCAGTGGTTTGCCACTACAAAGACAAGAAAGAAAACAATTGCTGTTAATATTTTTCTCATTAAGGTATTTAGGATAAAATAATCCAATAAATGTTTGTTTGTTTTCAGTAGTTTTTCCAATCTGTGTTGTATCATCTTTGAATAATATCTCTTCTCCTATAGAATCTATTGAACTAGAGGATAAAAGTGTTAAGAAAGCAATAATCAAAAGTTTTGACCCTTCACATTTAAAATTTTAAGTATTTTCCTTAGAAAGTTATATTTATTAATATAAAAGAACCCTAAAAATGGTTAAAATGATTTTTTAAAATTTCAGTCATGGCTCATACCCTCCTGTAAATATTTGGGCTTCTTTCTTTGACTCAAGAATAATTAAATCTCCAAAGACTACATTTGTCCTAATTTGCCAAGATTTCAGGTCTGTGATTTCATATACTACAACTGTCAGTGAGGCAGATTTCCTAAAGGAAATTGATTTTCATGTTCTGTAAACAGTTGTCCTATATACCATGACATTCCCAAGCATTTCATTTCTTTCATCTTGGATTAATATTCCTTTAAAAAGTTTGTCAAAAAATAAAATTTTTCAAAAACAAAGAAAAGAAAATTCTCTCCAAGGACAACTCACAATAAACTGTCCAGATTTTTTTCATATGAAAATTTGATTTATGCAACTTCTAAGGTATACTTGGGGAGGTATATCCAATCTGCCACCTGCAAGAAGTAAAATTGATTACTGGGTTTTAAAGAATGAATGAAAGCAAAATCTTCATAGCTAATTTTGAAAAATTGAGAGAAGTATTTTGTAATTATGATTCAGATTTCTTCGGATGTCAACACTTTTTTTCTAGTGAAAGAAATAATGGATATAGTATTTACAAAGGACTTAGCTGTCAACTCTTATTAGCATAAGCATAGTAAGTGTATCTCTAAGAATGTCAAATTACAAAGTTTAAATAGGCCGGTGATTTTTCTCGCACAGTTGAAAACATTAGTAGTTCAATGTCAGGACAGAAATTAAATTCAGAGCATACAGCAAGATCAGTTATACATAATTCTAAAAATTAAGGTTATTTACACAGCTTGGAGCTTCTAGTTAAAAATTACAGAGGAGGATTTTTCTTCTTTTGCCTTTTCAACAACAACAATAAATCCAAGTAGAGATAGAAGAAAACATTCCATTTTATTGAGGAAACAAAATTTTTAAAACAAACTTTTAAAATTACTAGCTAAACTAATAAAATTACTATATTTTATTAAATGATAATCAAAATGAGTGATCGGAAACAATGTATAGATTTCCCCCAAATAATTACACTTGATTACCTTAATTAGAAGGCTCCCATTAGACATTAGAAGGTGTCCATTAGACTGTAGTCCATGAAGATGAAAAAATCCAACTGGAGACCTAGTTTGATATCACAAAATGATAAATAAAGGGCAAAAAGGGCCAATGTTCATAAATGTAAATATCAAAATAGGAGCTGAAGATTCCTTCATATTTGCAGATTCTTCCTGGTGTATGACCCATACTCTGTCCACTTTGACCCCGCGTGTCTTTCCATTGGCAGCTGTCAACATCAGAGAGGAGCAGAGTCATGCGAGAGGGTCACAGGTGCACACTCAGCACTATACAATCACAATGTATCACAGAACAGACTGAGAGAGATTTGTGAGCAGAGAAATGGTGAGGGGACCATAGCCTCTCGCATTCTTCTTTAGCATGGGGTGGGCGCAGATACTCTGAAGTTCTTGAAGAGAGGGTCTGACTGGGTTAGCATGCTGGTGTGGGCCAGGAGTGAGCATGCATCTAACCTGCTCTTCGTGGGTATTGATGGGTCAGCCTAAAATAGGGATTATGGAACCGTCAAGGTCTTTAAATCAAGAGCAGACAGATTTATGGGAGGCCACAGGTAGCACATGTTTACATGGAGCAGCCTCTGTGGACCATAAGGGCTGTGTGTAACTACTCAACTCCGGGAGGTAGCATGAAATCAGCCATATACCAGACATAAATAGATGCATATGGCTGCGTTTCAATATAATTTCACTTATGGCTGCTGAAGCTTCAGTTTAACACTATTTTCCTGAATTATTATTCTACTTTGGATTTTTTTTTTTGCCATATAAAAATGTAAAAATCATTCTTATCACACATGCCATACAAAAACAGGGAGCGGGCTGAATTTAGCTCATGAGTTCTAGTGTTTAATGATCCCTTAGAATAAACAACAAGAAGTACATTAAATCATCTGAAGACCCTGGAATAGCACTGAGGAAGAGCCGCAAAGAGGTCCAAGATGCGTAAAGTGAGAGGCCTGGAAACAGCCTTGAATGCCAGGAACGCTGACAGGGACCAAATGCCTTCTTCCTCTGGAGTTTGCCCCCAACCACTGAATTAGCTCTCAGCTAAGATACAAAAGCTAGAAGGAAATGAGCCACACCATGTGTCTCTAAGTAATATTAGAAAAATCAGCCATTAAAACATGCTCTTTATAGAAGATTCGAAAAGTTTTAAAAGGGAGGTAAATGAAGAGATCATATAAAAAGATTTAAAGAAATATAGGTAAAATCTAAACAATAAAAAGAAAGTATTGACAATAAGTTATTTTAAATTTAAAAGATGGGAAAACAACAAGTTCTGAAAAAGGAATCTAACAGACACACTTAAAATGTGAACTTACAGATCTTAGAGAAGAAACACAAAGTGAACTCACGGAGAAGGCGGTTCTCAAAGCTGTGCTAAGTCACGTGACGATATCACTGAAATAATGCCAGAAATGTAGTAGATGGTGTTAGATTTCCCTCACCTTAAAATGGCTGCTACATAAAATAGCAGCCTTCTCCTTCACATAATGCCCTGTGTCGTAAGGTGGCTGCTACATGGAAGAGCAGCCTCCTTCTTCTCATAATGCCATGCTAAATCATGGCTTCTCCCGCCAAAGGACAGTCTTCCCACCAGGCCTCTTCTCCCACCAAGGAAAAGTTGCTACCTCCTAGCAACTAGTGATGTCACAGGCTCCTCCAATCCCTTACTGCAACATCACTTGACCCCACCCCAGCTACTATGAGCCCTACCCAGCTCCTATAAGAACTGCTCCATCTCAGCCATATTGCGCTCTTGCTCTCCCC
>NW_022900915.1:3212755-3231108 GCF_012274545.1 Fukomys damarensis
CTCTCTCTCTCTCGTTTAGAGACAGCCTGGTTTTCAGCTCCTTTTACTAACATATCTGGTGCGGAGACTCAGGAGGAGGTATGCGATCAATTACGTGATGATTCCCCACCGGTTGGGGTTGATTGGCCTTTTGCTGCCTCCTCCAGACCACATCTGCGGAGCCAGGACCTCCTCGGGCCTTTCTGCCTTTACCATTGCTGATGACTCACATCCACCCCGGTCACTGCTCTCAGGGTGAGTAGGTAGTTGGCGTCCCTCTACTCGGGTTCTCCGTCTCAGTCTCATTCTTTCCCTTCAGGGACCTCTCAGAAAAATCCAAGCGCCTGGTTGGAGAGACCATCAGGCCACTAGGCCCAGGACCTTGCCCCGGGGGACACCCCGTCAACCTGACTCCTCTCATTCTCTCCTTCTGGGGACTGGCTCGGGGAGTGTCAGAGGAATCATTCCTCTCTTTTGCCCACCTCCTAGGGAGATACCTCCTCCTCACCCATCCTAACATGAGTGCCCAACAATCCGAATCCCTTCCCTCAAGGCCTCTTGGCTGCCTTCGGGCACAATTTAAGCCCCTTGGACTGTTGGGACCTGAATTTAAGCCAAAATGACTTTTTTTTAAAAACCAAGTTTGGCCTCAGTACGAACTAGACAATAAATCTCAATAGCTGGAAATGACACTTTCAATTTTAACATACTGCTCAATTTATGCAGTTTTTGCCAACACAATGGCAAATGGTCAGAAATCCCCTACCTACAAGCCTTCTACCTATGCTCTCACCCCTCCCTCTGTCAATTCTGTTCACCCTCTCAGGTACTTCTAGCCCTAACTCCATTGTCTGCACCTCCTGTTCCACTGGCCTCCTGTTCCACATTCTCCTTGCTAGAGCGACTCCCTCCCCTGACCCGGACCTCAGCCCAGACTCCAAAGTGACTATTGATCCAACAGACCACTTTATAAAAGGTCGTTCTGCCTGTGAGGCCCTTCTTGGTAAAATGCTGTTTTATTCTTGTCTTGTATATGTTACTGTTTGGACTTAATTGCTTTAAATTATTGTAAAATGGGTGTATGAGTTCCCTGTAGCTTTGGTATTCAAGGTTGCTTATTTGTACAAAAATTAATTTGCCTTTCAATGGTTTGTTGTCTTCCTTCTGTATTTGAAAGCCAACTGGGAGTTAATTTGTTTCTAAAACAGTACAGTTTTTTTTTTGGGGGGGTCCACTTACAAAGTAAATGGGTCTCTCTATCTCAAGGGTACACATTTTTCTACATTTTATTTAAGGCAGAGATAAAACTCCAGGGCTACAGGACACTATAGGCTGTTCTTGTATCTCAGATGTCACTGGACACCATGAATAATCTCTGTTCTTGACCCTACACCCACCTGGAGGCAGGAACTTTATCATTCCCTCCTCTGACTAATTGACAAATGTACTTTTCATCTCCAAATTAAAATAATATTTAATATGCTTAAAACATTTCTTGTACATTACAAATTCTTACATTGCAATTATAGGGTTAACTTGTTCTTTCTGTACTTTCTTGATAAAAAACCTCACGTTTACGAATACTCTATTGTCAACCATCAGATTTTAAAGTATAACACTCTGACAAAATAAAACAGGGAATGCTTTTAACAACCGAGGCCAAGTTTGTTATGAGAAGGTTTATAGTAAATGAAATTTTGAGTGCACTCTAGTTTCATAAATGGTCTTATATGTTTGTCTGTGTCTGTCCAATTATTTTTTTGATCAAAATGACATCAAAGATACAAATAAATTGTTAATTTCTACAACCTGGTTTTACAGGTTATACAAAAAATTGTCAAGATAATTAAATATAAACTTTTTAGTTTGGATAGACTCCTGTTGGTGAATAAAGAAGCAGCTGCTCAGAAAATTTTATTCTAGACTTTGTTCATTAGTGGGAGTCCCAGTAATTTTCATAGCCTTATGGGAGGCTGTACTCCCAATAAACATCGCTAAATATATTGTTATAAAATGTTTACATTGGTTATCATCAAAGCATTGAATTCTAAATATGTTATTGTGATATGATTATAATGGTCATCTTCAAAATATAGTATTTTCTGTGGAAAAACAAGGAGTTATTATAAAAAAAGCCCTCTTGGTACCAGGCTACACTGCAGGACTTAAGGTTTCATATAATTATAATAAGTATCATTACTACTTTGTATTGATGTTTTGTGACTACACAGGTCTTCCAACATATTGTTTATGACAATAACCTCTTGATCCAGGTATTCGCCCTTCTCTTTTGCTCCATCTACTCATGATTTCAGGTACATTTATAGGCCTATACACTTTCCTTAGGTGGCATCCTGTCAAAAGGTAATTAATTACTTAAATAAGAGTTTCCTTTTTTTATGTGTTTTTAGAGGGGAATAAATACATTTAACAATGGCTATTTTATAGTGAGATACATATGTAAGTTTGTTGCAAAGATAATGTCATCATGCTTGTCAAGCTAAATTTTATTATTATTATTATTATTGTTATGTGTGGCTCCTGATTCAGAGTTTTTTCTGTTACTATTCTGCAGGAAATCAACTACTCCAACAACCATGACTGATAAAAATAACAGGTCCTCTAACTGCATTTTAGATTCCAGGATACTTGCTAACCAGATAAAGTTAAGATAGTTAAGCTCACTACTACAGTGGTAAAACTTAAAGAAAAGATCCCATGTTCTCACCTCTCCAGGAGAGAAAAAGCTTCTCCACCTCTCCAGACAGACCAGAAACAACAACCTGAAACTCCCAGGTACTTTTCTATTCTCACAGGACCTACTAAGCTCAAACTGTTCCATACAGCTCCCACAGATTCCTGAAGACAATACCTCCTGAGGGGCTATCTCTTGGCTACTTCTGGAACAATGTCCAGGAGACCCTCTGCCCGCTGGCTTTAGGCCCACACTTCTTCTCCTCTCTCTCTCTTTGACATTCTTAACTCCACCAGTATAAGCCTCATATGTGGACTTTCCTATCAACCTGGTAACTGTCCCTTCTGTGCTCCCAACATCACTTTCTGGGAAAAAGACACATGAACTGAAAGGTCTTCTGGAACAATGTCCAGGAGACCCTCTGCCCGCTGGCTTTAGGCCCACACTTCTTCTCCTCTCTCTCTCTTTGACATTCTTAACTCCACCAGTATAAGCCTCATATGTGGACTTTCCTATCAACCTGGTAACTGTCCCTTCTGTGCTCCCAACATCACTTTCTGGGAAAAAGACACATGGAAACTGAAAGGTAAAACACTCTTCTTACCTCAGTGCTGCTCGTCCCACTAAGCTGCTCCATCCCCAAATAACTGGTACACAGGAGGTCTACTACGCAGGCCCAGTATGGTGGTTGTGATCTGGTCCTGTTTTTCTGGCGATGGAGTTGCCCCGACTTTCACTCCTATCTCTTGGGACATCTCTTCTGTCATCCCCACATATTCCCTCCAGATGTCTTCCATAAATGTTCAAGACCTGCCAAAAAACCTGCAAAACACGTTAATAATTAGGTACGTAGTGTCTTGGAAGTGCTGACACTCCAGGATGTTGTCCTGGAACACAGATGCCCCTCAACTGTCTCTCCAGTCATTCCTAACAAATGGCTTCCAGATAAAAAAGGCCTGAAAACTTTCTATGAGGATCTCCACAGTCAGCTTCCTGCTGAAGACCTTAATAGGCTTTTGCCCCAATCTCTTCTAGTGTTGGCCCTAAAAACAGTATTAACCCCACTAAAAAGGGAAGCCTTTCTGCAATATCCCTGTTCTACTTTCTGGTCTCAATTCAACCACATGCACTATCAGTACTCAGGGGAATGGTGCACTCTCCCCTGATGCTCCTCTGTCTGATTCAGTCACTCCATAATTTACAATGAATTCATCCTGCATTTCTAGCCCTGGTCCTCAGCCCCTAGGAAAAATGGATGCATGCTCTCCTACAGCACCAGTTTTAAGCCTTTCTTGAGTGCATTCTTGAAGATGTAACTTGGTTCTACCCACAGGAAGATGCCCCAGAAACAATTTTATGGTGGATAGAGGACCTATCCACCTGGTTTCAGAGAAGACTGAGTGGGTTTTCATGTTTTGAGATAGAACTCTTCCCTTTTCTTCTTCTTTGCTGCCTATACTTACCCCCTCCACCACCTCTGCTAAAGGGCCACTATTAAGATACTGCTCAGCTCTACCCAGGAGCCCCTCGATACCTTGTGTCTTGCCTGGGTATTAGCTATTGGATTTCTATTGGGCATGGCTTAGGAATAGGGTCTCCAAAACCCTGGAATCTTTCTCAAAAATGTCTTTTCATAATTGTGTACTGGATTATCATTTTTTGTTTTGGTGCTTTACACTGCTTATCGTAACAGAGAGGGATACAACCAAGCCAGAGGACCTAATGGGACACTGGACATTCCAGGTACAGTTACATGAAACTAATCCCCCTGTCATCATCAACCAGTCTCGCTGGTCCTCTTCCCATGCCAAGTCTCAGTTTATTTTGATGAATGCCCAGAGAAGGTCAAAGGCTATTGGTGGTCAACCAGATGCACAAATTTAAACACAGAATGCGATTACCAAAAAAAGAAAAAAAATACTTTTGTATGGAATGGAAACAGCCCATACATGATTATTGTAGATCCTGTTTTTTTTCCTGGTGCTACCCACATCTGGGGCCAATTGTAAATGCCACCCTATCAGAACAAAAGGATGTGATACCCCTGGGAATATTACTGCATCAAAGGGAGGATTTGCTATAGGGAAGGCCAGGGAGAAACAAACTCCCCTGTACTGTCCCAACACCACCAAATTATTTACAGGGCTCCTACAATTTAATGGTTTATACTATTAGGGACCCCAAGATCACAGCTGAGCTATAGGACACCACAGAGACATTCAGGTCCAGCCAGAAAGTCGCTGGCAGAATGATCCAGGATAGCTCTTTACCATAAAAAAGGTCTGGCACCCTCCGTCACAAATAAAAATACCACAACCCCAACTTCAGATGGTCCCCCTCTCCTCCCCAGACACCAGAGTCAACACATAATAATTCACAGACTCTGCCCAAATAAGAATTTTTCTAAACTCAGACCTGGTACATATCCTAAATTCCATCCATAACATTTTCCAGGAAGTGAACCCACAGCTAGGATGCAACTGCTGGCTATGTGTACTGCTTACAAAACTATTACAGGGCCTTAGGGATAACGGTGCCAAGTCTATGGCTAAATCAGACTAGTTCTAACACTCCTGGAAAGTAACTTCAGCCTCATTCAATCAAGGTCTGGGGAAATGCATCACGCTGTACAGGCTGTACAATGGATGTACATGCCTCTTGTCTTGAGATCCAAAATGTCACCAGCAGTTCACTAGTGCCTCCATCTGGAACCTTCATAATATGTTATGATGGGATTTACTCCTCATTTGCAAGTGGCACTATGGGACTATGTATTATAGCCTTCCTAATTCCAGACATTGATGTATATCCTGGAGAAGGGGATCTGTCCCCTCCTACTCTCCCATGTTGACAGGAATAGATATAGCAGGAAGTGTAGAAGCAAGTGCCACTGCACTAGGGCTAGGGCAAAAGTAGCTTACTGATCTGGGTTACCAAATTTGTTCAGTACTTGATGCCACACAAGAGGCCATTGCTACCTTACAACAACAGATAGACTCTGGCTGAAGTAAAACTCCAGAATAGAAGGGCCATTGATGTCTTCACAGCAGAACTGGGAGGAACCTGTACCTTTTTAAAAGAAGAATGTTGTTATTATGCCAACAAATCCAGAGGGGTGAGAGAAATTAAACCTCAAATGAGGGAAAGACTAAAGATTCAATGGGACAGGTATGGCCCCCATGTACTAATTAATGGCAGGATACATTTGGTTCTTGGAGCTCCTGGCTTCCTTGGCTATTACCATTCTTAGGACCCCTCAGTATTATCTATCCGATCTTCTGCTTTGGGCCATGCTTGTTTCACTGTTTTCAAAATTTCTTGCAGGACCTCATGAGAGCATTTACCAGTCAGACAGTCACAGAACTCATCATGGTGGGGTACCAGCCACTGCAGCAGAAAGAAGACCTTACTTATAGCTGCCCCCATCAGATCCAGGTTTAGTCCCAATCTTTGCCCCTTTGTCAGCTTGAAGCAGCTACAGAAGAAATGTTTTCCCAATGACCATAAAACAAAAACTTGGAATATTAGATTTCCCTTGTCTTAAGATGGCTGCTGCATGGAGTAGCAGCCTCTTCTTCCCATAATGCCATGTTAAAATATGGCTTCTCCCACCAAAGGATAGTCTTCTTCCCAACATGCCCCTCTTCCCACCAAGAAAGGTAATCTGATACTTGCTACCTCCTAGCAACTAGTGATGTCACAGACTCCTCCAATCCCTTATTGCCACATCACTCGAACCCACCCCAGCTCCTATAAGAAGTGCCCCCTGTCTCGGCCATATTGCTCTCTCTCTTTTGTTCTGAGACAGCATGGCAGATCCTCCCCATAATAAAGGCTTGCTATGGTTCTGGTCTGATTTTGGTTTTTGGCTTTTTGCCTAACGGATTAAAGTAAATCTCATAACTATAAAAATACAGAAAGAAAATAAATGAATGAATGCTGGGTAGAGAGCAGTTGCCGAGTTTGATAGCTTAGCAACTTAATGGTTTCTCCTTTCAAAATAAAAACTGAAAAAGGGCTAGAGATGTTGCTCAGTGTGAAGGTACTGGATTAAATTCCCAGTACTGAAGGTAAACAGCAAAATAAAATGTGAACATGACAACAGAGTAAATTATAAATATAATAATGGACATTGAAGTACATGTAACTTGTGTTCCAATGAACAGAAAAAAATTTATAAACTTCAAAGTAAACAGATAAACTTACCTGAAACATGGCAAGCCTAAAAATTTTCCTGAAATATTACAGGGTTGAGTCTACAAAAACTGATACAGAGGGACTAATGATATAAATGCATTCTGTTAACATTTCCAGTCTGGATAAAGAAAGAATCACGTTGGCATTCGTAAATAAATGAAGAATTCATATACAAAGGACGAATTCCAAGTGACCTTTAGAGGTCTCCAAGGAAATACTCAGTTGTAGAAATATCTACAATTTTCTAAGAAAAGCTATCACAAATTAATATATAGTGAAATAATCCTTCAAATCTAAGGAAAAAAGCAGAACTTCTTACTCCTACTTCATGAAAAGCCAAATAAAAATGATTCAATTACAAAAATAGAAACTATAAAAAATCATAGTGAATAAGAGTTAAGATCATTTGTTCCAACACTGAGGACTGAAGAACTAAATTATACTTACATAATCTAATGTGAATATTACACTTTTGGAAACGTTAAAATGAAAATATAATTAAAAATGAAGGCTAAAAGAGCAGATGTGGGAGGAAATATGAGTGTTTTCCTCATTTTTCTTAGCAGACAGTCAAATATTTTTGAAACTTGAAGTAGATAGTTAAAAATAACTCTTTTGGCATGCGAGAGCTTAAGATTTACCTCCCCTATACACTTTCTCAATTCTACTGGCTGTGTTCCACAAAGAGGAAGAAGCAAAATATAAAAAAGGAAAGTGTCAGATTAGGAAACAAGACACCTGTAGAGAATACTTTTCTTCTATTACCACTCAGTCATTCAAATTCCAATAAGATCAATTCTTCTGTAGACATCTCATCTGCCCAGAGATGGGATACGGAATTCCTGCTTCTCTCCCACTCTGCGGGTATTGACGAGGAGCTCTAGGGATTTACTCTTCTAAATAGAGGCCTTCGCGTCCCCAGTTGCAAAGCCAGAGATGTAGCAAATTGTGCGATGTTTGTATTGTTCATATTGTTTGCTCTGTTGGTTTTAGAATGGAGGACCAAAGATATGTCCAGAGTTCAGTACTGCTTGTCAGTAAGTAACATTTCTGTGATTGATAGCAGGTGGGGGGGCAGTCGTCTCTTAGCTGCATTAAATCTTTGCTCTGGTTCTACATATTTCTGTTGAGCATTAGCCAAGAACTTAATCCAACAGCTTTTCCAGTTCTGCTGTATCTTCTAGTATACCAGATATATTTGCTGAAAAGGGGAGAAACCCCTAAAACTTGTTATTTCCAATTTAGAAACTCTAAGAGGTATGTCTTATATGTGAGGTGTGATTGAAAACTATGGTGAATGCTTGAAGTTTTTAAAAGATTGATTACTGTCAAAGATGCATTGCCATTCATCTCCCAACACACTCCTCCGTGCTTCCAATCCACTTCCTGAAGTTGTTGTGAATGTTCCCGTCCATGTCTTTATTTGCACTGTCATGACTGCCTTGCTGTCCGCAATCGATTCAAAGGTTTATTTTTCCTGATAATTTTGATGTTGGTGCAGAGCCAGAAGTATGGTTCCGGACGCGGGGAGGGAGGTGGAAGATGTTTTGACAAGTCTGCGTTTCTGTTAGATGCCTCTTGACTTGACAGCAACACTCACTGCATTTTGTATCACAATTATTCATAAAGACTTTCACGAAGGACACTTCCAAAACTGCTTCAGAAAGTGAGAAGAACGAAGAGATAATTGAGAGAGTAATCGAGGGGGAGTAAGTTGAGAGAAAATGTTTTAAACTTAACCATTCATTGTATATTTTGATCACCCTTGTACACAAATGTGCCCGAGGTACACACATACACACTATTCATTAATTCTAAAGTCTCGGCTCAGTTTGCTTGCCTTTGAGTCTAATGTGCTACACATGAGGTATCTCATTGTCTAAGCTATTGTCTGTTGGGCTGTTTATTTGTGAATAAAAGGAGAAAGACTTATGTGTACCAAAACTAACAGTTTAGTCATGGTAGAGAAATTTGTGGTAAATTTTGGTCCTCTTTTCTGTAACTTTCCATGTTGCCTCACTTTTTTAGTCTTTTAAATATTCAAGTACCTTGATAAAGACTATAAAATAATTTTTCTAAACCTTGGTGCAAATGAGCAGCCCCATTCAAAATATTCACTGCATCGCTTCTTGGCCTTTTGGCTAAGATCAAGTGCAAAATATTCACTGCATGTTTAAGAAATATTTTCCTCTGTGTGGGCAACTCATCATCTGTGGTTGTACACCTGGGTATGCACGAGTGTGTCTGAGTGTGTGGTACTCGAGGGTCCTTGGAAACTAGCCCACTACTCGTATACTTTGTTATGTATTCATATCTGACTAATGTTTCTCAATGGAAATTGAGAAGTGTTGAGGTCATAATTTCAAATGTCTATTCTTCATTGTAACAAAATTTAAAATTATATGTACATATGTGCTTTATGTGACATACCTAGCATTTTAGAAGGAAAATAAAACAATTTGCATTCATCGTTCTAATATGCCAAACCTTTCCTCTTCATAAAGAACTCATAAAATAGGAGAGAGAGAGAGAGAGAGAGAGAGAGAGAGAGAGAGAGAGAGAGAGAACACATACATTTATTTTCTTTCCAGATCCCAAAAGCCATGCATATCCACAGAGGCTTATCTCTCAGAATAATATGCAATGCTAAGTGTTCCATACCCCAGAACAACCTGAAAATGAGACTGCACTCTACATAATTATGCAAATAGATTTTTAAAGAAAAAGCAAAAGGCAGAAATGACAATATGCTAATATGGCAGCAGCACTGAATATAATGAAGATTATTAAAAGCGAAGTGTTTGTTCGTGCCCAAAGCCTTTTTCTACTTCATATTTTTCATGTCACACATACCTCCAAAGGGAATATTCACGGAAGAAAAGCCCCCAAATCATAATTGCCATAATTATACTTTTTCATCTTAAAATCCTTACTATACCCCTAGAATAAATATTATATGTAGTGGGTAGTATCATAATTAAAGTAAGCGTTCAAAGAAATGATGCTTTGATTGCTATTTGCTACCTATTCTATCTAATGAGCCAGAACCACACAGTCTTCATGTGTGGTGTATGTTATCATTACTATTACTTGCATGGTAGCTTTGGCTAACCTTAATTAAAAATCTCCATAAAATGATTCTATATGGCATAGAATACACCACAGGAATATATAATAAAAATTAATATTGGAGGCAGTGATTAATTTAAACCACTGTACCTGCCAAAAATATTTTACAGGAAAGATTTCAAATGGAGGGCGATAAGCCTTATTAAAAAAATCAGAGATTAGCAACAGCTTTAAGCTCTTTGCCCAGTCATGTGAGTATATTGTTTAATTATGGATCAAGTTCAACCTTTAGCTCCTTGACTACCATGGATTATTCAAATTCTTCTGTGAGCCAGACTGATAAATACATAAAAAATTGATATTATTTATCTGCCTATGTTATCTGGGAAACATCAAAAATAGGAAAGAGTTAGGGAAGAGCCTTTGGAATACTTTGAGCTGAAAGAGAAATTCAGTCCTTATTATTCTAAAATAAAACAAAATGTAATTCACTCTGAGCAAAGGATTTAAGAACCAGAGATAATCATCACTGGTGGGGTTAGGTCCATAAAATAAATTCAACAGAATATAAAAATGAACTTTTCCTTTCCTGCTGACCACACTCATAATTCAAAGGATAGCTGATATATTATTTGCATAAATGGTATTCAAGGGCCAAAAATCCTGCTGTCTCACTGAAGAAAACATCAGAAATAAAGGGGGAAACTTGGGATAATAACAAGTAACAACTAGCTTCTTTTTGGACAGAGGAAGAATATTTCATTTCAAAAGTCCAGCATTAACTTTTTTTCTAAGCATTAAAAAATGCAAAACTTTCAGAGGAAAATGTGTGACTATATGAATTATAGATTTTTAAATAGTAGTAAGAAATTGTGTTGCCTCCCACCCCCAGCTAGCCATGTGTGCTGTGGTCAGTCTGGGGTGGAGAGTCCAGTTACACAGATAGGAAATGAAGTGATTATCTAAAGTAGTGTACAGACCAAAAATAACATGACTCTTAGATTGTCTGAATGTGTCTGCAATTCTTTTCATGTTGTCTCCAACAGAGATTTTTCTCTTCCCACGTCACTGAATCTACTCATAAGATATGCAATGCTACTTTCACTTTGGGAAATGCTGTGTCCATCCTCAGTCCTCCTACCTTTTCCTCATCTTTACTGTTTTTCCTCCCTTGGACGTATCCAGTCTATTGTCAACCATCAGTAGCTCCAACTCTTATCTTCCTTCTTCCTCAACTTATTCAGTTTAATAAAATTTTCCAAATATTTTATTACAACAGCGATAAATCATACATAATATAAATGCAATAGCTAATAAATTACCATTGAGTATTAAGTAAGCATCACCTTGTTTCCATAATAATAATCATCATTCTGTTGTAGTAAGTTTAGTTCTACATGCTAGCAAGTCTCACAGTCATTATTATTTATAATATTTTGAAGTAAAGTTTATACAATTTGAAGTGTGCAAATGATAGCTGCACAGGTTTGAAAAATAGGCCCACATAATCTCACCCTTCCACGATTTGGAATATTGTGTCTCACTGCAAAGACGTGTGTTGTCTAGACAATCTTCAGAGGCGAAGACACTTATCTGCTATTTTTTAGTCATCAAGTAGTTTTCCCATTTCTAAAATTTTGCATAAATTGAGTCATAAAGTACGTACTTCATCGTGTCAAGTTTCTTTTGTTCATCATAGCATCTGTGACAGTCAGTAGTTCTTCCTGTTGCTAAAGAGTAGCACACTTTGATTCTACTAGAGATAGTTGAGTTGTTGCCATAGTTTTGCTTTAATCAGTTAGATACTATGAATGTTTTTTGTTCCAGTCTTTTTGTTTCCGTTTCCTTTGCATGACTGCTTTAAAGGCAGGTATATATTTGACTTCAACGTAAACTCTACAACTTTTTCTCCAGGTGATTGTAACATTTCATATTCTGAGGAGAGATGCACGAAGCTTCTTCTCCAACATTTGCTCTTGTCATTTGGGTCTTATTTACTGAATATAATTCACATACAGGAAAATTCATCCTACAAGCTTTGAGAACACAGCACTGTGTTAGCACCATCGCCGTCATGATGTGGAATATTTCCACCACTCACTGAGATGCCTTTCGGCACTTTTGTGGCCCCCCGACCCGCACTCCATGGCTGTCCCTGATCTGTTCCACCCCATGTTTTGTCTTTTTCCAGAACTCTATGTAAATGGAATCATATAGCAGGTGACCTTTTGTGTCTGACCTTTTTCATCGAGCAGAAGGCAGTTGTAACTCATCTGTGTCACTGCGTGTGTCGATATTTTCTCTCTAAATTTTGCTAAGCAGTTTTCCATGTAGCGCTTATCCATTCACCTGTTGAAGGACACGTGTTGCTTTCAGTTTTCACCAATTATGAATAAAGCCACTATAAACACATGCATTCAAGACTTTCTGTGAACATAAGTTTTAATTTCTCTTGGACAAATGCCTAGCACTTGATTATAGGTTGTGCGTTAAGCATATGTTTAACTACACAAGAAACTGCCAAACTTTTTTTCAAAGTGACTGTACCATTTTGCTTTTCCACCAAAACTGGCTGGGGTTTCAGTTGTCCTACAACTACACTTGTCATAGCCAGGGTAATTGAAAAACAATTTAATGATTTGATATATGTAAGTGGTATCTCATTATAATTTCAATATTATTTCTCCAATGACTAATATTGAATTCTTTTCATATTTTAGTTGCTATCTGCATGCGTCCTTTGGGGAAGTATCTGTTCAAATATATGATATCCAGTTTTTATTGAATTTCTATTTCTTTATAAATTCTGGCTAAGTCTTCTACCAGGTAAATATACCAGGTATATATATTTTACCAGGTAAAATATGATAATCCAGTGTGTGTTTTGTCTTTTCAGTATGTTGCCATTGCCTTTTTTTAAGCAGAAGGTTTTTAATTTTTCGAAGTGAATCAGTCTTTTGTGTGACAGATTATATTTTTGTGTCTTTTAACCATTGAGTAGAGGTTATTTCAAATACAGTGCTATTTTGGCTGTTGAACTCAATTCATTCCAACTTGGTGTGTGTTAATACCAAAAAGTTGGAGGACTGAACCTATTTTTCCCATAAAACATAATGGAAAAACAAAGAATTGGTACTGAGGCCCCAAAACTGCATTTATACATTCATTTTTCCAGGACTTTAACAAATTTCATAATGATTTCTCTAACTATATTATAGTTCTCAGTTTTCTTCTTAGCTTTACTATTCGTATACTAACTTTCTTTGGAGCCATGGTGACAATATTTTACAAAAGTAAAGCATGAAACAAAGCACAGTGACAAGTGTTTTAATGCATGAGCACAATCTCTGCATACTGTCTGGGACAGCAGCACTCAGACTGAAGTGTCACCTTTGTGCCTGTGGCAAGGTACAATGTGTGACTCCCTGTCAGCCATACAGCTTCTTTAAAGTTGGGTTTTCAATTAGGCTATTGAGTAAAGCTATGAACACTGAGAAGACTCTTAGCTTTGTGGTTTGAGTAGTGGAACGTTCAAGTGTGGAGCTGTTCAAAAATCAAGGTATCATTGTGTATGAAACGCTGTAAAACTTCTGAATAAAACATACATTAACTTAGTTCCTCAACTTGCCATTATTTTACTGAATTATATTTTTATTCTAATTTTTCTAATTCATTCAATTATTGAGAGGTAGGGGTGTGTGTGTGTGTGTGTGTGTGTGTGTGTGTGTGTTAAACTTCAAATATTTAGAAACTTTTTGGATAATTTCTTTTTTTTTTCATTGAGTTTATTGGTACATTTTAGGGATACAGTTCAGTCACATTCATCATTGGGATCTTGTAGCTTACATGACAGATCTTGGTTCTCATTTTTTCCCCTTGTCCCTGCCCTCCCTTCACCCTCTCCAACCTCCCCTATTTACAAAGTGTTTGTTTCCATTTTTTCCTTTTCTCATATTTTTTCCTTTCCCTTCTTTCCTTTCCCCTACTCCTCCCACTTTCTCTCCCTTTTCAACCTTTTTTTCCTGTTTCACATTATCTATTATACATTTTGATTCTTATTTACACTTTCAATTTCTCAGAAAAACTATTTTGTTTTTATACACATGTGTCCTATTTATTTTGCCTAAGAGTATGGCCTCAATGTGCATCCATTTAGCTATAAAGAACTTTAGGCTCTCGTTCTTTAAGGCTGAGTATACTCCATTTTATTAAAAAAAAAGAAACATATTTTCTTTATCCAGTCTCCAGTTGATGGGCAATTGGGCCCTATCCAAGTTTTAGCTATTACAAATTGTGCTGCTATGATAACTTTCAAGATTTTTATCCAAATGAAAAGGGAAAGATAAACAAAAGGCAAATTCAACCACTGTTATCTGGCAAATCATAAAAAGTCTAGTTATTTTTCTTGAATAATGTTCATAGATTATTGATAGACTGATCAACTGACAATGTTCAGAAAAATATTCCACTTTCCTGGTGCTTTCATGGATAAAAGAATTTTCAGAGGTCTTTATCACTTGGAAGTGTTTCTATTCAACTAGCTGTAATAACTAAGTGAAAGTCTTACCCTCCAAATCTGATTTTTATTAGTTTTCTGAATGCTAGAATTATGCAGAGAACCCAAAGCAGGAAAAATAACAAAAGAACCACATCTTGAGGCATCATATGTAAGCATCTAAAATAAAACAACAACAAAACAAAGGAAAAGAGGAAGTTATAAAGGAAAAGTAAACTTTGCATACAGAATAGAAATGTGTCTTGTCAGAAGCTATACAAGTCAAAACACAATAGAAAAACATCTTTAAAGTATGGGGGGAAAACAACAATTATCCCAGCTACTTTCATTCAAAGTATCTGGCAAAAACCAAAGGAAAAATAAAAACTTCTTTTGACAAATAAAAACACAGAGATTTCTCTTCCAGGAGCACTGTCACCAAAATATTTCTGTTTTGTTTTGTTATTCACAATTAAAAAAAATAAATTCAGTAGTTTGAGACATATTTGCACGAAACTGTAAGAAATAATATAGTGACATTCTGTGTAATTCTGTGTACCCTTTAGCCGGTTTCCCCTATAGGTAACATTTTGCAAAAGTATAACACAATATTACAGCAAGATATTGATTATGTTGGTACAATCAATGAGACAGCCAGGCATGGTGGTGCACACCTGTAATCCCGGCACTCGGGAGGCTGAGGCAGGAGGATCACTGCCAGTTCAAGACCAGCCTGGGCTACATAGTGAGTTCATAGCCAGTCAGAGCTACATAGCAAGACCCTATGTCTGGCTGGGTGTGGTGACTCATGCCTATAATCCCAACACTTGAGAGACTGAGGCAAGAGGATCGCTGTGAGACCAGCCTGAGCTACATAGTGAGTTCCAGGTCAGTCTCAACTACATAGTGAAACCCTGTCTCAAATAAGGGAAAAGGAAAAAATATGAGAAAATATAAAAATGGAATTAAAGTTTTTGAAGGTGGGGAGGGGAAGAGGTGAAGGGAGGGTGGGGACAAGGGGAAAAAATGAGAACCAAGACCTGTCATGTAGAGGTACAAGATCCCAGTAATGAATGTAACTATACTGTCTACCTAGAATGTACCAATAAATTCAATTTAAAACAAACAAAAACAAAGAACCACCCTTTGTCTGACAGAAACAAAAATGCAGTTTTATCATCAGAAGGATCCATGATAATTCTAAATTATAGCCTTACTAATCTCTTTCCAACATCTGTAGCACTTAATAATAATCTGTATTCATTTTTTATAATTTTGACATCTCAAGAATAGAATTAATATATCTTTTAAGAGCAGATTTCTGATTTTTTTATTGAACAGAAAATTATCTTAAAATTTATTCAAGTTGTTGCACTTGAATAAGTTAAGCATTTTCTATTACTGAGTAATATTCTATGCTATATGCTTACATTTAATTTAACCACTAATCTGTTGAAAGACACCTGGGTAGTTTCCATTTTGAGAATAATTTTAATAAAGCTGTTTTGGATGTTTGTGTACAGGTTTCTGTGTGAGCATATTTTTATCATTGTATGATAAATATTGTTTTAATGGTATATCTTTTTCATTATTTTACTGTCCATCTCATTTTAATTTTGAATATGAACTGAGTTTCTTGTATACCAGTATATAGTTTTGTTTCATTGTTATGATATATTTTTAGAAGTCCCTGCCTTTTATTTGGTGAATTTTGACCTTTTATATGTAAGGTTATTATTGATAAACTATAACTTAATTGTATAATTGTATTCTGGTCTATGGTCCTTGTTTTTATTTTCTATTTTCTTGTCTTTTGTGGGTCAATTGAATTGTTTTAAGCTCTTAATGCATTCCCTGTGCTATTGACTACAGTGCTTTTTATGACCTTCTTAGGAATTTCTCTGCATATTATAATATACCATATTTCTGATATTAGCCTTTTAGTACTCTGAATGAATTGGGGAAACCTTAGTTTCCTTTAGTTTCTTCTACAATCTCTGTTTTAAAATTCATGTGCTGATATAATTTTGACTTCAATCCTCACATATGTTTTTAAAAGCTTATGAGAAACAGTCTCTTCTTAACCACATTTCTACTCACGTCCGTTGATCTTTGTTTCCTCCTGATGTTCCAAGATAGTTTCTTTTATCATTTCCTCTGTGAATTTTCTAAAGCCATTCTTTCAGGGTCGATCTGCCAACATCAGTTTTCCTTCATCTGAAAATGTCTTTATTTCTTCTTCTTTAATGAAATGTTTCACTGCCCACAAAATTCATACTTGACAGCTCTGTTCTTTCAGCACTTGAAAAAATTTGCTTCCTTCCTTTTCATCTGCATGGTTTTGGATGAGAAGTTATTCAGGATCAAGTTGATATTCCCTCAGAGGCAGCATATGTCTTTTCTCTCTAGTAGTATTCAGTAACTCTTCGTGGTAATTGTCAGGAATTTAATTACAGGTATATTGTGTTTTGGTATTAGTTGTTTTTATCTTACAGTACATGTGAATCATTTACCTTTTAGATCTGTTGATTTATTTCTTCCACTACTGTGGAAAGTTCTTAGTTCCATTTTTGAATACTGTTAGTTCCACTCTCTTGTCTCTTCCTTTGAACTATGGCATTACAAATATTGGCTCTACTTGTTTCACGGATTTCTGACATTTTTCATTTTACCTCTCTTTCATGGTGTTTTTTTTTCCTCTATTTTTCTATTGGTTTGTCCTCAAGTTTCTCTGTCATCGCCGCTTTACCATCAGTTCTTGCTTCTGCTATTATATTTTTCTATTTTTTATATCCATATGTATCTTTTAAAAATAACTTCTACATTTTATTGAAGTCTTCTTTTCTTCCATTTATTCATTTACAAGACAATTTGTAATGGCTATTTGAATCATTTTTATGATGTTTGTTTAAAATCCATTTCAGATAATTCTGAAATCTGATGTCTCTACTTTAGAATAATTTGTTGTCCTTTCTTATTCGATGTATGATATTCATGGTTCTTGGAATGGGCAAGTGTTTTTTGATTGTATCATGGACATTTGGGCTTTTACAGGATTTTCTCCACGTTGTGTAACACTTTAATCTAGCATTCAGTCACCCTGTTTAGTCTTGGTGCACAAATTTTGACCTAGTTTTATGGTCTGTGGATCTAGCAACAATTTCTTGCTCTATCTTGAACCAAGGGACTCACAGGCTTTTTTCTGCTAGTGCCACTTGAGTGGGTGGAAGCAGCCTTTCCGTGATGGGCTGCTGGTCACAGCTGGTGGGAGGGAAAGTCCTTGTGGAAAGAGAGCATTTCCTGGGCTGAAACTTGTTATGCAGGATTCCTCTTCTCAGGTGGCCAGTTGTGTAATATCTCTAGATGCAAAACCTGGTCTCATTCAGCTAAAATCCAGTTATAGAATGGGTTGGTTCCTTCTCAAATTTGGGCGAGATAATCCACATACTGCTTTTCCAGCTTTTTAATGGCCTTGGCTTGTGGTCCATTTATCCATATTCAAAGGAAGCAGTATATAAACTTCAGATTATCTTTGCTTCCACTGAGATAGAATCTCTAACCTGATCCTCAGTCCCCCTACTCCCCTTATCCTTCCAAGAAGACCCTTAAGGGTATATTCGGTCCTCCAGAATAATCTAGAAGAAACTTTCCATTCTAAGATCTTTAATCTCCTTTGCACGGTCCTTTTCCTAATGTAACACATTTATAGATTCCAGGCAATAGGATGTATGCATATCTCTGACGGGTGTATTGTTTAGTCAGCCATATCACTTTTCAGAGTTTCTAATGTTCTCATTTCTTTCTCTTTCCCCACTTTCTCTTCCTCCCTCCCTACTCAAGATTAAATCCAGGACTTTAGCGCTGAGGTACATGACAGTCCTTTTTTTTTTTTTTTTTTTTTTTTTTTTTTTTTTGGAC
>NW_022900915.1:3231146-3250654 GCF_012274545.1 Fukomys damarensis
TTTTTTTTTTTTTTTTTTTTTTTTTTTTAATTTATCTTGAGACAGGGTCATGCTAACTTGCCCAGACTGGATTCAAACTTGCAAGCTTGAAATATTCCTGCTTCAGCCTCCCAGAGTGCTGGAATTATAGGCATTCACCACTACACTTGTCCCCTCTGGTTGTCTTTTTTGTTCAAGGTGTATCAAAAGAGGGGAGAGGAGCAAGAAGAGCTGACTATATATTTTCTTGCTTGGACAAGTAATGTACTTTCTTTCTAGCTTTGCAAATTCAGTAAGTACTTTTAAAGCCTTTAAATTCAAATGATTAATCTAAACATTGAACAAGACAAAGCCAATCACAGAGTCATACAGCACAGTTTAGGAACATCTTGCTCTATTTTGCGTGTGTTGGGCCGTGTGTGGGAATTGTGAGCCCATTTTTTGTACTATCACCAAATTAGTCTGTCTCTATATTTTCTCCAAATACAAATGGGAAATTTTACAGAATGCCCTGCTGAAACCCTGACTGGCCTTTCTTTGATAAAGAGTCTACTTAATCCTACAAACAAAAGAAGAAATTCTATTAGTTTTTCTTTGTACTACGTTTTGTGTAGAATGCACATCATTTTTTAAATCTAAATCATTCTCAAGTTCTGTTTCACAAGACTTTACAGACTTATGGCAAAAATAGTCACATCACTTCTCTAAGATTTTCTAACCCTGTCTTTTTTTTTCTTGTGAAATTTTGGATTAGTGTTTTGCCTATTTGGGACTTCTACATTATGCTTTTATTAAACATTTATTAATAAACATTTATTAATAATTCTAGTCCTTTCATCAGCTTTTTTGCTTCTTGTTTCTTGGGATGTCATCCTTCTTAGACTGAAGAGAGAAGTAAAATAACCAAGTCCCTTTATTATTTATCTTGGTGATGAAATATTATCTTCAAAGATTATGTTTGTCCTGCTAGTCTTCTGTTTTCAAAAGCATTCCTGCTCTCTGAATTTTTCATCCATCCAAAAACTCAACACGTATGACAGACTTGATATGTGGTGGCCACTGCATTAACCCTTGGAAATATAAAAATTAATAAATCAATAATCTGGCAAACTCTTCTGTCATCCGTTGAAGCCCTGCTATTTTCCACATGCAGGGATCCTGTCCTGTCTTTGTTCACCCCTGGTCTCTGAATATTGCACTCTCCAGAAGCCTCAACAACTCTTGCCTCTAACCTTTCCAACTCTACTCTTTTAAGTCAGGCTGCTCTTTTGTCTTCATTCTCTCTGACTCTTCTACATGGCATTTTATATTCCGAGCTCTTGAGATGGCTTCCTGTGCAACTCAGCCAGTTGCATTAAGAAGTCTTTTCCTCTCCATTTGAATGGCGATTGTACAAACTGACATTCATTTCCCTGCCATCCGTGGAATCCCATAAAAAGGACAAATCTGTATTCGCTCTCTCTCCTCCCCTTGTCTTTTCTCTCCTTCCCTCCCTTCTTTTCCTTTCTTCCCCTTCCTCTCTCTCTGTCTCTCTCTCCTGCTCCCTCTTCTCCGCCCCCCAGGTCAGTGATAGGCAGCATTTACTTTCTTCAAAATGACAATATCCACGGTGTTTAACCATTTCATTCTCATAGCTAATTTGTTGTCTTTAATCAGAATTTGGTTCAAGAAGCAGCATAATACTTTCTTCATTTGATTTTTAGAAAAAAGAACAAAGTCTTAGGTCCTTTCTTTAACACAATTAGGTTCCTAGATAATTGAAACTTATCATGACTTTACCCTAATAATGTTTCCAATTTTCTTCTGTTTATGGTAAAAAAGATCTTGTTTAATAACAATTTTACTCTTCAAAATGCCTTACCTAAACAAAGACATAGAAGACACTCTTCCCTCAGTTTCCTTCCCTAAATATTATAAAATTTCTACAAACACAAGCAGCCGTATCTTTTCTTTTGCCTCCACTTGCAGCAAATCAGTTGTCTGTAGTTATCAGCAGGGTTTATTTTTCTTGGCTTAAATGCAAAAATCTGGTTGTTAAAAGGCATAAGTTCTCCTTGCTGACAATTTAAGATAAAGTAAATTGGAACTGACATAAAGGAGTGTGCGTGTGTGTGTGTGTGTGTGTGTGTGTGTGTGTGTTGTGCGCGCTGATGTGTATCCCCAGGATTCTTTGCTAGATCCTAAAGGATCTTGTCTGGACACTAGCAGCCGTAAGTCTCCATGCCATTAAAGGGTGCTCATTGTCATTGATCTGCACAAGTGACAGATGCAGCCTGTGATTGCAAATTAACAATGTGAAGTCAATCCCAAGGGATCCAGGAGAGCCACAGCCTCCTCCCTCCCCGGCACTGATCTGGCTACTTCTCAACATTGCTTGTAACTTGCTGCAGGGAGTCCTCCAAGCGCTGGCCAGTCTCTACTCCCTCTTTCTTCTTGACTTACAGTAATTCAAACAAAAAGTGTAGGCATTAAAATTAGCTCAGCATTGTAATTATTTTTCTTTTCTCCTTTTGTAGCCCTAAATAATTATGGTATCTTTGGGCACCACTCATATCACAGTGGTTCTCTAATTCAGTGTGCATAAAAATCACCTGGAAGGCCCATTAGAAATGCAGATTTCTAAGCTTCCCCACTTGGAGAGTCTGATTCAGCAGCTTTAGCAGGCAGCCTGAGGTTCTGCGTATTTAATGTGCTCCCCAGGTACCCCTATGCAGGTGGGCTGTGGACTACTTTTGATAAGCATTGGACTCAAACCACCATCTTTTCTTAGTTTAGATTATGTGTTTGTTTCTATTTTTATCTAATTTACATTTTCCTTAGGCAACATTTTTGATCCTGGGGACTGTAGTGTTCAGCTTTGGAACTGTGGCTGAGCCATATCGAAATTTGTTCTCGGGAGAACTACGGCAGCAGACAGGGCCGTAGGGTGCACACAGGCAGTGCAGGCACAGAGCCGGCCTCAGCAGGGCTCTGCAGTTCACAGTCTCCCGTTTTTTGTCCGCAGTGGGCTCTGTTTAGAAGGCGTCTGAGCTCTTCTTTGGTAGTAGCAACATTTCACTCTTGAGAGACTCCTCACTTAACTACTTTATATCAAATTAGATATTACCTTTACAGAGCCACATTTTTGAAAAATAGCATGTTCATATAAAATATTTAAATAATGTTGAATTTATAAGGCAACTAATGCTATACCACCTTAATCACAAGCAAAATATCACATGATAAAATGGCATGGTTTCAAAATGCACAGGGACAAACTTCGGGCCAGACGAAATGTCAGCAGTAAAATACTTGGTAATGAAATGAGCAATACCAAAGGTCAGGCTTCCATAAAAATCTCATTCCGGCTCCAGCTTCATTTTAAATCATCTCAGATTATATATGGTAATTTGCCGGTACATTCAAGCGAGACAGTCTGTCAAGGCTGGGTCTTGTTTACAGGAGGTGAAAGATTCTGTACTGGGAAGTTACTTTTACAGTGCTTTTCCCTGTTTCTTTTCTGTTCAATTTGTAAAAGTCTCTGTGACTAGATATCTTTTAGATAAAAGTTCCAAAAAGTAGCCTGTGCTATTTTACAAAATAAATGGCTTGTGCCTTCAGTGTCGTTGTTTGACCAGGAAAATCCCATTTTATTACCTATAGATGAATTATAATCTTTGTTTTTACCTCTTATCTTAGTCTCAGAAATGCTCAAAGTTTGAGTATAAATCACATAACTATCCTATTTATAGTTGAGACACAAAAATCTTTTACTGTCTCAAGCATTTCTATCCTGGTCAGGCAATGCTCAGGAAATCCAACGAGGAAAGAAGCTAGTTATTATCATTTGATCATAGGGAATGACTGAAATTAGAATAGTCTCTCCTGTGTCATAAAAACAGTCATGTAGAATTTTAGCGCAATCCCTTGTCAGATGACTGAATTAGATTATGACATTGTTTCCCTTACAACGAGCTAGGTCAGTAGTTCTTCAAATTCAGTGTACATCAGAGTCAGTTGTAGTGCTTATGCAAACACATATTACTGGGTCCCATCTCCAGGCCTGGTGGGCTAGGCCAGGACTGGAGAAATTCCATTTCTGAAAACTTCCCAGATGTTGGTACTGTTGCTGAATTTGGTCTGGGGACCACACTTTGAGAAGTACCGATGTAGTGTCTTCCGGTTATACTTAGGGTAGAAGGCGAATCTTTACGACAGTTTAAAAACTCTGATAATTTGGCCCACAGCTACATGTCAGCCCTGCAATCCCCACTTGCTTACTTCCTCCAGCTGTGCTGGCCTCATCGGTGCCCCAGGAGCACGCAGATTCTCTTCCTCCCCTGGACTATTCCTCCTGCCTGGAATGGTCCGACCCGGACGTTTCAGTGGCGTCCTCTTTCTCCTCTTTCTAGTGTTTGCACTCTCAGGAAGTCTTTCCCAGCCCACCCTCGTCAGCACTGCAGCTCCAATCCCCAGTTCTCTGCCCTGTTCGAGCTTCACACTTTTCCCACGGAACACATTCCTGTGGAAGAACACAGCATTCTTACTCCATCTGCTGCCTACTTAACCCTTTCCAGTTTAAGCTCCACAATAGGATCTTTTCTGATTTTTCCGCCGTTATAACCCAAGCCCCTTGAGGAGGGCCTGGTGCACAGAGACACATTATGTAAATCTATGGAATGAAGTCATGTTTCACCAGTGGTAGCTGATCCTTTTCACATCAGTGGTAAGGAATTCGATGGTTAGAAGACTACTGTACAATCTTACGATAATGTTGGTGTTGGGGAAATAACATAACTCTCAGTCTGTAGACGTCAGATATGCCAAGTTTGCATTCCCCCGGATCGAATTCTGAATTCTAAGGAATAATGGAAGTTAAGAATAGGAAAAAACTGTTGAGAAAGATAATTTCTGAGAGAGAGGAGGGGACTCAAAAGTGGGTTGCCATGGACCCAACTTCATAGAGGAAGTTTTATAGGGCAAAATCATGAGATGGGTACAACGTCAATGAAAACTGCGATCAACCAATAAGCTTAAAAGGATGGGCACTTAGGAAATATCGATCCAATGGGGAGGCAGGTCACACAGCGAGTGTACTGGAGAGAACAAGGGCCTTTTCAGGAAGGATGGATCAGGAGGTCTTGGCGGTCCCAGGGGGACTTGTGCCTACCTAGACTTTAATGGACCTGGTGATAACAATTAGAGGGTAATCTTCAGTTTATTACTTAGCCCTCAGACAGGCACGTGGGCCTGGTCATTCCATCTTTATCGTGAGGCCTGGGCTTCGACAAATATGTCTCCAGCCACGGTTGTAAAGTGTTCTCATCTTCTGCAGTGACTCCCTCGAGGGCCCAGTCCTGTCTGACTGCCTGTACCAATTCTACCTAACTTAGCTGTCTGTGATAGCTTCTGTACATATGTGAATATGTGTAAACATTTTTTGGTCTATAATTTAGTGCTCGGAATTTTTTATTTTATTTTCTGGTACTGGAGACCGAACTCGGGACCTTGCACTTATGAAGCAGGCAGTGGAACCACTGGGCTGAATCCCCATATCTAGTGCTTGGAATTTTGACTTTCATCTTTGTTATGTCCAAATATTTACTCACTAGGCCTGTAAAACCTTATATTGTATTAACCATTTTTAGGACATGACTAATGTCATTTCCTCTATACTCTTACATTTACTGGTCATTTACTTTAATACTCCTTGTTCTGCTTTTCTCATCCATTCCCGACCATCGCATTTTCAAAAATCCAACATTAACTATTTACATAGAAATTATTAGAGATGTGACAGCTGCAGTGCATGAGAAAAAGAAGGCATAGAAAAACACGATCCAAAGGCGTTGTTTTCACGGTGCACTGTTTCAGAGTTCTGTACAAACTAATTCTGTGACTACCCCTCCTCCAAAGGTTGTTAGAAAGTTAGAAGATTAGGAAGATAATTCTTTCATCGGGGAAAATGATTCACACATTTGGAAATGAATTTCACTCAATTTTTTTTTGTAAGAATCTTTGTAATCACTGTATTTCAAAAACCTATCTGCCTTTGGATTTGATTTACAAAGCATTTTCTTTTGATCTCAAAGCTTCTGTTGTGGTGAGCACCCTCATTCTTCTAACCTCACATTCAGCGATGCTTAGGAAAAGAGCTCATGTCCCACTTCCCTTTCTTTCCTTTGCTATACCTACATGTGCAGTCAAATGAAGGGCGTGAGTTTTTTTAAGTCAACCCAGTCCATTTGGTGGCCTCCTTAGAGCACATCATTTTTTCTCTCATTTCCATCCAAAATATGTCACTGAAATTCTGTGTTTCAGAGGAAAGAAAATCTTCCTGGGAGAAGCTGTATCCAATCAGAGAGAAAATAAACTCAGCAATTACAGGCATATAAGCTGCCTGAAGGAAAGAGACAATTTTTAAAATAATTATGCTGCTGTCCTCCATTATTCAAAGCTCAATTTCAATGTTGTTGCTCTTTAAATCCTACTGGTTAACAGATTAGGGATTGTTGCGCTAGCTCTGGTCTCTAGCTGCCTCGCCCCACAACCACTGAAAACTGCTTGCTGCACGGTGGAACAGAGCTCCCTGGGCTCCTAATTGAGGACTCTGACTGTCCTATAAGGCTAACTGGACTGATTAGCTCCCCAAGTGCAGCAGCCCACATACCCAAGGCTCTTTCTTGTTTGACCTGGAGGTTTAGAGATTTCAGCGGGTTCATTCTCTTTTTTTTTCCAAATCTATTTTGTAGCAGTTACATTCTCTACATGACTGTTTCACCAAGAAAAATATTAATACAAATAAGTCAAAACTGTCAAAAATTTTGACTCTTAAAGATAATCATGCAAGGGGAAGAAGATACCTTAAAAATAAAACAGAGTCCCAGAAATTTAGCGACCCACAGTATCCACACTATTTTGTGGGATGTAATACTTTCACACCAGAAAAGACCTATTCAAAATCTTTGAGCTTGCTTCCAAAACCTTCTGTATTGTGTCTTCACCCGGAAGCTCTCTGCTAACTCAACTTTTCTATGCAGATGCTTTGCTACCTTCCTAAACAGTAAACAAATTTAATGACTGTGATGTTACTAATTTTCTGCCCATTATAAAAAGAAATTTGTAAAACATTACAATGCCCAGCACTGTGCCTGACACTGTACTGCATTGTAAGTTCTCATTGAGGCAATAAAGAATTCCCTTATACATTTTTTATTTCTTTGAAACTCCTTGTGACAGTATAGTAAATTGGGTATGACTTTTGGTAATAAACCACTGAAAGTAATTAGCTTAGTTTGGTATCAATGGTAGGGTGACTTTCTAAGTGCTGGCTTCTTATTGAAATATAAAATTATTCATTTTAGTGATCCTTCTGATTGAAAAACATTCTTTGAAACAATTCATGAAGAAAACAAATGATGAAGAATTAAATCAAGTCTTCCCTGTCCAGATAGTCTCTGTCACATATCCAGAAAAGTCAATCTATATTTTCTAGAGCAGTTTGAGACTGACTAATTGGATCTTCCCTGCAAATGTCTGCATCTTTCTGTGGTTTCTGCTCCTCAGAAGTTTGATTCTCTTTCTGGTTCATGGTCAACTTTCTTCTACGAGCTGCTCCTAATCTAAATGTAATCGGCAAATGTTTGGTTTTGGGGGTGGTCAAGCATGGAAATTTTTACTGCTAAGAAAGGCAGCAAGATAAAGTCAAAAGATTTTGATAAAATGATTCAAAACATAAGTTATACAAATACAGCGCAGGCAGCAGAACCATTGAGCCAAATCCCCGGCCCCTTAAGTTATACAAATACAATAGTCAAAACCTTTGAGAATCCCTGGCTGGTTGTCTTATTTCAGCTTACCAGTTAGAACTCAGAAGCCTAACATCTCCTACATCAGGAAGAAAATAGCTAAGCAGAAGGGAAAAGTAATCTTGGCAAAGTCTTGGGCAGAGAATCAGAATAGATGTGAGCTTGCATCCATATACTTCATCTGAAGACAGGAAGACCAAGAAAGATTAGCTCTAAGTTTTATCTCTAATAACTATGAGACCAAAATTACTTAATCTCTGCACTGATTAACACTTGCCATTTTTTTCCTGAAATGGCTAATGCTTATTGAACCCATTTTTTTAGAGACAGTATTCTAAGCTCTTTTTATTAACTTCTCAATTTAATGTTTAGAAGTCAAAATGTGATATAATTACTTTTTCTTTCTTGTAGCGCTGGGACATAAACCCAGGAGGGTCTCACATTACCACTGAGCTACATCCCCAGCCCTTTTTATTTGGAGACATGATCTAAGTTGTCTGGCTGGCCTTGACCTTGGAGTCCTGCCTCAGGCGTGTGCCTCCACCCTAGCTGCATGTCCCCACTTTAAAGAAAAGGAAACCAGTCACTTAGAAAACATAAATGGCTTGCTGAAGGTCACCTAAGTGGTGAATGACTGAGCCAAGATGCAAACCTGAGTAGATGATTTTTTAACTCTACAGTTTCCTCCGCCACTGTTAATGGGATTATTAATTTCCTATTGTTGCTGTAACAAATGACTGCAGATTAAGTAGTTTAATACCATACATTTATTTTATTATATTCTAGAAGTCTGAAATGGATTTCTTGCCTAAAATCAAGGTGCTGGAAAGACTGTGTTCCTGTCTGAGGTTCTGAGGGACAGGCTGCTTCTTTGCCTTCTGCTTTATCCACACCATAGTTTGTGACCCCTTCGACCCTCTTCGAAACCAACAGGTGCTGTCTTCTTCGGGAGCCTTCGTCTCTGCTTCCTTCTTCTCACATCACCTTTTCTCCACCACTCAGCTCAACTTTCCTTTCTTTAGAAGACTGCAGCTCTTGAAACTACGTCGGACCTTCTGGTTGCTCCAGGGTGTTATTGCCCCTGTCAAAGCCTCCGTTTATTCCCATCACAAACAAACACCCTGTCCTATGTAGAGTGGGTTATTCACAGGCTCCTGGATTAGGGCACAGACATTTTGGGTGGGCACCATTCTCCCTGACACAGTGAAACACAGTTAATCAACTTGAACGATGAGTAGTGGAGTGGCACATAGGAATCAGAAGTGACTGCTGGACTGGGATCTGACTTTCCTACAACTTTTTCACATCTGAAGGATAAATCACATTTAAATAAAATTAAGTCAACACTATCGCTTTGTTTCACAAGGAAGGTACTGTTGTGCAATCTTCTTTGGTGGCACATATGACTTCATAAATACTACTGTTATTTTAAGAAGTACCTTGCTTGCATTTAAAACATACAGACAGCTAACAGGTCTGGCTACGCAGTATATAGTCAGATGTGTGAAAATAATTCTCTACCAGATCCAACTCTACCCTGCAGTGTTGGACCTGCAAACCAACCGTGATTAAGGATAGCAGGTTTATGGGGCCAAAGGTAGCTTTTGATGGAGAAAAATTCTCTCTTTACCTGCTTATTATTTTTATGTCACATACAGAAAAGTTGAAAGGTGACTATAGAAGCTGAGGCCTCACATCAAGTTCTTAGCAAAACTCCAGGGGAGAGAAAACCAAATTAAAATCTAAGCACAACTATTGCATACTATTAGAATCTTCCATATATGCAAATTAAATATAGTAATTAGCTTCCTCCTTGTTTCTTTCTGTAGAGAATAGAACGGTAGCTCTTACCCAGGCTGGGGTGCAGCGGTGGGTGGGAGAGCTCCACTGTGAGGTACTGTCAGAAATACTTCCTGCCTGTGGCATCTGCCAGCATTCTGAGCAGAGAAAACAAGAGAACCACAGCCAGCTTGATAATGCCAGACACTCTTCTTGACAGACATTTAAAAATGTGTATTACACTGGGGAACAGGCTCAGGAGCATATACCTGTTTCTCACAGAGTATCTCAAAACACTTTTTTTAATTCGGGGAGACTAGTCAATTGGTTTAAATGGCTTCTTTGAATTTTCTCCTGATATTTTAACAAGCCTCTTCAGAAAACTGTGCATAACAGCAATCAGAGCACACAAAGACAATTTGCTTTTACAACGAAGTGGCTTAATGCTTTCCTTAAAGGTACAACTTGATTGACTTATTTTCTGAAGCCGAGTAGGATGATCAAGAACAAAGGTGCCACGTCATGTAACTATAGAGTATCATTATTCATTACAACACAGGATGCGGTGATAACCCAATAATAAAATATTAATAGACTTTATAGCAACAGCACATGGAATTTCCAGAAGACAGCAAGCAGCTATGAAGAAAATAGGCAAGAAATGGCAAGAAGTGAATCTCATGCATCCCAGGGAAAATGAGTCAAAGCTTGGCTACCTCTCTCTCTCCTCGGCTTTGCACACACGTTGGTGGGAGGAGTTTAGACCTGCAGGAGAATGCCCACACGCTCTCCCAGAGGATGTGGGAGAAGTCACTCCTATGGCTGGTGTTTAACGCTGTGAATCTGCCTCACTTGTCAGCCTCACGACGCGGGACCGAGAACTGAGAGGGCGAAGCCTGTGTTTCTGTGGGTTGGAATAGAATCGAGTATTTATGCAGCTTTCATGTCCGGTCTCAGCCAGCCCTGCTGGACATCAAAGGAACTTCAGAAAACTCTCCAGATCTGCTGCAGGCTCAGAGTGAGAGCCTGCACTTGCTGAAGGTAAATGTCATGAGTCTATCACTGGAGCCCACGCTGGCAACGTTAGGGGAATCCTGCTCCTCTGTGTGAATAAAAAACTACATCATAATCTTAAACAAAATGAGTGGACTGTGTTGGAGAAAATGGCAAACTTTGTCCTAACGGGTGAGTGAGAAACTACCTCAAGGAGAGAATGTTTATGTATATGCGAATTACCCTTGCTGGTTGAACAAAGTGGCAATTTTTCCTTATTCAACAAGTATCGACTCTTAGTAATCACACTTTACAGCCAGGCTCCCACTTACTCTATTTGATTGCTCAGCACTTACTAGGTCCGGCCACATACAAGCTACTCTGTGCTAGGTTGCAGAGATATGGATTTAAGAGACAGTAAAGGTACCGATAATATTGCATTCTTTTATCCCAAAATATGAGAGTAGAAGCCAGGCATGGTGGAGCACTCCTGTAATCCCAGCACTCGGCAGGCTGAGGCAGGAGGATCGCTGTGAGTTCGAGACCAGCCTGAGCTAAGTATCTCCTGTCTCCTGTAATCCCAGCACTCGGCAGGCTGAGGCAGGAGGATCGCTGTGAGTTCGAGACCAGCCTGAGCTAAGTAGTGAGTTCCAGATCAGTATCAACTACATTGTGAGACCCTGTCTCAAAAAACTAAAAAAACAAAAATATGAGAGTAGAGCTGCATGTAGCAGGCTTGGTGAACGAGGAGGACATTTCTCAGACGGTCTCACTGCAGGGGCACCAGCTGCTTTCTGAGAACTGACGTGGGATGGTAAAAATGTTGATATTTATATCAAGAGAGGGAGGGACGCAGATGCATTTTGGTTAGAAGGAATAGTGTGTATGAAACAGCGGAGCAAAGCCGAAGGAATACTTTAGAATAGCTGCTGTGTCAGAGTGCTGAAAGACAGGGCTTATATTTGAAGTGGAGGAGGCAGGGAGAATAAAAATGAAAGTTGCTTGGTGAAGTCTGCGAAATAAAACATATGCCATGTGCACACTTTAAATGATTACATATTTATTTTATCGGATTTAGCTCAATTCTAAGTTGGAAATATAATACGAAAGGCAAAAGTCTTAGAAAGAGGTCGCAAAGAGGCAAGAGGAACTGAATGAGGAGAGGAATGTGTCCTGTGCCAAGGAGAGGCCGTGAGAGAAGGGAAACCAGAAAGCATTTTAAAGATGGAACTGAACAGGACGTACATAAAATAGCGCGTATGTTGAGCTGCTCTGTCCACATCAGTGCTTTTAGGGGGGCGGGGAGGGGTGGCAGCAGAGAGAAGGTAAGGAAACTTGCCTGAAGCAGGTTGAGATTACGTCTGCGAGGAGATGTCCAGGGTCCAGTTGGATTTCTTGGATCTTTTCTACTTCTCTCTAATGTGAGTCGAGTAAGTATACCAGATTTTACCGGAATGTTATGCAACAAAAGGACACACGATACATGAGGAAACACACTTGAATTCACCATAGTTTGATAGAAAAGCAGCCTAGAAGCTACAACTTTTATTCCTAGGATGACACCCTAGTTCCTAACTTTGTTCAATATCTTCTCCAAAAGCTCTTCCTCTAGCTGTGCTAGGCTGCTTGATGGTCATCGTTAAAGTATGGTACACACTACCCAAGAAGATTGGTCTTCTCCTAGTGGCATTTCCTTCTTCCCTAGTGAAATATCTCTGCACATATGTTTTTTGTTTTTTTTTTTACCCTGTCTAGCAGAATCCAGGGGTTACCAAGAGCACTCTGTGTGTCTCCCTGGGAGTTTCTGTGCATATGTAAATATACATAGCTTTCATCTCCCGAATGCTGGCTAATTGTTAGAGTGCAACTATACACACACAACCTACTTCTTAAATTTCAAATATGAGAAAATGCTTTTTATTCTTCCAGTTTTACTAGCAGTTAAGGATTATGCTAATGAAAAACATCCAGAAGAGTTAGTACTTAAAAGAACCAAGAAATGAAAGTTTTAAGAGGCACGTGTTCAAGGGCCAGAAGAACAGCAGGGAAAATGGATAGACTGTGAACTGAAAATAAGCGGGATGATAAAACACTCTAAGCACACAAATCCCAGAAGTGTTGGGAGAGAAGTGTTGTTCCTGTCTCCCACCCTGGACTTCAAATGTATTGGACCTATGCTTGTAATAGCCTGAATGTCCCAGGATAAAGAATGAAAATTACATTAATGTTTGAGTGTACTCAGTATACTTCATTGTCTAGTATTCCCATTACACATGAACAAACAAAACTTATTTTTATTACACACATCTGGTCTCATGAGGTTAAGGTAGGTGAGATCATATAACACCCAATCTGGGGGACTCCATTTGCTTCCCACAAGTCTAACATATCTCTTCCTCATTTTCTGAAACTATCATTAAGAACTGTGCCCCTCACCAAGCAGATCCAAGGACCACACTCATCTCGAACCTGGCATGTTTATGATCTTGACGCAGAGCCTAGTGGTGCTGATTTCTGTTCTTTAGACCAAATTCACCCACCTGGTATCCATGTCAATCCTTTTTACTCAGCCCAGCCTCTGGCTGTCTCTTGTTAATCCATTAAAAGCCAAGTTATACTGGGGTGAGACTAACTGAGAGCAATAAGGAGATAGAAGTTGATGCTGAAGAGAATTCCCACTTTTTAATTTATGTAGTGCATTGGTTTTTGTTTTGTTTTGCTTTTGTACCAGGGATTGAACTCGGGATCTTGCACTTTCAAGGCAGGCAGTGGAACCTCTGAGCTAAATCCCTGGCCCCAACACTCATACACCATTGGTTTGCATGATCAGTAAGATTATTCTTACTCTCTGGTCACATTCTTGTTTTGTTTTGGGGGTCACTTAGTTTGCCAAAGAAGACCAATTTAACACCCTAAAACTTTCCACCCCACATCCTTACTGTACACACTGTCAGCTGTGGTCCTGTTCCGTTCTTTACTGATTGCTAATTCTTCTGTCCTACAGTCATTAGTTTTTTGCCAGGTATTAGAGGTTTTACCTAGGGCATTCATACTGAGCTATAGCCCCAGCCCTTTAAAAATTTTTTTGAAGCATGGCCTCACTAAATTGCTGAGTGCCTAGGCTGGGCTCAAACTTGATATTCTCCTGCCTCAGCCTCCCAGAGTCCTGGGATGACAGGCATGCACCACCACTCTCTGGTCCCACCGATCATCTTAATTCGCTTTGTATCTATTTATTTCCAAAGTCAAGTGTGATTAAATTAGATCACTTTCATATCACCTCTGACTCCCACCCAGTTTGTATCACACAAATGGCACTGGTTATCAGTGCCAACACAGCCCTACCTCAGTGCCTTGGTCAGACCCTATGCTATGACAGATCCTCTTCCATTTATTCACTCATTAATATTTATTAAAGCCATGTTATGGACACATACTGTAAACAGGTAGAAAACGTAACCCTTAAGAGTGTATGATCCAGAGGTAAGACTACTTGGATTTATTTTTTTAATTTATTTTGTATTTTTTTGAAATATTGGCAAGTTGAGCTGTATTTTAGGGTGTGGTCAAAGTGCTACAGAGAAACTTATATAGCAGTACTTTCGCGGCATCGTTTGCTGATCAGAGCTAACGTCCTATGTCTCCACACCAGCTACTTTGATCTGTAATCAGTACCCTTCACAACTTGGATTTCAATTCTGCTGCTTTGGACAGCTGAGCCCATTCCCAATGATAGCTCCCTTCTTGCCTCCATTCTTGTTGGTTGCCCCTATGGCTTTCCTCTCCCTCTCTCTGCCTCTCTCTGCCTCTCTCTCCCTCTCTCTCACTCTCTCTTACTCTACGCCGCTCTACCACTATCGTTTTTTCTCTCTCGCTCTCTCTCTCTCTCTCCCTCTCTCTCCCTCTCTCTCTCTTTCTCTGAGCTGCTGCCCAGATCTAGAAGTGAGAAACTGCTTTGCCCAAACCAAAGCCCCAGGGCTCTTGGAGGAGCTATGCAGTCTGTGCCTGCAGCCCTCGGCCTCCCTCTGCCCTGGGTCTCTGTCACTTAGCTTCCTGCGTCAGCGATGCCCACATTTCTCACTCTCAGAGACTGACTGTGGTGTAGACCTGTTTACAAGGAGTCACCCGAGTAACATGTGCACATGCAGCAGTAATCTGTGTCCTAAAGAAGTGGGTCCAGCGGCTCACAGTCCCTGTTCCACACTCCTGCAGCAGAGTAATCGTCTCTTGACACGCTACTCCCCAGCACAAACTCATGCTTACTCCTCCTACAGAAAATCAGTGATGAGCTAAGGCCCCTCCCAGTGTCTGGTCCAGACCACCCTCCTTTCTCTGGGGTTTACTCACTTTCTTCCCTCTCCCACTGTCTCTGTCCACAGTACCTCTCTCTCCTCCAAATGCCCCTGTGGGAAGAAGCCCCTCCTCTTCGGGGAGCACGTGCCTTACTCAGGACAGCCTCAGGCCCCCGAGCCTCCATTTCTCTTTTTCAGCTACAACTCCGTGGCTGGAGTCAACTTCCCTGCTTGGCCTGACCCTGAATCTGGGCCCAGACCTTGGAAGACTGTTGATTCTTCATTACACCAGTACATTGCACACATGAGATGCAGAGCTCCTCGGCATCACTAACAGACTCAAACGCTACTGACTGATGTCTATCTCTGAAGTTTTTCTTTTGTTTATAATAATGACCGCTCCCATTAAGGGAAGAAACACTTCCTGACCTGCAAGCGGTAGTCACTGTCGCTAATTACACAGCACAACAATATGTTCCCGGGTTCTGTTTTCCTCGGTGTTTTACAGCACTTATTATAATGAAAGAATTTTAACTTTGACACTCTTGCTTCAATTGCAGGATGCTAGAACGTGGTAGAAGAAAAAAAATTGTATGACTGCAGGGTGCTTCCTGAAATAAAAATACAGCTTCTTCCCTTTCTTTATGCTTTGAAAAAAGGAAAAGGAAAATACTCCGCAGTGGGAAGGGCCAAGTTCAGGCCTCTAATGGATCTTTTTCTCAGCTGTCGTCTTTTCCGCCAAGGGCTGCACACCCTGTCCTGCAGATGAACACTCCTCGTGTGTGTAGAAAGACGTAGGGTGGTGCCGGGTGGGTCGTGGAGATTTCAAAGCCCGTCTTCCTTCACCTCTCTGCCTGTGTTGCTCGAGTGCCTATTTTCAATCTGCAGTTGTGGGGAAAACGTTGGGATTCTTCCTTCAGAATGTGTCTTCCCACAAGGTTCCAAGAGGACTTCGGGCAGAGGTAAAGCTGTACCGTGTGCCTCCTGGCTGCATGCGCTCTGCGGCAATGACACACACTCTCAACTGTTTTGGGAACGTCCCGGTTTTGTGAAAGCCCTGTTCCTATTTGGTGGATCCGTTGATCTGAAAGTACTGTTCCCTGAGGAAAAAAGCAAGTTCAGACCTTTCTCTCATCCTCTCTTTGTTTCTCCTACCATATATGATTGGTAGGAAAACTGGAATGAGAGGCACAGAAGAAACTGAAACAGCCACGAAAAGGCAGCTGTAAACAGCCCATCTGATGCTGCTGACTACAGGACTGCAGTAATACTGCTTTTACTGGGTTGTTCTTTTGTTTTGTCTTTTTTTTTGAGTGTCATTATGTAGTTCAGGCTGGGTTGAATTTGTAGTAATTCTCCTGCTTCGGCCTCCAGAATGCTGGAATTACAGGCCTGTGCCACCATCCCCAGAGCCAAAATGACCCTTTTGTGTGACGGGTTCAGGCTCAGGTTTTAGGCCTTTAGCAAGGATGAAACAAACACCCCAGCATCAGCTGCCGAGTCCCAAATTACCTAGGCCAACTGAGGGCCTGTAACCTCTTTTTCTCAGGTAATATAATCTGCAAACAAATCAAGTCCAAATACATCATATGCTAAAGCTGTTAAAACAAGAACATACAATGAGGCTCTGTAGCCAGAGGGGTTTGATCTCGCTTCAGAAACAGCCTTCAGTCTAACAAACTACAAAAAAGGCTTCCAAAATTGTTCCTGCTGTTGCCAAAATGTATCTTTCATCATGTTTGCAAAGTGCTGTAAACTTCTTGGAGAGGAGAGTCTATATTTATACAAAATGTTGTCATCTAGATGCTGGTATTTGCTAGATTTTATTTCATAATGTTTCTTTTTAATCAAACTAGCTGGAATGAATTTCAAAACTGAGCTTTCTTTTTGGTGGTGGGAAGTGATGGGGGAAGTTGTAGAGCATCAAATCAAAATCTAATGAAGTTTCTAATGATCAAATAAATAATCACTTGACATTTATTGCCTTGCTTGGCAATCTGCAGAAATGGCAGAGAGCAGATATGCCGAAAGCCCCATTTCCCCTAGATTTACATTACGCCACCGCGCAGAATTAAGCTGACTTAAGCTCTTTAAGACCCACTAAAGCAGCAGATTTTATACAACTTGTTTAGATTTCTTTCTCTCTCCGTGATCCTGTGTTCCCTGAATAGCTCTCTCCATCCATTTTCTATTCCTTGTTCTTTGGAGAGGCCTGCTGGAGCCTTCCGCTCCTGTCATTTCAGGCTATAACCCTGCGGTTTGAGTTTATCTTAGCTGTAAAATGCAACAGTAATTTATATGCCCCCGTACTCCTGCCTCCTCTGAGGCGCTGGCTGCCAGCTGTCTACCCAGCAGTTTAAAGAAAGGACTGTAATGAGCGGGGGTGCAGCAGGGGAGGGCGGTGCCGCACCGGAGGCCTTTCTTTCTGCTTCCTCCTCCGTGTGCGGTGGATGGCATTTTCCAGCGCTGACTGACAGCCGCACAGCCCCAACCCCTCCGCCCCCACCCGGACCTTCCACTCCCGCTCCGCCTCGCACCGCCCGACGGGGATAGGTTTCCTGTCTCTTCATTTCTGAGGCAGGGAGACAGTGGAGAGATGAGATGCAGGCCGGGCAGCCGAGACCATCCGTGGGTGTGAGCTAGGAGCGCCAGCCTTGCCCCTCCATCAGGCATGTTCTCTTGGCTCTGCGAAACAGAGCTTCTCCGGAGCTGGAGGCACCCGTGGATTTTCAGCAGGGCTATTGAGGTGGTAATTTTTTAATGTGATTCAGCTGATGTTTTCTTCTCTTTTTAAAAAATATTCCAACAGTAGTTTTAGATGCCTCGGCTTTTTTTTTCCTTCAAAATAAGACAAAGTCTTTTTTGTTTCGCCTCCTAAATGTATTCCCCTGGCACTCTTACTCTCTAACGTTTCTGAGTAAAATATGGCCCCTTGCGCTCACAGTAATGCACCCAAGTTCAGGGAGTGCAAATCAGCACAAAGCAGCCACAGAGGGGTTTTCCCTTACACTGCTAAAACCATATGGCTTTTGCCAGTTCTTTGAAAGAAAAAAAAAAAGACAACAAAAGAGAGAGAAAAGGTTTAAGCTGTACATCTCTCTTCGGTGTTAAAGCTGCTGTCTTGAAGGAGGTCCAGGTACACGCTGCAAAGACCTAGCTCCCTTTCTGTGATATTTCCGAACGTGTTCACTATTAACATCTCTAAAGAAGATCTTGTCACGTTAGGGTTCATATCTCCCTTCAGCTTTGTGTAATCTTGATGTTTATCCAAAGCTGGTGTATCTCTGAAGACACTGACAAAGCGAAAGGAGCGACATTAAAGAAGGCTGTGCTTCGGCACAGTGGATGCTGTTCGGTTAACTCTTGCTGGCCTTCCTTGACTCAGCCACAGAGGAAAGGCCTTCTACGCGATTTTTCTTCTCTAGTCAAGGCCAATGATCACAATGACACGTTTTGCTGAGAAATGATATAGCAGTTTGGTAAAGATTTCAAATATCTTTTCATGGATTTGTGACTCTTTACCATTTATTTGTCTATGGATGAAGACTGTAGGAAAGGGTTTCTCATTTAGAAAGTGTACATTTCTCTGGAGTTTCATAGTCAGGATGGCAATAACAGCTTCCTCCTAATGATTTAGCATAATAGCATTGTAATGGTTCATTATAACAGTAATTGGGGGGTGGGGGAGGTGCTTACCAAAAGAAAACAGGAGCAAGCTAACCGGACTGTATTCTTTCTCTAGTGGCACTTCTATGCCTTCTGCAAAATATTATCTGTAGTGGTGCCGGTCTCTCTTTATTTCCCTCCCAAATAGTATTGGACTTAGGAAGAAAGGAATTTTTTCAGAAAGACGAATGTGTTTTTGATGCTTTCTTAAAGGCATAGCACACACCCGCTTTACCGTGGAGGAATTCTAATAAATACTGATTCTAAGATTTTTGAAATGCAAAGATCAGCTGCCTCCACTACAGGAAGCCTTTTGAGAAATAAGGGAAGCACTTTGCAAAACCCAGATCTGCTTGCATATTGGCCTGGAAATACAGCAGCGTCACAGACCCTGGGCAACAAGCAATCAGTAGCTCAGCAAAGAGTAGGACAAGGTAAGGGCAGGCTGGTCCCATCGACCTCTTTCAAGGACGATTATGAGTATAAATCATAAATTATACATCTCTGTATTTTTGGTATGTGAGAAGTTGAGCAATTGGAAGGATAACAGTAGTATGGAAACATTTCCCATTTAAACCAAGGAAGCAGGTGCATCCGTGAAACATACATATACTTGATACATTGCAAAGAAAAGAGCATTTTAAAAAGTATGATGTTTCAAAATCTTGAATTAATGTTTAATCCTTCTGAGTCAGCACTGACTTTTCAATAATATGTAAACAGGGTTTTTTTTTTTTCTGAGAAAAATGACCTCTTTCACAGAATTAATTGTGCTTTCCGGTGTATAAAAATTTAGTCTAGTTTTAAATGACAGACTTGGATACAGTATAAATTACATTTTATCCCAATAGAGAAAATCAACACACACCTAAAATCTCCCATCCCCTGTAAAGATGTCAATTAGCACAATTACTACTTTCTAGCAGGGAGATTTTGTGATAAGAGTAGAAAGTCAGAAAGAAAAGAAATTCCAAATAAAAGAATAGAAATGATCTAAAAAAAAAAAAAAAAA
>NW_022900915.1:3250808-3280835 GCF_012274545.1 Fukomys damarensis
ACTAAAAAAAAAAAAAAAAAGATGTCAGCAGGAGACCCTGCTGGAGAGTAAGTAGCAGAATGCACAGATTCAATGTTTCTAAGACATGCTCTGTCTTTGGTTCTGAGGTGCATCCCTGGAGAAACTGAACAGATGGATCAAAGCAAATGGCACCAACCCTAGAAATAATACACGAAGAGTAATGGTGTGGATGTTGGGTTAAGATCAAGTTGACTCATTTATACATTTTTTCCAATTTAAAGTCTTTCATACAGTGATTGGTACAAATGCTACTCTAAAAACATCTCCTGCAATGAACATTGCAGTAGGAGCCAAGTTTTTCTTTTCCCAATATTATCTCTGCCCTTTAGATTAGCAGGTCACTTTCCACATCCTTGTTCCATGCAGCACTGAGTTGTCCACTGTGATTGTTGGCAAAGTAAATGCTGGCATCTAGACCCAGCCTTCACGTCTCAGAGGCGATCAGTACCCATCCCTTACCCAGGATCGCTAAGTCCTGAGGTGAACTGACAAGGTGGTAGTTATCACATCTTCCTTTAGGACATTCAGGTTTGGTTTGTTTTGTTCTAAATGCACATGTTTGTAATCTTTATGCACACTGTCTAACTTTGACTGTATGCGTTCTCCTATGAGATGGAAATTTCATTTTGTACCTGCATTAACTGAACAGCGCGTGGACCACGATCTTCCTCCATAGAAAAATGTGGCAGGTAATAAAGCTGTCTTTGTAGTAAAGTGAAAACTCACTATGTAAAAAGCACTAATTTGGTGACTATGTTAAACATACTTTTATATAAAATAGCTCCAGCCCTAGAGGAGTTTATAACTCGTGAAGGGGTAAAAAGCTTACAAAACTTGGAAAACTGCCCGCCAAACTCAGCAATAATTGCAAACTGAGTGCTTTAGAGAAGAAGAGCCCTGGAGCATAACAGGAGAGAAGCAACACTTTAGGTGGGGGTGGCCTGGGCAGCATTCGTGTAGCCCATAAATTATGAGTCTGAAGTGGGAGAACAGAAAGAGTTAGTTATAAAAGAATAATGGGAAAGGAATGTCATGCAATTAGCAGCAAGATAAGCAGAATACAGAATACAACAGATAAAAGCAGAGATGTGGGCACATGAGGAAACAGACTGCTGAGCTGAATGAACGGACAGAGATTTATTAAGACCCTGACGGTATCAAGCCTTGTATTATGTTGGGGGATATAAAAATGACACCCAAAGATCCCTAATAGCAGAAACCAATCTATTTAAGTATGAGGAATTGGAAGGGCACTGCCCTCAGACAGCTCTGGGTGCCATCCTGGCTCTGTTCTTTATACGTGACCTTGCAGGTAGTTTGTTACTCTTCTGAAGCTCAGATTTCTCATTTATAGCATCACCACAATGATGCCTTTCCTGTAAATTTATTACAGAAAGTAAATGAGACAATATATGTAAAGGGAAAAGGCCCAATAGAGGTCCTATAGTGCCCATTCTATACACCAGAACTACTTTTACAAGTCATTATGTCCACAAAATGATAAAGACACTGTCACACGCATCGTAGGAACCGAGTCGCTTAAACACAATGGTGTCCCTGGAACCGGGCTAGGTGAGCTGATGCTGAGGCCCCGCGCTGGGCTTCCGGGGCAAGGCAGGAAGGCAGTTTCTAAGAGCAGCTGTGAGCTGGGGCTCCAGATCTGTCATCTGCAAGACTGCAACCACTGACCATGGACAAACTAACCTCTCTCAACTTCATTTCCTTCCTCTTAGAAACAAGGACACCTACTCACTCAAGTGTTTATGAGAAGTCTAGGACAACACTTAGCAAAAGCACATAGTCATGCTCAAATGATGCTGGCTGTATGAAGAGTAGCCCTGCACCTAGACTGTGTTTTGCACACCTTCCTCTTCACCCTTCCTTTGTGGGTGTGGCAAAACTGGTATGGACTCGTATTCCTTCTTTGAAATGTGAAAGGTTCTGGGGTAGAAAAAATTGTGCTACTAAGACTAAAATATAGCAATAGCTATGAACATTATCTGGGAACATGCTGTATGCCAGTAGCTGTTATTAGTGCCTTATAGGCATTCGTAATAAAGGGTACTTTCTAATAAATTGTGATATGTCTTTTAAACAGCTTGTTTAACCCCAAATAATTGTCGTACAGAAAAACATATTTGGCTGCTTTCTGAAGAATAAGGAAATAAAGCAAGAATCAAAATCTACCTATAAACTCTTTTATTATTATTATTATTCTGTGCCTGGTGGTGAAAAACAAGAGGGCCACTTTTGCCAGAAGAACAGTAAGAGTCTGACACGCTCAGCCAGGAGTTTCTAAGTATCAAATGGAAGGAACACACAGAGTGTTGAAGATGTGCAGACTTCCACTTTTAACACTGGGGCACTTCACATGTTCTAAGATAATTAGCTAGAAATTAAACAACAGTGGACACAGCATGTCCAGGTGACTTGGAACTGTTGCCTGTGAGCTGTTCAATATGGTAAGGAATGCTTACGTTCATCCACAAGTAGGTGGAATTAAGAAAATTTCATTCAGGAATCTGCATACCAGCTGAAGAAAAGTGTGTGGATTTTTTTTTTAAGAAGTTAGGCTTCTCCTAAAGAATGGAAATTAAGGGACATACTGCATAATATTTCATTGTATCGCTATATGTTTGATTTGTATAACAAATTCTCTTGATCACTAAAACAACTTTAAAAATAATGTAGAGCTTTGGACATTAGGAACATTTTTTTAACTCTATGAATTTGGTCTCATAACCAGTATAGTGATCATATAAAGATTACTTGAAACTACAAATGCATTTTTCTATATTTTGAAGACTTATGAAATCACCTGAAATAGTGCTAGAGACTCAAATAATATTTACAAAACTACCATATAAGAAGTTAAAAGCAAGTGAACCAAAAATATATCAACAGTAGTTCTTTTACAAATACAAAAGCCTTTAAAAAGCAAAGTGCCAATTTATTTGGCAAAATTACAAGATTTGGTGTAAATCACAAAAGCATATTTTGGAATAATTATGGGATTCAGACAGTAACCTTTATTCAACACGGACCTCATCCTAGAGTGGCTTTTGGAAAATGCTTTAGTAAAATCATCTCAGCCACACGAGCCTTAACACATTCTGTGTTTAACCAGTTACTCCTGGCAACAAATAAACGTTGTCTCCATCCTCCGCAGGAAATTTTCTTTCTTGGTCTCAACTCAGATCCCATGGTACCAGCCAGGGATAAATCAATAAAAATATCTACACTAGGATTTCCTTGTTAGAGGAAAAAAATAGAGAAAATGAGACTGGGATTTTTTTTCTCTTTATAATTCACTTCCGTATTTTCTGGGCTATTCCTTGCATTTCTCCTTTTCCCTATTTTACCAAATTTCCATGGTCATCGTACCCAAAGTCTGTCCAATTTCATTTAGCCTCTGCTTTATCATATCCGTAATCAAAGTGTTGCTCTTCTACTCCCGTTCTAGATTATTGAATCCATGCGGGACACCATGGATAAGTACATGGGTGCATGCACATGCATATGTTCATGTACATAAATTTGCAATCAAGATAACTTCAAGTGCTAAAAATTCAGGCAAGACGCCGAGGACAGCAAGGTCCCAGTCAGGGTGTCCAAGAGCCATTGTCTGTTGATGCGGAACCAAAGACGGAGGGCCTCTTCTGAGCAGCAAGTTTTTCTGGGGCAAACTGCAGAGCCAGAGCCTGACCCTGAGCCCCTTGACTCCCAGGACCGGCCTCCTGTGCAGGGTGACTGTCTTTGAGACATTGTCCAAGTGAGGACGGAATGTTCAAGACTTGGTTTTGAACGTGGTGCTGCTTCTACCCATTCACATGTAGCACACGTGGACAAAGATAAACTGGCTCGAGGTGTGAAATCAGGGGGTGGGGAGGAAAGATGGCAAACCTTGAGGGGCGAGTTTGGTTGTGTTACTCAAGACTCTTATTCCTAAGGTTTCAGAAGTGCGATAGGGCGGCACACAAGGACCACTTGGTTTAGAGTTCCTCTGAATTATTTTAAGCCCTTAGGCCAGTTACAGGGAAATGATCTGGCAGATCTGCATCTGCCAGTGATTGAAGGAAAAGGGGAGCACAGCATGAGTTCCCAGGCACAAAATTCCCAGTGCCCACAGGTATGCAGAAAGTAGACAAATAAATAAATATGCCAGCGAAAATACAAAAATCGTTCACTCCGATACGTGTGGGTTTCCTCCTGTATCACCGTCCATAGTCTGTTATACAGGAAGTTACATTCACTGTCTCGAGAGCACCCTAACACTTTCCTCTGTTTTGGTCCTGTCAACATTCTTCCTAGGGCATCGATGTGAAGACATAATAGAAGTCTGATTGTCTCGAGTAACTTCACAGGCATCGAAATCAGCACTACTGGCGTGCGGCATTCCCCTATGGCTTGTAATGCTACCCTGCGATTAAGTAAAAATAAAATTTGTGTTTACCAAGGGGTGCTATTCATAAAAGGAGGTAAAAGTCAGGCAAAGCTATGTGGCACTTGCCCTACGAGGTCAGTCCATAAATCCCTGCAAGCTGGGCATTTATTCCATCTCACCATGCCCATTTTAATGCTGCCCTGCTCTGTGAGCTAGAAAGCCAGTCTGAGAGAGAAGCACAGTCATATGGCAGAGGCCTCAGTTCATGGATATGAACTGTGGTCCAGCAGGCTCTCTGGGGCAGGACGGGAATCTTCTAAGCCAACTGTGTGCTAAACTAGAAACGTCTTGAGTTCAACTCCAACGTGACTTCAAACTTATGTTTGCCAGAGAGGACAGAAACAGAGATGGCGAGAACAGAAGAAAGAGAAGAAAGAAGGCGAGAGACAGTAAGGGTAATAAGAGAGGGAGAAAAACACTTTTTAAAAAAGAGAACAAAGAGAGTAAAGACATAGGTCATAGCTTTTGCAGTCTCCACTTGCTAGGTAACAAAATTCAATTTGAAATGTTCAGTTTAAAATTTGTTTTGGTATCTTTTCATTCATGTTTCTCCTTCTAAACCACCAAATACTGAAAATACTCATGCTGACTTCTTCTCATTCAAAGACAGACCAATTCTAATATTTGGCTGAGCCTGTTGGTATTATTATTTTCCCTACAACTCACCATGAAAATGCCTTCTCATTTAGGAATAACAAAATGGACTCATCTTCAACTTTGAACTAGCTTCTTTCATGATGCCATTGTCCGATTATATTTTAGATTTCTAAATGAATATTGTCAAGATCACTCTTTTTCTGGAAATAATGCCTACATTCTAATGTAAAACCAAGACAATGGTATGTATTTGTATATTAACTACTCCAAAATAAAATTTTTGAGTGGGATCAACCTTAAGGACAGTGTGGAATGCTTAAAGTATTCTGAAATGTTGTGCATTTTTTTCCTAAACAGTTTGAATAAGCGTGTCAAGCAACTGGAGAAAGTGTAATAATAAAAGGATTTGTTGCATTCATGTTCCCGTCATATTCAAGAGCCTGTGAAATTGTTTTGCATGGGAATCTAAAATGCTAGACTAGTTCTTGGCATAAGTCAAAAGCAAGCACTTGCTTATTCACACTCCTTGGTCTTTTCCAAATATAACAAGAGCAGCTTTGGCAGCTCTGTTTCAAGAAAAATATCTCTAGAGAAGAAAATCCTTAATTTGAGTTTAGCTATAAGAATCAAACCTGTTTGGGAATGTCTCAGTCTGTTAATAATAGTACATTTGTTTACTTTTGAAATAGAAGCTTTAGATTGAAAAATATCCGATGCAGAAGTTTGTCTTGTTTTTAAGAGAAAGTGGATTAGCCCAACGCTCTTACTTATGGTTCAGGACCTCAGTGGCTATGCACTAAAAGAACCTATGTAGGAGACCAATGCCCAGTGGCTGTGACCAGGACTTTCTTCCCTCTTAGTTTTACATTCCACTGGGGCTTCTCATTTTAGTCACCTGTGAAGAAGTGTGCTCTTAAGGTTCAAATTAAAGTCAACCCTTCGTTTGATTTTTTTACGGATAATTAAGGCATGATGGATATTTCCAATATAACACATTAAATATTAAATGTGAAAAAGTTTATTTAGTACTTAGTGATTAATAATAATGAAATGATAGTTAATAGTAAATAGCATAAATACCATCTTGCTTAAAAGGATTTTGTCAAAATTTCCAAAGATGCCAAGAAGGTGCTTCTGAGGCATGACTGCCACTTAGGGAGATAATAGGAACAGGAAAACAGTTTTGCTAAACATAGGAACATGAGCTAGGTAACCAGAAAATATGAGAAATGTCAACTATGGTGCAAGATTCTACTTTATCAATATTAACATATTCCCTTTTCCATTCTCAGATGTCATAGTCTCCATACTTATGACCTCTTAAAATTTCTGCACTGAAATCTGAACCCTCAAGAAGATGGCATTGGACAAGGGGAAAAAATGAGAAGCAAGACCTGTCATGTAGAGGTACAAGATCCCAACAATGAATGTAACTGTACTGTATCCCTAAAATGTGCCAATAAACTCAATTAAAGCTGGAAAAAAAAGAAGATGGTATTGGGATGTAGGGTCTTCAGAAGTTATTAAGTCCTGAGGGCAGAGGTCTCACACATGGGCTTAACACCTTTGTGAAAGAAACTCCAGAGAGATACCTCACTCCTTGTGCTGTGAAAGGACACAACAAGGAAATACCATTTATGAAAAATGGACCCTTGCAGAACCTGACCATGATGACACCCTGATCTTGGATTTCTCAGCTTTCAGAACTAGGAAAAGTAAATATTTTGTTTGTGAGATATGCAGTTTGTGTTATCTTGTTGTAGCATCCTGAAGAAAGACATTAAACATTCCAGTGACAACAGTGTAGTACTGCTTAACACAAATATCTTCATTCTGTCCCCCAAGTGAACAGTCAAAATCCACATCAGTTTAGTTAACATTTCCTGTCACTGTTTCTCTATTTCTATAATAATAATCTCCACAGAGCTGGGGTTTTAGCTCAGCAGTTCCACCACCTGCCTCACAAGCATAAGGTCCTGAGTTCTATTCCCAGTACAAAAATAATAATGATAATAATAATAATAGTCTCCAACCTGAAATAATAATAGACTAACTTGAGATCTAAATATTTATATTAATGACCTCCAGTGTATCCTAAGTAAAGTTTGTAAGAAAACAAAAGAGGGAACCGTGCAAGAACAGTTACAGCAGTAAAGACAATACTGATCCATGTGCCCTGAGGTCATACCTAGCACCGGTATCTTCTTTCCCACCTTGCTATAGTCATATGTTTCCCAAATGCCTGTCTGTAGGGATCTCTTTATCCAGAAAGTGGACAATGAGATACAATCCCTGGAATCATGACCAGCATTGTTGAGCATTATCCTTTCCAGTGTTTTTCAGACTTCTACAGCTACAAAGTCACACCAATCTACTTCTGGCAGATATTAGCAGATTATGCAGAATTTTCTGTGATCTTTTGTTTATTTGTTTCTTTTATACCAGGGATCGAACTCGGGTCCTTGAGCTTTCGAGGCAGATGGCAGAACCATTAAGCTAACTAAGTCCTTGGCCCTTTCTGTGATGTTTTTCAATGACATCTCCTCAAGATGAAAACTACTAATGGATCCATTGGTATTGACTGCAGCACTGATGGAAAATGAGAGGTGTTCCCAATAGATGGTTCAAACTGCCCTTCTGTGCTTTTAAGCTAGGGCTTTAGGTATCATTTATTATGAGAGACAAAGTATTCCTAGCTTTGTAATTTGTAGCTTCCTTAGGAAAGCGAAAATGAGTATCTTCATTACATGGTCAACTGTTGTCCTGTGACCAGGCATCCAAGCTACAAGTATACGGGACAAAACCAGGAGCTGCTTTTCAAAAGGAGAGTTCGTTGGTGAAAGGGCATGGTTTTGCTACAAAATCATGGTGTCTTTCCTGCCATTCTCTGATTGTATCTTTCCAGGAGCTCAAATAGCTTCCTAATCTGCTGCAAATACTCCTAATATCACTGAGAGGACCAGTCCGTAAAGGACAGTGGTCTCCTTGTTTGCCTGCACTGAGGTCTAGTTGGAAGACTTTCTCCAGCTCTTCTCATGTATCAAGTCTTAGCTGTTCCCAAAAGTCAAAGAAGTCTACCAAGCATTCTTTTATTTCTTTGCATGTCTTACAGATAGGGAATATAAGATACAGCACCTTAGCTTTTGCTTTAATGAGTCTGTTTTTTTTTACATGCCCCACATCAGCAGAATCCAGGAACATCACTAAGGTCGCAGCACTCTGTGTCCTAAGGTAATCTGTTTTCTACCCTTCTGGCAGCCATGTTGTCTTTAATCGCCTCTAGAGTTCTCTCCACTGTTTCGGTCCTGTAAGCACACCAAAGTAGCTGGCTAGCTGATGAAGGTAAACATCGGTCTATCTGGAAAATACAAAGGGCTCCTAGTGCTCTTTATTACTTTTTTCTTTCAAAAAAGAAAATGAAGAAGAAAGGATTTCCTAAAAGCTTAAAAGGATATCACAGCTACCAGAGCCTGTGTTCATCTGCCTATACGTGGAATAACATCTGCAATCACTGTCATTGTTACCAACTGGCATGTGTTCTGCATAGGACAAACAAGTGAATTAAGTGGGCTTGTGGTGGAAATCTCCACCCAGGTCTCTTCAGAGAACCATTTCAACCCTCAAACTAGACTGATGCCACAGTTATGTATGGTTACCTTCTGACGCAAGTCAGGGGTCAATGAGTATGGGTAAAATTGCGCCTAGGAAGAGCAAGCATCTTCTTCAAAGGTGAAAACTTCAGGTGAGGAGGACAACGTGAGCAACGTCAGTGGGGTTGGGGGCAGGTCAGGCAGAAGCTGCTGATTCCATAAGGGCTAACGGTGGCCTGGAGGGAATATTCTGACTTACCCGATATTTCCCTCCTATTCTTTTATGGCGTTATTTAGGTTATATCACATTCCATTATTCAATCACAATTAGCATGTTAGAAAGAAAAAGAGAGTCAATTTACCATATGTGTATTCATATTATTCATATTATGGAAGCCAGGAGTAGCAGAGACGGAATTTTACCAAAAAAAAAAAATTGCCAAAAAAAAAAAAATGACTCCTCCACTCATTAGGAAATTTTTATAAAAACATCTATAGGGTACAGAAAGCCTTCCTTTATTATTCTGGTATATTTATATGGCAAGTTTATAACTACATAACACATACAAAGTATGGAGGTTAAATGGTCCTGCCAACTCCCGCGGCAAATTCATCTGAAGACTCTAACTGCAAGGACTTCTTTATGTGGTGGAAGAATACAGACTGTAACGTCATTGAAGAATTAGGTTTAAAGATAAAATTCCAAATTAAATAACCATACTCTGATGACAGTAGATGACTCCAGGGCATGCTTTGCTGAGGTATTTAATATATTCCTGGAGCATTTGAAGACACCCAAGGTGTGCATTAATAGACACTAAAACATACCCTGTCATGCTTTAGTGCTAAATTAATTAGGCTATAATGTGACCTGTATGAAGGTCTTTCCTGGTCTAGCAACTACTGAATGGAAGAAATAAAGGTATGGTCAGACATTGCCTGGCCAAACAATTGTTAGTTTACATTAATAAACTGAAAAATGTATATATACGGTAGTTTTGTTTTGTTTTCATTTTGCTCTGACTCTTCATTCCAAAATTGGTTTAAATTTCGGACACAGTTGATTATAATATATTTAGTCCATATTCTTATCAACTGTTTAAACCATCTTTTCAAGCTTATAAACATAAATGCATACCTGGTAACTTTTTATTAGATTTTGTTATTTTTTATTTGAATACTATTAGCCTAGTTGGTAAATCAGAAATGTAGATGCTCAAGAAAAGTACATTCAAGCTACACATGCATGGTACTTCTGTAGAAAACAAGTTTGCAGTGAACTGACGTTCTCCACTACACTTACGAATTCTGTTAATTCTTATCTTTATCTAATTCCTTTAATGCTGAATTTTTCTAAATTTAACTTTAAAAGTATTACTAGAGAAAGCTCCTAAAAATTTAAAAATGATAATTGCCTTGTAAATAGAGATGCCACTCTTCAAGTGACAAAAAAGAGGAAAATTATGCATCACAAAAAAGCATTAGAATATGGCATAGAAGATAAAATTCAGTTCCCTGATTTAAGCCAAGACTTATACATATTTATTAAGTATAATATATTTATGATATTAATTAAATTTTTCTTTAACAAGACACAGAAAGCAATAATCTACAGAAAAGATTATTTGACACTAAAAATTAAATTAAAACATTTCAGGGCAAAAAAACACTATGAACCAAGTTTAAAGACAAGTCATGGGCTGGAAAAGTTATTTTTAATCAATTAACTTAGAGCAACTTAGTATTCATAACACATAAACAATCCCTGTAAGTCAATGGAAGAGTGTAAATTATATCAAGTAGTAATTTATAGGAGAAGATGCCTGGATATGCCAATAATCCTACAAAGAGTTGCTCATGCTTACTGAGTCCCTATGCAAGCTAAAATAAAAAATATCATTTCATATTGATCTGATTGACAAAAAGTGAAAGTCTGATTGCTGACAGGAATTTATAGCCACACACACACACACACACACAATATTTAACAATTCTCATTGTTTTAAAGGTATGTAAATCACAGTGCTCAGCCATTCCTCTTTTCAATAGGTCCAGTGTTGGGAAACCCCACACAGGAACATAATAGATCATATAAGGAGGATAATTTTAGCACGCATTCTTCGTAAAAAACTGGAAAGAACACCATGGTTTATTGATGGAAGAACAAGAGAGCGAAGGGCTACACACCCATCCCGGGGACGTCCTGAAAGTCATGGAAGTGCAGCAGTAGGGTGAGCTCAAGCATGACAATGAAAGAAAAGAGTCATTCATCAAAGCCCAAATATGTAGGATGAGAGTAGGAGTGAAAAATTTTACCAGTTACTATATATTTCATGGCTACATGTGGTAAAAATTCATAACTATGTCTAGATAGAAAATATTCTAACTTTAGGACAGTAGTTCCCTTTGGGGTGATAAAGACTAGAAAGGAGAATGCAGAAATACAGCCGAGACGCTACCATTTTATGAAGCAAACATGGAAAAATGTGAAGTCTCTCAAATTTGCAGGAGTACAGAGGAAACTTTAAGGTGTGGGGCTTAAATAATTGGGAAATGAAAATTAAAAATCAAATACAGTTAATCAGAGTTTAAGGTAATAAATGCTACATCAAATATCTGCAAAAGCATTGATAGGGAAATATTTCATGATGTGTCTTACCTTATCAATATTTCAATATTTTAAATTCAATGACAGAATGTACCATGCTCTTGGGTTGCAGAGTGTGCAGTATTTTTGTCCATCCAGTTATGTGCAGATCCAAGAATCCTGGGAGATAAGTATGCTGGATCAGTGGATAAGTGGAGGAAAGTCTCCGGACAGCAGTCATTAATCCTTTTACAACTGAGCACATACTCCGTTCCAAGTGACAATCCGGATACTAAATATCTAAGCAGACACAATTCTTCACCCTCATGAAACTCACTGAAGGGAGGAAGACAACTTTAAACAAATTTTAAAGTTAATTTACATATGTAGAAGGTGGAAGACTGGACAAGGGACAAAATTTACGTATGAAATAGAGAAAGGGAGTCAAAGGGAGAGAGTGTAATCAGGGTACTTACATGCAGAAGGTGGCTTTTTAGCAAATACTTAAATAAGCAAAGTGGTAAAATGTAGGTATACAGAGGACCAGGAAGGGGAAAATCCTGCAAAGGGTTCCTTCTGCAGGAATGCATCTGTCAGTGAAAAGGAAAATCAAGAATACCAGTGTGGGGAAGCAAAGTGAGACTGAGGTAGGCAAGTAGGAAACAAGGTCAGAAAAGAAACAGGCCCAGATTATGCAGGGCCTTGTAACCTACTGATAGGAATTTTACTTTCAGTTTGGATGATTTTGAGCAGAAGAACGACTGATTTTCATTTTAAAAGACATACTGTCTGCTCTTTAGAGAAGAGAGAGTAGCCAGGACAGCAGCAGGGAGAAAGGCCAGCAAGCTGCTTTGACAATTCGGGAAAGAGGTGGCAGTGGGTCTGACCAGCGTAAAGACAAATTGCAGACATGTTTTGTAATTTGAGCCAGCAGCATTTTCTGAGCAACTACACGTGGGGAAGGAGAGTGAGATATGAGTCAAGGATGACCGCGAGTTCTGCGGCCTGAGCAATCCAGAGGAAGTGGGAACAATTACTGAGCCGGGGCTGAACAGCTAGAGCATAGTTGGAAAGAACAAAAAGAGATCTCGGGTTCTACTCCTTTCTTTGATGGAGGTAGTGAAATATAAGCTATCAGTAGGATGCTGTCACACTCTAGAAAAGGAGACATAAAAAAGCTAAAGAGGCAGAAAAGGCAAAAGACACCACTGCCTTTGCTTGTGTGCTTTCCTGTCTTCTCCTTGCGTTTAACCTGTAACGCTAGAAGAATGTGCTTTCAGAATGCATCACTTACTTCACAATTACTAGAAAAGGCTCACAAAAGTGGGGTTGATACACAAAATTCTTATTCTTTTCTATTCAGATGTTAAGTACCTTGAAACTTCCAAAAGCAAAACAAAACAAAACAAAACAAAACAAAAACAAAACCAAAGACTGCAATCCTGCTTAATGTGACTTTTATATTATTATAGAAGCTTTCATCTTTCAAATTAAACATTAGTTATAACTCTACCTTCTATACACATAAACGTTGAGTGGCAGGTTTTTGTTCACTCTAGAGTGTGCTCATCGAAGAGGCACTCGGGTACATTTGGTTCAAAGTCAATGGAACTTCCATCGGCCCAAGATTTAGGCAGTGTCTACAAAATGAACATTTGGTTGGATGTAGCGTGCTGTGACCCACAGCTGTACCAACCAGCTGGGTCTGTTCAAACTTCAGCCATCAGCCAGCTCTATCCATAATGGAATCTTAGTCACAAAATGCCTACGAACAAAGGGTTCCTCAAGGTCATTTAAAAAGAAAAGAATTGTGTTTGGTATGAACAGTTGCTAAAAATGCAAGGTGTTAGAGACTTTGAATAGAGCAAACAAGAAATAAACTTAATGTTTTACACAGACTGGGTGCAGAAGAAGCATGAAAAAATAACCTTACCTTGAAATTTAATCCAATATTACTCTTAATGTATAAATTATAGTGTGACAAATGGTATCACTACTGAGCCAATATTCAAAGATTGGGTGGGGGATTTCAAAACCTCACAACGTAGATGGCAGTGGTCTCTTAAGGAAACTTTCCAAAATATCACCAATTGCAGCAAAATTTAGAAATATGTTGTAAGGAAGATTTAATCACATGAGAAAAATGATTATGGACTCACTGAATGTGAAACATAATCTTTATATAAATAGCATATAATGAAGTATGGAGCAACTACTAATGATTAAAAAATGTTCTTATGACTAATCAGTAGCCCTATATTCAATATTCAAGTGAAAGAGCGTTGTGATTCCAAATAGTAGTCTTCTGTTTGATGAAAAATATTCCAGAAATGGAGAAGCAATTTCTCACCATAGTATCACTCCACGCCAGTGTGAAAATAAATGGCCTGGTGGTACCAGGTCCAGTTAATCTACTTTCTGTTATTGTGTTCCTTGTCATCAATGGTGCAATCTTATGCAGAAAGATATAGCTAAATATTATGGACCTCCTTTCAAGTATCCTGAGGTGGGGAGAAGGATACAGCCAGAACAAGTTTCTGATAAAATTTCGTATTTAGGAAGAGGCTGGGAATGTAGCCTAGCCCTTATGTAGCACGGGCAATGGACAATGCACTGAGTTCAATCTCCAGTATTATCTCCCAAAGCAAAATAAAAAAATTTAACATTCACAAAACCAAGCTGGGCTTGGTGGCGCATGCCTAGAATCCCAGCACTCAGGAGACTGAAGCAGGAGGATCATTGTGAATTTGAGACCAGCCTGCGCTACATAGTGAGTTCCAGGTGTCTCAACTATCTTATGTAGCACGGGCAATGGACAATGCACTGAGTTCAATCTCCAGTATTATCTCCCAAAGCAAAATAAAAAAATTTAACATTCACAAAACCAAGCTGGGCTTGGTGGCGCATGCCTAGAATCCCAGCACTCAGGAGACTGAAGCAGGAGGATCATTGTGAATTTGAGACCAGCCTGCGCTACATAGTGAGTTCCAGGTCAGTCTCAACTACATAGTGAGACCCTGTCTCAAAACAAACAAACAAACAAACAAACAAAAGATTCACAAAACTATTTATTAGGAAAAAGACAAGAAAATAGTCACATAGGATCCATAGGATCAATGAATTCTCAACTCTCTCTTTCTTTGTAAAAGATATTTTTGATAGTACCTTTCTGAAGATTCGCTGTAGGCAGATGAGCCCATATTGTACAGATATGTTTAAGCTGACTTTGCTATCAGAGTCCAGGAACTTGGCCCACCAATGTGCATCTGATAACAGGGCCCTTTCAAAATCCCAAGACAAGAGAATCATTCAGAAAGGTGTGGGTTATTGGAGCCCCTTGTATTTTTATGCTCTATCCATGTTAGAGAATATGTAATTATATGATACCTGTAAGCCAACTGGCATCTGGAATATCAGTGATCTCCAAATACCTAAGAATAATTGCATTTCTACAAATTATTTCATATCTTTTCAACTTTATGTTATATATTTTGAATATTTGCTTATTTGATAAGTGGAGTTCTATAGACTTAAATAAGTTCTCTGTTTTCATTACTTTGCTTGTTGGTGAGACAAAATGCTCAACACTCAGAGTTAAAGGAGCAGAGGTTTATTTCATCCCATGTTGTGTAGAAGTTTCAGTATGTAGCTGGCTGGCTCCAAGTTCGGGTGACATAGCAGAGGGGGCATCGCAGAGGAGAAACGGCTCATGGCAGCAGGCAGGAGACAGCAAAACAGGGAGCAAGCAAGCAGCACCAGCAGAAGCAGCAGAAGTCACACCCTTTCGTCCCATCCAGGCTATCAGCATTAACTGTGGTGCCACCCACACAAAGCAACGCCCTTTCCACTATCTACAACCGGAACTCAGCTAAATAAATCAGTGGACTAGCTTAGTAATTGTACACCCTTTGCCTCAACTTCACAAAACTTGATCCCAGCACCACACAATTTAATCCCAGCATCAGACATCCCAGATCCAGCCACCTCCCAAAACCCCAACCTATGAGTGCATGAGGCCTTGGGGGGACATCTAGATACATGCAATAATATTCTGATATCTTCATTGTGAGCTGTGAATTTTATTAGCAATTTTAGCAATCTTTGTGGCTATGTAACGCTCCTATTCAATTTCATTCTTTGTAAATGTAGGATTATTGTTTGTGTAGTTTTATCTGGAAGTAAGCGATCCTTGATCAATACTGTAAAAAATATTTGCTTTGAGTTTTAGTAAAGTACATAAACATTTAATATTAAATTCTATTTCCTTAACGCAATCTAAAATTCTTACTTCTAAGACTTTTGTTAGCTGATGTATGGGGTTGTCTTCATCAAAGGCTGAGTATACTATGTCTTTTAAGAGCACAGACTTGTATTTGAGACAGATATTATTTCAAATTCATTTCTCTTGATTCTTAGCCTTGTATAATTAGTAAGGAAATTTATTAATCTATCTGAACCTCGCTTTCATATCCCCTCAGTGGTTTCCAGTATTAAATTTTACAAGCCATTTATTTTAATTTTAATACCTGGGGGCTTCTTCCCTCTTCTCCCTCCATCCATTTGTTCCTTCTTCTGTTTGGTTCTGTGACTTTTACCCTAAATATATTATGTTTGGTTATTTTTTAAAAATTATTTAAATGCCACACTTGTGGAGAGTCTAGCTTATTCTCTTGAAAATAAATTGTTATGGTTTGGATCTAGATGTCCCCCTAAAGTTTTATGCAATCACAGGGGGCTTTTTCGGAGGTGGCTGAATCTAGAGTGTGTGACTCCAGGATTCAGGGTGTGTGATTACTAAACCACAGATTGGTTTGGCACCGCCCTGATTCTGGAAGTCTGCCAAGACAAAGGGGAAGAGAGATGCTGAGAAGGTTCCTCTGTTGCTTTCCTACCTTCAGTTCACCATGAAGTGTTGCCCCTCTGCCTTGGAGCCCGACAACTGTGAAATGAAACTGCTATAAACTGAGCTGGTTAAACCTTTCACTCAAAGGGGAAATAAGCCTTCCCTCTTTAACTTTAGATATTGGGTATTTTGTCTCAATAATGAGAGAAAAGTAACTAAGACACACAAATATAAGAAAGAGAATTTGATTCTGCTTATGGATTAACAACAGAAAAACCAACCTTCTTTAGCATTTTATTTTAGAAATGTTTGTATCAGGCATGAAAAAGAAGTAAACTATGCATTCAGATAATCCACTTCCTTCCTATTCTCAACTAGATAAGAAACTGCTCCCGGGAAGGAATAGTTCAGAGGAGAGGACTAGGAAGCGGACTCGACTTGATGCCCAGCATTGTCTTGTGGCAGGAGTCAGGTGATAGATAAAAAGCAGGACTGGAGACAAAACTGAGAGCACTCTAGAGTATCAAGTCCCAAGAATTCCCCATCCTGCCACGGGTAGAATAAATACAGCAGTGGACTGGACACCCTCAGGAACCATGTCTTCACGAGGTTTGAGGAGCCACCCTATGTATCCGCGAGCGGTCAGGATAACAACGCTGAAGCACTGAGTCTTTCAAAGTTCTCACAAACTACGTGTGGCAAAGGCCTGCGATGGCTCATTGAGAGGTAAAGCTAGCTTAGTGGATTTCAGAGTGGAAGAGTTCGCACAGGCAAAAACCAGACATGCTGATGACCCAAAATATTGATGAGATGCTTGTACAACTCCCTGGATGTGGGCTCCCTGGACAGAGAGGAAAGCCTGAGCTGTACCCTGTGTAAACCTCAGGAGGAAGGGAGAGAGAAGTTCCTGAATTTGTCTGAGTTTGAAGCTGAAATAACTAAGAACTCACTGAAACCTAAATGATCAAGTGACTTAGCCTGTTTTTTCTCTCATTGAGTTTATTGGTGCATTTTAGGTATAGAGTACAGTTACATTCATCATTGGGATCATGTACCTTTGCATGACAGATCTTGGTTCTCATTTTTTCCCCTTGTCCCTGCCCTCCCTTCACCCTCTCCTCCCCTCCCCATTTACAAATACTTTATTTCCATTTTTTCATTTTCTCATTTTTCCCTTATTACCTTTCCCTACCCTTCCCATTTCCCCTCCAAATATCTATCCCTTTTCTTCCTATTTCACATTGTCAATTATATCATTAAGATCTTATGTACCATTGTAGTTTTTCACACCAGAGAAACTATTCGGTATTTACACATGTGTGACTTACTTATTTCACTTAGGAGTATATTCTCAATATGTATCCATTTTCCTATGGATTTAGACTACTTGTAAACAACTAGATTATTTTTTTCCTATTGTTCTAAAGTGTGACCTGATTCAAATTAACATCAATGATATTTTGTACACATTTGAATGCATGCCTGTGAGTATAGAATTCACTATATTATTAATTTTCCCTTAGGTGTTAATGAATCCTCTTTTTATTTCTATAGTTCAGCAGCATTGCTGAAATATGCCATTCTTTCCCAGCATTTGACAATTATTTAGTTCAGCTCTGCTATATTTAGCTGTGATTTCTTTTAATATTATTACTCTTTAGCTCACCGATACTATGAACATACAAAAGGATAGCCTTCATCATGTATTGTAACTGAGGTCTTTGCTTTATGTTATAATATTTATCTATACAAACCCAAGATTAGACTACTGCTTTATTTGAATATGCCCCTCAAAATTTATGTGTTGGAAATGTAATTCTCGATGCAGCAGTGCTGAGAGGTAGAACCTTCAATGTGACTAGGTTATCAAAGCTCAGCCCTCATGAAAGGCTTACTGTCATGGTCATGGAATGACTTCATCCCCCGGGTGGAGATACTCTCAGAGTGAGCTCAGCAGTTTCTTGCTGTGTCATGCTTTCTGTTACGTCGTCATGTAGCAAGAAGACCCTTGCCAGCTACAGTCCTGTGACTGAGGGCTTTCCAGACTCCAGCATTATTAGCCAGATACATTTCTTTTCAGTGATACTAGCCAGTCCATGATGGCCTGTTAAAGAGCACAAAACAGTCTAAGACAGACGGTGATCCTGCATTCTATCATTATTTCTTCTCTTCCCTTACTTTCCATCTTTAATACTCTGATGGCTTCAAATTGTCTTAGAAATGGCAACAAAGTTGGGGACTGTATTTGTCATCGCTGCTATCACTGAGACACAATACCGGATACCCACAGTTTAAAGAAGGAAAGCTTTAATTTTGGTCATAGTCACAGTCAGGTCAGTACATGGTGAGCTGGATACAAGGTCCAAACCTCATGGCAGAAGGCCGTACTAACAAAGCTGCTGAGTTCACAGAAGCTCGGAAACAGAGTAGGGTAAGAGATCCTCCTGGTAGAAATTTCACCCTCTATGAAAATAGGATTTCTAGGCCAGTAGAACACGATGGGAGCAGGAAGAAAAGTTTTCTAATAAATTACGAGGGGTAATGTGAGTGGCGTCATTCCCCCTTGACTCCTGAAGCCATGAAAACCAGCTGTGAGAAAAATAGGATCATGTCCTGGATGACTATTCAGAGAATATGCAGTCTTCTGCAGGATCTTGCCCCACCCTGGAAAGAATTGTCACTTAACTTGTGCTGCAATTGCATCTTCAAGTGACCATTCCACCCTTCTAAAAACCTAGCTATTTCTAGATGGTGGGAAACATGACTAAGATCTGTGAATTCCATCGTGAGCCTGAGCACACAGCCTCACTTCGTTGGCCATAAAGTGCATTCCTTGGTCAAAAGCGATGCTTGTAGGAATATTATGTATGACACTGGGTGCGGCATGATGTAAGGCCACAGATGGTGGTTTGGGGCAGATTCACACCTAGAATAAGTGTTTATTTCAAGTAAGGACAAAGTGCTGCCCTTTGCATGATGAAAGTGATCCAATATAATCAACTTGCCCCCCGGTTTCAAGCTGATTACCCTTAGGGGGTGGTGCTGCATTCAGGACTCTGTGTGTTCACCTTTGCTGCTGACAGAATGGGCACTCAGCAATGGCTGTAGCCAGATCCACCTTTGTGAGTAAAAAATCTATGTTGCTGAGCCCATGGGTAACCTCTAACCCTGCCACCATGACCACATTTTTCTTGACTCCTTTGCATAATGACAGTGGTGCCTAAAGACAAAGATGTTGACTACTATCCACAGAATGGATTATCCTATCCACTGGATTATTAAAGACCTCTTCTGCTGAGCACTTTTTGGTGCTCATATCATACAGGACAAAAACATTTTCACATTCTTCACCTAGATGGTGATATCTATCAACGTAACTCTTCCTCAAATGTCTTCGTAAACAATTTTCTGGATATATGTCTTCCAAGTCCCTGACCACCCTTCCAGACGATTAGCTCCAGCTCATGAATCAGTATATAGTCACACATCTGGATATTTTAATTTCCAGGAAAAGTGTACAACCAGCTCACTGCCCAGAATTCTGCCCACTGAAGATTGCCTTTAACCACTCTCCTTCAGAGATGTCCTGGAAAAGGGCTATAATGATCCCGTTGCCCACTTTTGGGTGGTACCTGCCTACTGTACAAAATAATCTGTAAGTTGAGCCCTAGTCTTCCTCTATAAATTGATCACCTGGTGCACCCCATGAGTCCATAGGTTCATGCTGGAGTGCACAGAAGGAGTAGGAGAATGGGCATTCCAGCAGCTTCTTCTTGTAACTTACTTGTACCTTCTGGACCTGCTCAGGCCAAGTCACTCGTATTCATCATCCATTTGAAGATGAACTGTTGCTATGCGTGGCCAACTTTATGACTTGATGAATGGAAGTAAGGAATTCAGGATACTTTGAGAACCAAAAAAGCAGTGAATGGAAAAAAGCATATATGTTTGGCTCTCTAATTAGACGTCGCTAGGTTGTGAAGCTGGAGAGAGAAATTGAAAAGAGATGGAAAAGATGAAGGGCTTTCTAATGTTTCTGGAGGCAGGTGGGCTGATCTGTGTTAGGACATAAAACGCGGGCAAGCAACTGATCATTTTCTTAATCCAGCCCTAACAGCTTCACAGTTAGTAAAAGTCACTTCAGTGTTCAGGAAGTAAGTTGTTATCCTTCTGAGTTTTTGGTTTTATTGAGAATTTGTCTTTTTCTCTGACATGTATCTTAGTGAGAAGGCAGAAGACAGGATGAGCTGCAAGATGTCACTTAAACTGAAATTATCTATGTCTTTTTAGTGCTAGATCTCATTATTACCTTTCACTTGAATTATTGTAACAGCCAGTTAACGAGCTCACGTCTCCTACTTCTCCCACACCCATACAATCTCACTGCTACTGAGTGGATTCCTTAACTACAGCTATAGCAACAAATTATTCACCTCCGTTTGCTTTTGGCTGCCTCTAGGACACAAATCAACTTTTTAAAGTTGGCAAAGTTGGTCAAAATCTGATCCTAAACAATTTTTTTAATTGGGAAATAGGATTGCGTACTCTGGTCCTCTCATTTGTCATATGGGTGATTGAATAATGTCCAGATATATAAGGGTCTTTCACCCTCCTGTACTCTCTTCAAGTCATTCACCTTATTTCTTGATTTAGAAAATTGCTATCTGTTCTTTGAGACTCATTTCAAGTGTCACTTTTAAACCATGTATCTAGAAGAGGGCTGCAATATTTTTCCGAAATCATTTGATAGGAAAATGCTTATTCATAAGTCCGGTCCTGTGGGCCTCATTTTATAGAACTGTCTTAAGGACAATTGTGGGCTGCAGTGCTGGTTACACAGGTGTAGCAGATAAAAATTTTGAGAAGAGTCCAAGGTGAAGGCTGCAATTTGGACTGGATCTAGGTTGAGTAGATGGCCTTCAGACTGGAGCCCAGACATGACTGCCATCAGTAAAGGCATTGTTTGGACAATCAGTTTATTCTGTTGCCTTCCCAGCGGGGATATCTGCCAGTTACCTGCTTGTCCAGATTTTCCTTCTTCTCCTGTTCCGTTCATGCTTGGGCTTCATGACCCACTTTCGTCTCCTGGTGGATAGCTGCTGGCAGATGGTTTGGGGGCAGAAGAAGTCCAAATAATAGGGAGAAGTTCCAGCGTGTGGTCACTTGGTCAGACCTCCTTTCATTTCTACCAGACCCCCAAAATAGACCAGGCATCACTTCTCAAGAGGCACATAGTGCTCTGCGGGAGTTGTGTCATTGTACCACAGACCCAGGGTGTGTGCTAAGATTCTCCTGGGATTTGTTATGAGCTCCACAAAGGATTTTTTTATCAGCACTGATACTTCTAATCAAAGTGTCTGTGGGGTCGATTGCCCAAGGAGCAGGGCTGCTTGTAACAGTCCAGATCTGCTGCAGAGCACTTTAGTGATTGGTTGGGTAGGGATGGGGCACTGGATCGGTAGCATTTCATATTACCTGCTGCAAGAAAAGTCAGAGTCCTTCCAGGAATATTCTGCCTCCAGTGCAAAGAGGCTCACCAAACAGTGCTACCTTCTTTGTTGTAGAAGGTAAATAATGCAATAAATTGTCCTTTACTGTGGAGGAGATGTCTCAGCATGACCTCTGACCACTGGGACTCCCAGTTGTTATTGCTATAATTGTTCCACAGTTCTTTATAAAATTGACTTCATATTTTCCCACCTCTCAAGCTAAAGGTCTGTAACCACTTCTAAAGTAACTGTCGAGGTTAACATATAATTGAGGTAGTGGATCCTTGCATTCTGTAGGATATTTGGATGGTCCCCATCTTTTTTGATTATATAAAGTCAGAGGCCTGGTGAGGACTCAACGAGGGAATCAAACCAACTGTGAAGAGCCCTCAACCCCTGGGCCATTTGTTGCTATCTTCAGGCAAAGTAGTACCTGTGTCAGCTGTTCATACATTTTGCCTTTAGTGATACATCTCCGTAATTCTCTACAAGTTAGATCCTCTTATCAGTTATGCTGGAACTGTGAATCCTTATAATAATTACTTATGCCTGGGTTCCTGAATATAAGCCCTGCCACGTGGTCATGTTTTGTTGTTGGTGTTTGTTTTTTGGTAATGGGGATTGTACTTGGGACGTTGCACTTGTGAGGCAGCAGGCATCAGAACCACTGAGCTAAATCCCTGGCCTTGCCATGTGGTCATATTGTTTCAGAGTCCTATCTATTCTAAGATGGCCTTTCCTAGTGTCAGCCTAACAGAAGAACCCCAATTTCTTACAAGTACATTCCTTATATTTACTCCAGGAAACATAACCACTTGGGGAGTCTTTTTGCTTTATATGTCTATTGTAGCATGACCACTTCTTTAAATTTTTCAATTTCTTTCTTCATCATCTGCCAAGACAATTCTAAAATTTTTGGGATTATTAGAGGGGGTTGTCATTTTCCCATGGTTTGTAAGCCATTCTAGTTGCTAGCTCAATCATCTCCTGGGGGCTTTTCCAGGATATTAAATCCTCTGCATCTCAAGAGAGGACTCCCATATAAATTCTCTCCTATCCAGTCTTATGATCTGGCTTCCTTAATCAGCCACTCTCATGATTCAAACCTTTCTAAGACATGCTGGCTTGTTCTTATAGTTCCTCTGGGGGTAGTCTTTTTCTTTCCTTAATAGGTTCTCAGGACACTGTGATACAGTGACTTAATCCAGGGTATACGTCTATTGGCTAGGAGGTGGAAGTGGGATACATTTTGACGTTAACATAGTCTTCACGTAAGAGAAAGGATGCCAGGAATCGCTGTTCCCTGAAGAACAGAGATCGAGGGAATGACCTCTTCCTTTGTTGAAGGATAGGTCAGGTAAGAGATGTATCTCTAAAGTGTTTCAGTTCCTGATGTTCCTGTGAGTCTTCTGAAGCTTCCGTTACAGATGTCTTATAATTCACCTTCTCCTTTTGCTGTGCCCTGGATATCTTATACTCTCATAAATGCTATGCCCTCTTCTATAACCTTCCTGGGTGCACATTTCTGTGTCACAGTCTGTTTCTCAGGGAATCCAACCTAAGAAAATGGGTACATTTCATTTGTCCCCTTACTTCACATTACTCTCTCTTTTCATACAATCTCTATCCTAATTACATGCAAAATGCTGAAATTCCTTTGGTAAGAAATAACACCGTAATTTCAGAGGCCAAAGAGAAAAAATAATGTATGTAAAAGATGCTGAACATTAGAAGAGATATGTCACATTTCAGAGGAGAATAGCAGTAGCACAGAGGGCGCCTTTACAGGAGATGGAGGAGGGACGATGTAAGAACTAAAGGGAGGAAGGTGGGAAGATCACAGCATCAAAAAGGTTTATGTGAAAGGAGAACAGTTAAAGCGACGGGAATGCAACAGGAAGCCTGATTAACGGAGTAGTGCCCGAGTAGAGGTCGCTCAGGCGGCAACATGTTAAGAGCCTGCCAGTCACGAAAGCTTATAGGTGTTGTGCTGCTACTCTTCAGCCTGGATGAGAGTTGATAGAATGCCTGGTGCTTTATCCTCCTGGCTGAGCCACGTCACACCTCATTAATAGTGTACCTGTTCCCCTTCTTCCTTCAGCAAGACATTAAAAACTTGAGATGAAAGCACGCCATTCTAAAACACTCTTGGCTCTAAGAAAAAGATGCTTCCCAGAACTACAAAAGATCATTCTTTAATGAAACTTTAATTAAACTTTGCTTCAGTTTGGATCACAATGAAGAAAATAAGGAACTTTTCATGTTGTCCCAAGTGGAAAGCATCAGTGTCTCCGATTAATAAAATGTTGGCGTTGGCCTTGCAGTCTTTAGCACTTGTTGTTCTGCTAATAATTGACCTGGACAAGGGAGCCAATTGTTCGCAATTTCACTTGTGAACAGCTATATCTTCAGGACGGGTGCATGTAACGGAAATGTACATGTTACATGGCCTCTCAGATGTTAATATGAACATGGCAACTGGAGGGAACAAAGCCTGGGAAATGAAATTCAGAAGACCCCACAGGTCAGAACTTAGGGTCAAGGAAATAATAATTGATCACATTTTTAGACTCTATGAAAAGAAGCAACCAAATGGCAACATATGATTAGCGTGAAGTAATGTGATTCAGAAAATTCTTGGGTGCTATATATTTTATATTTATCTACAGAGAACATTGATTTTAAAAATGGCAATTTAGGACTCCAGGACAGCATGTGAATGTGTCCTGCTTAGAATTCGGTCTGTTTCCTTGAGAATGTTCTTCCTGTCAATACCAGGGTCTGCCACTTCTCCGCTGGGAAGGAGCCCATACGGCTCAGTGTTGTCCTTGACAACAGACACTTGCCAAGAGAGGCACAAAGCATGTCATCGTCTGTAGAAGTAGGAGAACAAAGTCCACCATTTCTTGAAAAAGAACGAGGGTGCCTCCCACGTCCTAAACATTATGCCAGACGAGCATTCAAGGCGTCAGAGGAGAAGCCTGACCTTGACCGTGAGAGATGTCTGCAGTGGGCATTTCCCTCAAGCATTTAATCAGTTTGCCACAACAGGACAAAAACTGGAAAAGAGTGCTCCCCAATCTAGAGCAAGGGTCTATAAAGAACAGTTTTGGGGATAAATCTAGTCACCAGTTTTATCAATGTTTTGTAGGAATGTAGTTATTTGCATCTATTTATGTATCGTCTGGCTGTTTTTATACTTCAAAGGTACAGCTGAGTACCTGTGACAGAATATGGCCACAAATCCTATTTATTTACGAGACACATGGGCGAACCCTTGATCTAAGGAAAACAAAATCACATCTAAAAATAAATCTTATCTGTCTAGCCACCAGAAAGGGTAGAATTGGGAACACGTGTCTTCTAATTTAGTTTAAATTTACAGCTTTGTTCAGATTAGTTCCTTTAAATGCATGTCCCAATTCTCTTAGTTTGGTGTGTCTTTATTTGGAATTCTTCTATTTCTTTTCTCGTTGGCAGGCAGGATCAGTGTACTACAGATTTACAGCTGCATGAAGAGCCACCAAAGCACCAGACATTTTGTGGAGAATGAACGTCGCAGTCCCCATGGGGGCGTACTTCTCAAGATGGCTAAGAAATGAGAGGGGTCTCACAGAACAAAGTGTCCTAATGGTCAGCTCATTCGGGGGCCTCTACTTCCTATAATATTATTTTGAGCCATTAATCAGGGAAATCCTGAATACACGAACTTCAGATTTGAATAGGGGGAATGGCAAGAGGAAAATGAGGACCAGAGAGATGATTTATGCCTCAACTGATACTAAAGGATCCGGAGGGGGACGAGGAGCAGCCCTTCTCCTCAAAACTAACTACACATCCCGTCACACTCTTTCCAGACTTAGAGTCCCCAACACACTGAAGGCAGAAGAAGGGAAAAAATCGTGTCACTGGTATGTCTGGCAAGAGCTTTTAAAATTCCAAATTGATCAAGTTTAAATACATCTTTACATAAGGTTGAACAAACTTAAGCTTACCCTAAGTTGACAAAATGAGATTTTGTATCACCAGCTGAAATGACCATCCGTGCTATATTAAATAGAGAAACTTTTAGAAGTATATATTTTGCACATATATCTGTGACTCAGAAGTGCATGCCAGTCCAAAGGGAATGTTCCTACATTTCATCCACACTTTCTCCACTATATCATAAAATGTGAATGTCTCTAACACATGTTAAACTTAAAGGAGGCTAAACGTCAGAGCAGAACTTACATTGCAGTGGTGCAGAAGTACTGTATTGGCTGATTCATTTGAATCATGATAATAATTGTATCCTTCCTCGAAGGGGCAATTTCCTTGGTTGCTGTACTTCTGGGTGCTCCTTGCTGCACACAAAGGGGAGACATCTTCAAGAATTCCTCAGCCTTGTCTTTTTTAAGCCAACAGGACTTCAAAACCCATAACTTGAAAGGAAACCCAAAGTCCCTTGTTAATGTGTGCAATGAAAGACTTTATTATAAATGAGGAAAATGCCAAGATATCTTTGTTCCCAGGTAACAGTTTTGTGACTACTACCATCGTTAACTTCTTAAATTTGTTTTAGTTGTTTTTCTTTTTTTTCTTGTGTGTGTGTGTGTGTGTGTGTGTGTGTGGTACCGGAGATAGAACCAGGGATCAAACTTGGGTCTTTGAGCTTGCAAGGCAGATGCCAGAACCACTGAGGGAAATCCCCAGCCCTAAATTACATCAGTAAATGATAACCAGGCACCCCTACGATGGTCCTTCATGAGTCCCCAAAGCCATTTTAGCCAGTCTCAGAATCTCAGTCTCTCCGACCCTGTCTATCTGTCTCTGTCTCTGTCTCCGCCTCTGTCTCTCTCTCTGGACCCCCAACCTTTAAGCATTGAGAGTGACTTTTTCAAGGCACTAGATATTTCCAAGTTGAACTCTTGTACTACTTTAACTAATATAGTGACAGAAAAATATTGTTTTTCAAAGGAGGGAGAACACTGCATTCTCTCTACTCTTTTGGGTGAACAAGGTAGGATGGTCTGGCTTTAAAAAGGGCACAGTTCTCAGAGAAAGTAAACATTATTTTCATATAAAGTAGGAGTTACCAGAAATGACACGAGGCAAACTCTCAGGACTTTTGAAGGCTTTAGAAACTGCTGATATTTGGCAGATACACAAGCTCAGCATCCTCTCAGGCTGTGGGTGACCTGCAGGGCTCAGTCCTCCAGAGCCTTGCACTGGTCTCCTTTGCTTGTGAGAGGCTGATGCCTATGTTCCAGACACACATTGCCCGAAGGATTACTTAGTGGTTTAGTGTCATAAACCTTGGAGCCATTCTATGGGCTCTCATAGGCATCTGAGGCATGTCATGAACTGAGCTCCTGGCTCCTGGTAAGAGGCAAACAACAGACTGAAGCCTATGTAGCTGTTTTGTCTCTTTTAAAGCTGACTTGACATAGCTTCCATTCTTTTTCCAAGTATCTCCTTTATTTTCTTCAGCTTTGAAGTTAGGGATCCAGTCTTCCATCCCTGAGCTCAACCTTTAAAATCTTCTGTCCACAGTCACCCAGTTGGGCTGAGAGTTTCCGACTCCTTTGTAGCCCCGCCCTCCCTCACTTGCTCAGGCCAGTGTCTGAGCCTGTGCGTGCTTTGGGACTAAATCCCTGCTGATTAAATGACCTGCTAATGTGCTTAGCATCCCTGCAAGCCCCTGCAAGCCCCAAGATCAAGCCAGGACATCCATTTCTATAGCTCTGACCTTTGACCTTCCACCTTTAACCTTTGATAGCTGTTTATGTTCAACCTGGAGCATTACACCCTCTCTGAAGCACCTGCTTTTCTATCAAGAGACAAAACTAGCCACTACATTCTAAAAACCCAAATGCATTTCAGAATAAAATTGTTTTTCTCCAAAATGATGGTCATACTCATAAGAAAATTCAATGTTTTCGCCCAATATGAACTGTTCTTAGGCCTGAAAATGACACTTTTAGGAAGACATGCTGTTGTTCTAAAGAGCCATGGCTGCTACAGTAGATTAGCAAAATCTCAGCAGTTCAAAGCAATGCAAATTTATTATTTTCTTGCCTCATTAGAGGTTAGAAGGCTGGATCGTCTTGACTGATTTCTTTGCTGCAGGTTTCACAAGGCCAAAATCAAGGTCTCAGCGGGGTGGGGGTGGGTGAGCTGGGTCAGAGTATCTGCCTGAGAATCCCCTCACAGCTGAATTCAGCTATTCTTGGCAGAATATTCCTTGCTGTGTAGAACTGAGGTTCTTGGCTTTTGATGGTTGGTAGCTAGCAGCCACCATTCACCTCTAGACAGTTTCCTCTCCAGTTCTTGCATGAGGTCAGCTACGCCTCAGCAATCTTAAATCTTCCTCATTTGTTGAAAATTTATGTAACTTGTCCTTTCTTCCAATGTGAACTGTATAAATTTTCAGACTCTATTTGGAGAAGTTTCTCTGCTTTTAAAGGCTCATGTGGTTAGCTTACGTTGGTCAAAAAAGCTCAAGATATATCTCTGTTTTAAGTTTCATAATTTTGAATATATTTGCAATGTCCTTTTTGCTATGCAATGTAACATGTTCATAGATCCGGGGTTTAGGGTGTGGACATCCTTGATGAGCCTTTATTCTGCCTATCACCGTAACTATTTGAAAAATTCTAGTGAGCAGATTGAGCTTCAGGGACAGCCAACTTTACCAGCTCCAGTCTATCCACAGAACTCTGGCTCTGTGTTGTGATATCACATTATCTGATTTAACTTCATATCCAGGTCCTCCCTCTGATGAGAAAGAAGACGTTCACCCCAAGTTCTCAGCTGACAGGGATTGGCTAAGAGGTAGTCATGGTAAGTGTGTGTGAGATGAGCATGCAGTCATGTTTTCAGCTTTATTCTCTATGGATGTGGTCTCCTATAAAAGAAATTTGAAAGCATACAGCCCAGTCATCTCAGAGATAGAAACAACAGACCTGGATCTCTGGTATCAGTTCTGTCATTCTTTAAGAGGACACAATTCAAAGAGTACACAAGATTATATACATGTAGTTGGGAAAAAAAATGATAGCACAGATATGATAATGAAACTGATCTAGCTTGTTTTTGTTTACCTTCTATACAATTTAGGAAGCAAAAGCTGATGGCAATGGCGTAATCTCTATATCACACAGATACCAAGTGATTGAAGTAAAAATATGTATCTTTCAACTTTAAAATTGAGTTGATTTAATCATAGTCATAATATTAATTGTATTTTGAAATCTTAACATCTTTAAAGAAAGGCATGGGAGTTAGTGTGTACTCTGTCTACAGGCAGCAGAAAAGATAGCAGTTGAACTAGTCAATAAATACACATATCATCTCACATAAGAAAACACACAGAATTTTTATAATTCCAGGGAAGGGCTGGGAAAGCAAATACATTGGCAAAGATACAAATTATTTCTATGGCTTTTTTTTTTAACTTCTCCAGAATTTTGATTTCTTTTAGGCTTGCTCTCTCAAGGTCCTCAGGTGGCTAACTCAGGTACAGGAATTACATGTAGACCACAATGTCAAGGAGGGAAAGAAACAGCTGTCTCTTCTGTGTGTTTTACAGATGTGAAACCTTTCACGACTTTTCATAACATTTCACTGGCTGGGATCATGTCTCATGATCATGCCTCGACCCAGGAAATTGTCATGCCAAAGAAAGCCACTGGTTAGCTACGGCCAATGAAGCTTCTAACCCAGAACCATTTCCCCAGAAGTGCGTGGGCACAGGGAACTGATGTGTCTTTCACAGACGGGGAAAATACTTGTGTTTGCCGTATAGTTCATGACCAGTGAAACATCTGAGAACGTTAAGGGTATGGAGAAGCAGGATTCACCTGTAAGTGGTTACTGAGCATGTATTAATGGTTCTAACGTATTCATGTCTCTCTGTGTAATTAAATGGAAAAGTCTTAGTTCTTTAAACATATACAAAGTATGAAACACACATCAAAGAAGGACACAGAAAAAAGAAGCAAGCACCCCTGTAAAATACGATGGAGTAAAGTGTGAAGCACACAGTGGATCCGAGTAGCAAAGGCGGGACTGCCTTACCCGTTCTGCTACACGAGCAGTGCTCGCCCTGTACTCAGGAGAATAAGTTACATGTTAATAACAGAATGCGTGTCTGAAAGTTCATATGAAAGAAAGCATAGCAAAATATATGTTGCTCTTATCACAGAAAGCACGTTTTTGCTGTTGGTAAATACGGAGAAAATGTAAGAGCATAATCATATGCCGCAAAGAGGCCGTGCTTGTGTCATTCAGTCCTTTCTACCAAAGTCTAATACAGGGTCTGGATGTCAGCAGCTATGAGATAGCGACAGAGGGAAGAGAGAGAGAGATTTATTTATTGATTTTGCTGCTCCAAGTAAACCAAGTAGGAATCTACACATTTGCAGGCAAGTTAAGTATACTTCTTTCTTTTTTTTTTTTTTTTTTTTTTTTTT
>NW_022900915.1:3281064-3295019 GCF_012274545.1 Fukomys damarensis
TTTTTTTTTTTTTTTTTTTTTTTTTTTTTTTTTTTTTTTTGGTGCCGGGGATTGAACTCGGGGACCTTGCACTTTTGAGGCAGGTGGTGGAACCACTGAGCTACATCGCCGGCCAATTTTAATGTACATCTGATGGGGAATGTTTTTGCTTATCCATGTAAAACACCAGCAAGGTAGGTATTTTCAAGCGGACATTCATTTGGCTGTACGGGACGAGTTAATATTCTTATTTTGCTTTATATAGCTTTAGGATAGAAATCAATCTCAATGTTCACGACAATGTCATACTTATTAGATTTGTATGTTTGCATATATTCCTAACTCATACGTTTTCTATGGTAAAAGTTTTTTCACATAGAATCAAAAAGGCAACATCTTCAGTGTTGTAAGTGTGCCTGGAATAGGCTCAACAAACGTCCAGATTTAAAAACCATAACGCATACATAGGTTTCAGCCAATGTAATAAAACCAGTGAAGTTCCAAGCATGTCTGTGGCCGCATCCTGAATTCGTCTCAGATCCCCAGTGATGCATACATGAAAAGGAACCCTTCACCCATTTCACACATCCCCGCTGCAGCCTTTACAGCAAGATGAGCTACGGACCAGCTGAAAGACTCGGAAGCTCAGTGTTATGTGATGGGGCCGGGTCTGTGAGCGTCTGGGCTGAATTACCGCTGGCTCTGGGTTTGGAGCAGGGAGCTGCTCACACAGATGGGTCCTTAGGAGAGCGGGGGTGGGCACACTGACTTCTCAAGAGCAGCGGCGCCCTGCCAGGCCCACGGTGGAGGCCGCCCCCGCCTCTTGACATGCTGGGCAAGGTGCCCACGCCCACGCCCAAAGCGTGCTTTTGGCTCCCTTCCTCCCGAGCTGAACGTGGGGCGGTGACAGGTGCGAGTGTGGACCAGGCCCGCAGGGTCTGATGGCTCCTCGGCTGGGACTCGCCGTCCGACAGGGCTTCCCAGCCGTGATGGATGGTGGCCGGAGAACAGGCAAGGAGGCGAAGTGAGCACGGGAGCTAAGGGCATTACAGCACGGGTCCGGGCTCTGCAAAGTGCCCACCTATGAAACGATATGGGAAGCTTAATATCTGACGAGAGCTGAGGGAGTGAAGAGTAATGTGATTACAGGTGCTCAACTGGCATTCATTTTCCTCTTATTATCTGAGAACCCTCCCTCGAGAGCGAGCACTAACCTTCAGAAGGAGCAGATGAATGGCTCTATTAAAAGCTCTGTAGTTTGTTCATGGCTCTGTAGCGTCTGACCATTTTATGAACCCAGCGGAATTGTAAATAGGAAACAGAAGAGAGGAAATGTCTTCCTCAAACAGTGTACAGATGACTATATCTGTCGGTAGTGATTTGTAATCCAAAGGAGAGTCTGCAGTGGACCAAACAATGTGTAGCCCTGTCTGCTCCCCTCCCAGTGCCTGGCCCTGCACAGCTCCTGTCGAGAAATGACATTTCTGATATGTGTGAGGCTCTCTTACAAAACATAGATACTGTGCTTAAGTTAGATATGACCTGTTCTTAAAAATTCATTATCAACATTTTTATATATCGGGTTCAAATTATATATATGTGTATATATATGGTTCATTTTTTATCTCAGCTGAAAATACTTAGACCCTTTTATGTGTCTACTTTCAAACATTGTAATAACAGCTATGAATGAAAAATATCTTATCACAGTAACTCATAAATGAATAAAAACTTACTTGTTTACCTCTAGTAAAGATATATGGTAGCACCAAATTTCCTCCAATAAAAACCAGAGTGAATAAAATTTATTTAAAGTGATGTGTCAATATTGGTACTATGGATATTCATTATTTAATATTTATTTAGAAAAAAGAAAGTAATGTCTTATTGGTGCTATGACTTGTTTAATATCTTCTGATATATCACTTAGGGAGATACTTAATGTTCGTATCTTATCAATAAATATGATAATTCAGATGCAAATCCATAAAAAATAGAAGAATACTAAAAGATTCAAGAAATTTGGCAGTTATAATTTAAATAATATAGAACTAATTTTTTACACTCATTTGTTTTTTATCAAAGCTGAGTTGAGAGTAATAATTAATATATTAGGATCTTGGTAATCAGAATCTGAAAGCAAAACTCCCCTCCTGTGTAAAATGCATTAGTGTACATATTTACAAATGTAACGTAAATATATTAAGTATAAAACCTGTTATCCTTAGGAACATCAACACACCAAAAGGCAACAACTGCTTCAAAAAATTCAGCTATTCAAAGTGTTCTGGAGATATCCAAGGTAAAAATAATCTTTTTCTCCAAAAGAATGAGACAGATCTGTAAAACTTGTAAGAAATCTAAAGTAATTTAGGAATAGTCTCTGTATTCAATTTTAAGACAGCAGCATCACCTATTTTTATTAATTATAATGTGTTCTAACGTACAATTTTCAAAAATATTTTTATCACTTAAATGATAAAATCACAAACTGTTCAATAATCTTTAAATAATTCACTTGTTACTCATGTGAGACATATATATGAGTGTTCACACTGATAAACATATAGAGTCCAACAAACCTGGGGTTACTGCTTTGTGTTGATATAAGTATGAGATCACAGTATGGTAGTTATTTTATTCAACAGGTAACATAATCTTAAAACTATAAATGTTAGATTTCTCTGAGCTACTTAAATATTTACTGCCTATTCTAGAACTTTACTATAAACCATCTATATATGGTTCTATCTATCTATCTATCTATCTATCTATCTATCTATTTCTCTTTCTATATGGATATATAAAATATATTATATAATTATATATGATATATATTGTATTTTATAGATAAAGTTAACCAACATTTAGTGATTATTTACCCTGTACTAGTCAATAGAAAATGGATTTCCTCTCATTATCATGTTTACTTCCTACAGTTGTTACTGTCATTAGCTTAATTTTACAAATAAAAAAAAACAGGGTCGAAGGGCTTTATAAAACTTGTCCAAGAGTCTTTTTTGAGACAACTGAAATGGCCATTATCCTCAATATACAACTGAATATGCTTCATTTCTCATGGAAAATAGATAAAATTAATAATTGCAACTGATATTTTGTACTACAAAAAAGTCACACTAAGATGTACAATTTTCTTAGTGGAATAAATTTTTACTTTACTGCAAATCGAACTTCTAAAACATGATAATTCTCTGTGATGGGAAATGTCTTTCAGAAAAGTTAACTAATCACTAATCCAGTCTCAAATGAGAGAATGAGTGATTTGCATCATTAATGCCAATCAATTTTGGTCTCAGAGAGGTTATAAAAGGCCCAGCGAATCTTCTTTCTTAAAAGCATACAAGGTGTTGCCAGAGAAACACTGAATATACCTAATTCCTAAAAATAATTAGTGGGACATATAAAAATTCAATGACTCTCACAAACAAAGAGCTGAAACGGTAGTAGAAATATCTGTATGTTGTAAAATTTTGTTTTAGATGGAAGACAAAGTCCTTGTGTTTTGAAATGTCCATCTTATCTCTTGTCAAAGGAAAGGATATTTAACTTTGCTCCCCAAATTAAATCATCCCTGGCTTTGGCAGGTGCCTAGAAGCTAGGGTCTTTGACAAGTTGACGCACACTTGGGCGGGAGTTTCTTTGGACTCCAGACCTGTACTGTCACTCTGTGCACCATGACCTGCTCAGGACACTGTGTCTAAAGTGTGATCTCACAGTACAGCTCTGATTTCAGAGTAACAAATGACATTTAAAAAACATCAAATAGATTGTCCTTTTATCCTCTTGCTAAACGACAGTGTTTGGAGTCCATTCTGGTTCTTTACAATTCTTTCTACTTGACCACACATTCCATGAATCAGAAGTCTAATAACAGAGAATTGACATTTATTTAGTTTCCACCATGTGTTGAGTATTGTGTTATGTATCTTATACTGATTATCTATTAGAAAACAAAGCCTTGAGAAAATTATTTTAAACCTCTTTTTACATAAATGAGAAATTGTTCAGAAAAGGTAACATTTTTTCAAGCTCATACAGCTAAGTTAATGCTACGGTTTGTGTTTAGATGTCCCCAAAGCCTCATGCACATGAGGTGGGACTTTCTTTTTCAGAGGGAGTTGAATCTGAAATATATGATGCTGGGGTTAAGGGTGGGTGGTTACTAAACTGCTACATGTGTGGTTACTAAGCCACTACATGTGAGGGATTAGTTTGGCACCACCCTAACCTCAATAGTCTGAATAAGATAAAAGGGGCAGAAAGATGCTTTTCAACTCCCTTGCTGGTTTGCTACCTTGTTCATGCCATGTCGTTTCTTCTCTGTGATGCCTGTTTGCCATCCCTGTCTTGGAGCCTGCTGATTATGGACTGAAATCTCTATAAACTATAAGCCAAATAAACTCCTTCCTTTCTAACTTTGGGTGTTGGGTATTTTGTCTCAGCAATGAAAGAAAAGTAACTAATATAGGAATTTGGTATCAGAGATGTGGGGTTGTTGCTGTGACATCACCTGGCCATGTGGCTCAAGAGCCTTTCGAACTGGCTTGTGGGAAGAGGAAGAGTTAAGAAGAGTTTGGAGATGCTGGTTAAAAAAGTAGATCTGGAACACAGTAGGCTTTTCTGTATGGGTGATTCTGGTCAGCTCTTAGAAGACCAGAAAGCTGGTAAAAACCAGGGTCGTGAAGTTTCTTCTAGGAAGAAGGACTAGAATCCAGATGATGTGTATTATGAGTTGGCAAAAAGCTTCATTTTGTTCATGTCCAGAGACTTTGCTTGAAACTGAGATTAGGGGTGGTAGACTAACAATCTTGCAGAAGAAATTTCAAGGCATCAAATTTTGAGGTGGTAGCATGGCTACTATTGGAGGGTTTTAGCCAGAACTATGTAGAGAATCAAGAGCGAAGAGGCCAACAGAAAGATTTAAAATGTTTTGAGTTTGGCCAGAAGGAAGCTCCAATAAAGCTGTGGAATACAAAGACAGAGTAGAGGAGATCTTGATTGCTGAGGAGGAAAAGAAGAATAGAAAAGATGGCCTGACGGCATCACCAAAAGCAGCAGGACCCCAACCTTTGCAGCCTCAAAATTGAAAAAGTGAGAGACTTTGCTTTGAGAAGACAGCCCCAGAGCATCACATTCTAGGGGGCAACCTAGAGAATTTGTTCCTCAGAATTGGATTCAGAACGCTCAGGGATCCGGGCACTTGACTCCTACAGCCAAGAGGGAAGACTGGCCAGTACTGCTCCAGCTGGCAGCAGCCTTGGCACCATCCACGTGGTGCTGGTTTTAGGTGCATGCAGAATGCGAGAGTTGTGGGGCTGGGAAGGCTTCCATTGAGATTTCAGAAGAAGACTTGGGAGCCCAGGCAATATGCCTCTGAAAGGGCAGTGTGTGAGGCTGTGAGTGTGAAACCAAGTTGCAGCGGAGATTTGGAGAAACCAAGAGCGTGGATCTTCTGAGGAAAGCTGCAAGGAGGGAGCAAAGCTAGCCCAAGAGAGAAGCCAAAGGGGCTAGAACCACCTAAAGTGCTACAGGGGTGGAGTTACCCAAGCCCTTTGAAGTTCATAGCTTGCCCCGATGCTGGAGTGGAACTGTGTAGGTTAATGCTTGGTCTGATGGATTTTGGACTTGGTTTCATCCCATTCCTCTGTATTCTCCTGTTTGTAACGTTTGGAATGAAAATGTCAACCTCGTGCCACTGAATGTTGGAAGTTTCACTTTTATTTCATTTGTACAGGGGCTTTCAGCTAAGAGTTTGCCTTAATTCTCAGAGGAGACTTTGGAGGAATGCTGAAACCATTAGGACTTTGGCAACTCTTAGAGATGGACTAAAAGCTTTTCTTCATAAAGAGATATGCGTGAATGTTTGGGGCCAGATTTGTGTTTAGATGTCCCCCGAAAGCCTCATGTGGATGAGGTGGGACTTTCTTTTCCAGTGGTAGTTGAAACTGGAATGTATGATGCTGGGGTTGAGGACATGTGATTGCTAAACCACTACATGTGAGTGATTAGGTTGGCACTGCCTTAAGCCTGGTAGTCTAAATGAGATAACAGGGGCAGAAAGATGCCTTTAAACTCCCTTGTTGCTTTGCTACTTTGTACGTGCCATTTGTCCTCTGTGGTGCCTGTCTGTCACGCCGACCTTGGAGCCAGCTGATTAGGACTAAGACCTCTATGAATGGTAAGCCAAATAAACCTTCTCCTCTAATTATGGGTGTTGGGTATTTTGTCTCAGCAATGACAGAAAAGTAACTAATACTGGTAATAAAGCTAGAGTGTGGGGAGGTCACATCGGATAAAACAGAGAGTTGTTTAGTTACCTGAAACTTTTGCTTTGCCATATAACCATCCTCAATTCTCGGTATAACACCTGCCAAATAAAAAATAAAATAAAAATTACAAAGTTAGTCATTAAAATAGAAACAAAGTCTTAAATCCATAAAGTACTCACAATATAAAAGTAAAAGAAATAAGAAAAATAAGTAGAATATTCAAGAATATCTCAATTTAAAAATCAGGCAAATGTAACATGATGTAACTGAGCAACTTATAACATAATGATAACTGTAATATGTTCTTTAGAAAATCCTAGGCAAAACAAACAGACTTTAATTTGGAAGTCAAATTTATCTGTACTTTAGTCCCTTCCTGGAAGAAAAATCAGTAAGTTAGAAAGTCATTCTGGCCCATGACACAAAAAAGGGACACAGTCAGAAGTATACAAAAGCTCATGCATACTTTTGGTAATATTTTATTTAATACTTATTTGAAGCATCTAAATTTTTGTTTTGTTTTGAGACAGGGTCTCACTATGGGTTGAGCCTGACCTGGAACTCACTATGTAGCCCAGGCTGGTTTTGAACTTACAGTGATTCTCCTGCCTCAGCCTCCCGAGTTCTGGGATTTCAGAAGTGCACCACCATGCCGGGCTGAAGCATCTAAATTTAAAGATAAGTGAATAATTTAAGAATAACTATGGACCTAAGATCCAAGATGGCAGGCCTTCATTGTAAGCTCATCTGTCTCTGGGGACTCTGTGGGGAAGGGGCCACTCCACAGAGCCCAGAGTGCATATGGTAAGGCAGTGCTCTCCGCAGGATCAGGGATACAAACATGTTTCAACATTTGCAAATTGATAAATGTAATATAAAACATCAATAGAATGAATGACAAAAAAACAAGAGTACATTAATAGTCAGAAAGCACTTGATAACATTCAATATCCTTTCACAAAATAATCTCAAAATATTAAGTATAGAAGGAGCAATCCTTAACTCAGTAAGAAGTATCATATGACAAATCCCCAGTTAGCATCATACTGAACTGGGAAAGGCTGCGTGCATTTTCTCTGATATTTGGAACAAAATAAGGATGCTCATTTTCACCACCCTTTTTCAATATAGAACTGAAATTTTCAGCTGTAGCAATTAGATAAAAGAAATAAAAGACATTCAAATAGAAAGCAATAAAGTGAAATTATCTGTTTGTAAATGACACAGTTCTATTTACAGAAAAGCCTAATGACCACCAAAAAACTGTTAACATTGATGAACAAATTTGTAAATTTTCAGAATACAAAATAAACATACGTAAACCAGTGAATTTTACAACAATAACAAAATATGCTAAAATAGTAAGAAAGCAATCTCATTAAAAAAGCATCAGAAACAAAGGCAAAAACAAATCTCTCAACAATAAATTTACTCAATGAAGTGAATGACATATAATGAAATTGAAAAGATTAATGAAAAAGATGGAAGAAGATGCTAAAAATAGAAAACTTTCCATGTTCTTGAACTGGAAGAATTAGTATTATTAAAATGCCCAGACATGTAAAGGGATTTCCAGATTCAAAGTACTTTCCATCAAAATATCAACAGCATTTTATGCTGGAGTAAAACAATTCTAAAATCCAGATGGAAACTAAAAAGACCATGAATAGTCAAAGAAATTTTGAACATACAAAACAAAATTTGAGACATGATAATATGTGGTCTGAAGACACCCCTCAGGGCTATAATAACCAAGACAGCTTTGTATTACAATAAAAATCAACATATTTACACCAATGGAACAGATTGGAGAGCCCAGAAATGAATTGATGCATTTATAGCCAATTGATTTTTAAAAAGGTAATAAAAACACACAAAGGAGAAATGACAGCCTCTTCAATAACTGGAAAATTGGATATACATGTGCAGAAGAATGAATCTACACCTCTAACTCTCCTCATTTGAAAAAAAAAATCAACTCAAAATGAATTAGAGACCTAACTGTAATAACAGACCATGAAACTACTAGAAAAACAAAGGGAATTCTGGAAGTAATCATCAGCATAGGCAATTATTTTTTAGATAAGATCCCAAAAGCACAAGCAACAAATGTAAAAATAGACAAATAAAATTATATTAAACTAAAAAGGTTCTGTGTTAAAAATCAACAGAGTAAAGAGAACTTTACAGAATGGAAGAAAATATTTATAATCTACTCCTCTTTCAAGGGATTAATAACCAGGATATATAAGGAATTCAAAGGACCCAAATAGTCTGGTTACAAAATGGGCAAATGACCCGAGTAGATATTTCTTAAAGAAGATCTACAAATTGTCAACAACTACAACAAAAAACATTTATAATCACTAATCATCAGGAAGATATAAGTCAAACACTTCAGTAAGAATGCCTATTCTCAAAAAAATGACAAGTGCTTATAAGTATGCAAAGTAAAGGAAATTCTTGTATATTGTTGGTGAGGATATAAATTGTTACATTCATTATAGAGAATAATATAGAAACAAATTAAATATATACTTCCCATATGATCCAGCAACCCCACACTTGGGTATATATCCGAATAAAATGAATTCAGTATATCAAAGAAATGCTTGCATTCCCATGTTTATTGCAACACCATTCACAATAGCTAAGCTACAGAATCAATCAGTGTTTCTATGAGCAGACAGATGGATAAAGAAAATATAGTGTGTACAATGGGACAGTATTCAACTAAATAATGGATTCCTGGGGTTTGTGGGAAAAAAATGAAACTGAAGTCTATATGTTAAGTGAAAGAAAAATACACACAGAAGTAAAAACACTGTATGATCTCACTTGTATGTGGAAGCCGAAATAGTTGATTTCAAAGGAGAGTGAAAAATAGTGACTACTCAGGGTGGGGAGGTTGGGGAAACATAAGTGGAGGAAAGTGGGATAAAAAACATAAAATTGGATCAAATTAAAAAGCTTCTGCCCAGCAAAATGGGGTTATATATAAGGAATAACTTCTAGTATTCTACAGCACAGTAGGGTGACTGTACTTCACAAGAACCAATTATATGTTTTATGAAAAACTAGAAAGAAATGTTTTGAAGACTAAACACAGCATAAATGGTAAGAAGATGAAATACTCATTATTCTAATTCCATCACTATACATATACATGTACTGAATTATCACACTGTTACCATAAGTTTATAAAAGTGTTCTGTCAACTAAAAGGGAAAAATAGAATTAGAAAAAGAATTAATATTGTGGCATACACATTTACTGATCCCCAAATGTCCATGTAGCTCCTGCAATTTCTTAGTCCGGAAACAGTAACACGGGTGCAGCTGCCTTGATGGATTCAGGTAAAGAACCATGAGAAGAGAAGCTGAGTGTCACTTCGAAGGCCAAGTGTGGGAGAGCGCGTATGAGTTCTTCCTTTGCAGGATTTGAAAATCTGTGTCGGTACAGGTTTGCAGCATGTGGAGAGTAGGGACATGCACACAGTGCAGCTTGTTTCTGTCTTTAATCGCCTTTCCCTTCGGACTCCTCTTGACCTTGAATCCCCTTCCCTACTTTCTTTCTTGTGGTGGGTCTTGTTCTTCAGTCATGTTTATAACATATAAAGTTTGCATTCACTGAGGTCATTAGGTTCTTGGACAAGGCCTATCTGACTTCTACTTACTTTCCCTTCCCCTCTCTCTCCTCCTTCACCCTCAGTCTCCCAGACCCCTTACCATCTGCAAGTGATCTACCCTCTTGTTTCTTTCTATTCATCCTTTACTAAGCCCTTTGTTTGTACTTGGCCTCACTCAAATGAGAGCTACTCTATGGTATTTCAGCTTGAGCATCTGATTTATTTCACTCGACACCGTATTTTCCAGATGCATCTATTTTCCTACAGAGGTCTCAAATGTATCCTTCTTTATAGCCGAGTAGTATTCTTTTAGGTATAAATACCATTTTCTTTATTCACCTGTCTATTGATAGGCATGCAGAGGGAAGTGGCTGGGTCATACGGAATTTGTCATTTCAATTATTTGAGAACTCTCCATATGACGTTCATAGTGGTTGTACTAGTTTACAACCCTACCAACAATGTAGGAAGGTTTGTTTTTCACTGTGGCCACACCAGTATCTGTTCTTATTTGACAACAAGAGCAAAGCTGCTGGCACCACAATACTTACCTCAAGATATAGGACAAAGCTTCAGCTATGCAGCCTTTCTAGAAATTGTGCTGGGAAAAGTGGATATGTGGGGTTTTTAATTTTAAATTTTTATTTGTATTTATTTTTGTCTATTTTTAGCTGGATATCTGTTTGCAGAAGATTGAAGCAGGATGCTTGTCTCTCATCGTATGCCAAATTAAAATAAAAATAAATCAAAGATCTAAATATTAAAACAGAAACATTGAACCTACGGGAAAGCAAAATAGGTAAAACTCTTGAAGTCACAGGCATAGGAATGGACTTGTCAAACAGAACCCCATTTACACAAGCAATAACAGCAAAAAATCAACACATAAAATTGCATCAAGTTAAAAGCTTCTGCACAGCAAAGGAATCAATTACTAAAGAGACAACCTACAGAATGGGAAAAAATTTCTGCCCACCACTCCTCAGGCAGAAGACTAATGTCTTGAATATATAAGGAGCTCAAAACAATTAAACCACCTAAAATAAAAGTCCCAATCAAGAAATGGACAAGTGAAATGAACAGAAATTTCTCAGAAGGAATGAAAATGGCGAACAAATATATGAAAAAATATTCAGCATCTCTACATTAGAGAAATGCAAATTAAAACGATGCTAAGATTTTGTCTCACTGCAGAAAGAATTGCAATCAAGTGTGAATTCTTTATGTACTTCCTACCCCTGCCGTGACGACTGGGCCTGTGGGTAACCATGTGTGGCAGAATCTCCTTCCACGGACAGCGTTAAGCACGTACCGTAGCATGAACTGAGAAACAAGCTTTTTAGCATTAGATCATAGACCCGCCGGTGCTAATTTATTATTGCAGTATAATTTAGCTTATTAGATTCATGGAAAAACTTTCAAATGAAGAAATTATAGAATCAAGAGCTATCACCATATTAAATGCATCGTATTTATTCTGATGTCAAATAAATTCTAAGAGCATAATTTTATGGCTAAAATTTTTAAGGGGGCTAAGTTCATAAACTAAAGTTTATAAGTACATTGTGGGCTGCCAAAGTTTAATAGGCATTTATAGCTAGGATTGACTAAAGACAGGACAGGACAGGACAGGGATTATTCTCTTTCATTCATGGTCCTTTCATCTAATTTGATTTTGTCATGTTCATCCTGTAATTTTTAGTAAATAAATTAAAATAACAAAAGGGCACCACCAATGATTCTGACATTTAACTCCTGGACGTGGTATAGCTCCTACCTCAACAGGATATTAAATCAAATACTATGGAATGGATATGGATAGAATGAACCCCATTTCATGAAGTTCACCTCTGCCATCACTTCCCAGGTAAATAGCTCTGAATCTTTCTGTTATGTCACAGCTAAATAAACTACAGCCCAAATAAGGCAAGTGTAAGACGCAATAACTAGGGACTACACAGCAGTCTCCCAATCCTCCAAATTGCCCGCACACCGTGCAAAATCCATTTACATCTGACTAACTCCTGCCGTATTTTTTGAGGAAAGATACTCAACTCTTGGTTATTGTTTTGGTATGGGTGGCCAAGGAAGCAGAACCTGAGTCAGTTAAAGTATCTGAGACAGAACCAGAAACAGAAGTAAAAGGAGAGGAGTACAGAAAGGGGAAGAGCCAATGTGGGCACTGTCCAGCAGGAATATTTCCAGCAGTTATTTCCAGGAAGTGAATCCCATTCTCCTCGGGATGGTTGGCTGCTATGGTTTGGATAATGTTTATGTTCCCCAAACATTACTGTGTCGGAAGCTTGGTCCTCGGGGGTGATGATGATGTGGAAACTTTATAAGGGCGGCCTGAGGGGTCCTACGTCGATGGAAGGTGTGTCCTCGGAAGGCACTGAGGAACCCCAGTCTCTTTCTGGATTCCTACTCTGCAGGTGTCTTCTTCACACGTGCTCCTGCCCTGACATGGTACGGCCAGGAGGGCCCTCACCAGAGTTGAGCCGTACCCGTTGCCATATTCTTGACCTTGAGACTGTAAACTACATAAATCCTTTTTAAAGTAAAATGTGCTTGCCACAGCTATTTCACTGTGTTAACGGAAATGGACCGATGTATCTGTCCAGAGAGCACAGAGTGTGAGCATTTGCACCAGGCTGACCTCTTTATTGGCTGAATGTCGTTATGGGGACGTTGTCGCCCTTTGCACCTCGGGACTGTGCTACCCTCCTCCATCTGCAGAGCATTTCCCGGGCCAGGACACAGACATGACGGTCAGTGAGACTCTTCAGGGCACTGCAGCTGCACCATCACCGCGGCTCAGTCCGAGGCCCCAGAAGGGATGGGACAGCAGAGGTATTGGCTAATAACTCACTGAATAAAGGCACTCGCCTTTAGCATGACTTAGAATGATTTATAGCCAACTGCTCTGCAACTCTATTCCAGCACATATTTTACAAAATAGAATGTGAGGCACTGAGACTCTCGCATACAAGAACTTCTCGTTGGTCTTGTGTTTGTTCCCTGATTATTTGAAATCTTCTCCAGATATTAATTTTCAGTACATTGTAAAGGAGATCTCACCCACGTGCTCACTACGGATACGTGGCTGCCCCGCAAATTAGCACAAAAAAGTCACTAACTCCTGTTGCTCTGTGGATATTCTAATCTCTCCACAGATTGGATCAGTGTGGTGATACAGCAAATAGAGCTTTACAAAATGTTTTCGCGTGGATTGTACCGTCATCCACAAAGTGGCTGTTGGCATACGATTTTCAACTTTTCATTAGCTATGCACTGTAATCCACGTTCACATCCCTCACCTTCTGCAGCGTAGTCCGACGGGCTCGCTGAAGTGGATGCTTGTATGGGTGTCAACTGCAAAGAGACTGCCTACTCTAACTATATAACACTAACATAAATATAACTAAATGTAACACTAACATCTAGTGTTATATTTACACTTGATCTTAGCTAAAAGTCCGAGATGTGGTACATAAGGATTACATTTTTTAAAATATTTTACACACTTTTGCAGGGTTTGGGAGCAAGTATGGTCTTCTTTGTCATAAGCTAACTGCTGTTAGAGATAATATTCTGAGGACCATTTCTAGAGTCGAGAAGCCCATTCCACTGTGCTTTAGAGTTTACTTAGTACATCATGAGAGCCCAACACAGAACGTCACAATCAAAGTTTTCAGTCGCCTTCATGATTAGATAACTTACTGTGCATAAAACAGAAAAATAGAGCCCTAAAGGACAGATGATTATGGAGAATTCACCCACGTGGCTTTGGCAATTAGGAGTTTCAAATAGAGCCATATGCGGTCATTCATTCCACTTCATTGTAACCATTCCTCTAAGTTTTACTATAACCTAATTTTTTTCTTGGTGCTATTTTTAAAAACTATTACATTATTTTGAGTGTTCTATGCAGCCATTTGGACTAATTTCACATTTAAAAAATAGAGAGAAAGAAGGAAGGGAGAGATAAAGGAAAGGAGGATGGAAGGTTGGTGGAATGAAGGGAAGGAAGGAAGGAAGGAGAAAAGAGAGAGGGAGGG
>NW_022900915.1:3295842-3300863 GCF_012274545.1 Fukomys damarensis
AGGAGGGAGGGAAGGAAGGAAGGAGGGAGGGAAGGAAGGAAGGAGGGAGGGAGTGAAGAGGGAGGGAAGGAGGGAGGGAAGGAGGGAGGGAAGAGGGAGGGAGGAAGGAGGACAAAAGAAACTGACTTCTCACCAATCCTCACTGCAGACTGCCCAAGCACAGGGAAGAAAATTACAACTTCTCATTAAGGTGAGGAAATATAGACAGGTGGGGTGGAACCAGATAAAAACAAAGGAAAATGGGTGCTAAGGACAGCTTAAAATCTTTACACTCCTGCTCTTACAGACTGAAATGGAAAAAAATGCATAATAAGTATACTATGCTTTAATTTCTCTGTAAAGTCAGTATAGTAGATTAATACATTAGGAAGACTGACCTCAACAAATGATAGTCATTTTTAAATTCAGTTCTTAGGAGGAGAAGAGAGAAGAAATATAACAGTCAAGGCTCCCTCCACTCTGGGATAAGATCCAAAGGACACTAGGATCTCCCTGTCGGCTCTGGTAGGCTTCAGGAAAACCTTGAGTTTCAGAAGGTCAACTCTCATTCCAGAAACACAGCTCCGCCACTCTGCTGAGAAATCGCTCGCCTGGACCCTTGAGACCGGGGCCACTTGATGTACTGTAAGAACTCACTGGCCCCCTACCCTCATGTCCAGAAGGCCAAGGCTGCAATTACAGGTGTCCACACAGCTGCACACTCTTTTAAAATGACTTTCCTATCTGCCGCCAGTGCCTGTGAATTTAATGAGAGCACCTGCTGCCCTCTTCTTAGTTAATTCATAGTGATCTGTCCGAACCAAAGAAAATTTCAGAAAAGCCTCTGTTCTTCGGTAATAAATTCCCAGTCTCTACTTTGGCCTAAAGGGTCTTTGATGCCTGTCATATTACTCTTACACTAAGCACCGACGACAGTGGGCACATTTAGTTTCTCTAAGTACTGTTGGGGTTGGGGAACATGAAATGGCTACTAAGATTAAATAAAATGAGAAGATCAATTGTCTGCCTGAATATTGACAGCTGAAGAACTAGTCATCCTTGACCTCAGACACGAAACATTTGCTCACTAAGAGTTAAGAGCACTAGCTAATAAAATTTCTGCCATAGTGATTGGCAGAGTGAAATAAAAAAGAAAAGGTGACACACTTTCTTTTAGAAATAATGTCAGGCAATACTATAAAGCAAATATGATGCTTTCAGCAAATGGCACTCAAACAACTGGACATCCACATGCAAAAGTATGGATCCAGGCACAGATATATACTCTGAACTAAATTAATTTAAAAATGAGTTAAAGTTAGCATGATGATTCACAATACATAGGTTACTTGTGATAAAATAGATAAAAAATACTGAACTATAAAACTGTTGGAAGATAATAGAACATCTAGTGATCTTGGATTTAGTAATGACTTTTCAGATAGGTACCAAAGGTACAGTCCATGAAAGAAAGAATTGATAAACTAACCTGTAGTAAAATGAAAAATTTCTGCAATATGGAAGACAGTCAAGAAAACAAAAAGACAACCCACTGACTGGGAGAAAAATATTTGCAACTGGGAGAGAAATATTTACAGAAGACATCCTTGATAAAGGGCTATAATAAAAAATATACCAAGAACTTCTGAGATTCAAAAATAAAAAATAACACTATTAGAATAAGTAAAGACCTGAACGTGTACCATATCAAATAAGATACACAGATACACCGAGAAGGTACAGAGAAGTGCATCACATATTTCTTCAGGGAAATGAAAATTATAGCACTTAGAAATGTAGAAATAACTACATCTCTCTATTGAAATAACAAAAATTCAGAAAAATGTCAACACCAAATGCTGACCAGGATGTGCAGAAATTCACTCTTATCCACACCTGGTGGAGACATAAAATCGATGCAGCCACTTTGAAGGACAGTTTGGCAGCTTCTTACCAAACTAAATATACCATTAGCGTATTATCCAGCCCACCGTTGTCCTTGACTTTTACCTACATAAGTTAAATTATGCCTGCACTAAAGTCTCCACACGGATATACAGCAACTTTACTCAAAACTGGCAAAATCTGAAGGCAACTCAGGTGTCCTTCAGAAGGAATGAATAAAGAACGGTTCATTCAGAAATGTTACGTCTAAGAAGAGATGAAGAGACTAACCGTGAGAGGACAGGAGGGGCTTGAAGAGCTCGGACTAAGGGAAAGAAGCCAGGCTGCAAAGGCTACATCCTGTGTGACCCCAACTCTATGACATTCTGGAAACATCAACGCTAAAACGATAGTAATAAGAATGGTGGTGGCCAAGGGATAGCAGGGAGGAGATATGAATAGCCAAAGAAGAGAGAATTTTTAGGGCAGTAAAAGTTTTCTGTATGGTATGGTGATGATGGATGCAGGTCATTCATTACACACTGTTCACACCCATGGAATGAAAAATATCAGGAAGGATCTTCATTTTAGTTATGGGCTTTGTGAATTATTTGCTCAAAGGTTTTCTCCATTTTTACTTTTTAAAAAATCTTATGACCTATGCTAATAGTTTTAAAAATATATTTTGAATGCAAGTACTTTGTTAAATACTTATTGAGAAAATGCCCTTCCATTCTACGGCTTGTCTAAGTATTTCCTTAATGGCACCCTGATGACCAGAGATTTTCACTGTCTTTCCTCTCCTTCCTCCCTCTCCGTTTTTCCTTCCTTCCTTCCTTCCTCTTTCTCCCTCTCCCTCTCTCTCCTTTTCTTCTCTTTCCTTCCTTCCTCCTTTTCCTTGCTTTGCTTTGTCCCCCCCCATTCCAGGAGTCAAACTCAGGGCCTTGCACATGTTGTGTACCCCGTGTGTTCACTGATCAGCACTCTCATCCAATTAAATTTTTAATTTGATGAAGTTCAAATTATCTATTTTTTTCTTTATGACTTTGGCCTTTGTGTGTTCTAGGATAAACTTTGATCTTCTCTATAGGTAAAAAAAAAAATTATAGTGTTTTTCTGTACTATTTGTATAATTTGGGCTTTTGATATTAGGTTATTGTCCATTTTGAATTTCTTTTTATAAGGAGATCAGATTGCTCTGCCCTAAATGCTGAAAAGATCATTGACATTTATTTGAACTACTTTAGCATGTGCATTACAAATCAATTGATGATATGGTTGTGTGAAGTTCTTGACCTTGTATAGTTTGGCATTTTATTCATATCCAGTCTGAATATCTCTGGCTTTTATTCAGAATATTAAGACCATTTGTGTTTAATATAATTATTAGTATATCAGTGTTTAAATTGTTTGTTATGTGCTAAAATGTTTTTCTATTACTTCTTTGATCATTTTGTTCCTATTTTCCTGGTTTAATTTTAAAGATTTGAGTATGTCATGTTTTCTTAGTCTCTGTTTTATCGAGTAAGTAGTTATTCTAGGTATTACAGTGTAATTCTTAACTTATCATAGTGCATTTTCCAGTAACATTCTACTAATTCCAGTATAGTATAACAATGTTATACTTTTCCCTCTTCTTCCTTTGTATAAAGAAGAGTCATGCAATTAACATATTCTAAGTCAAGAAAAATTTTGTTCACAGAAATTTAGTCTTTTTCAAAACAGTCCTTATCTCCACTAAGATAAAGTAGTCCCTGTCTCCAAAAGTAGAAGAAAAAAAATCTTGAGAAGAAAAATATCTTGAAAAACTGTAATTTTTAAGACTACGGAGTGACTGATTATATATTTTATTTACATTGACAAATAAATTTACTTATACTTTTGATGAAAAAATATTTAAATATGTCAGTGTCTATTAAATGTGAGCAAAATATTACAGAAAATATAACCATAAGTGGTGTATTTAAGTGATTTATGATTTCATTATGAGTGGAAAATCACTGGAATATCCATGTTATACTCAGAGAGGTGAAAAATGCTGTGGTAGTTCCAGAGAAGTATATTGGGAGATAACAGTAGATGGAAAATGTTTCCTTTGTGGAAACTACTAATAATTTAATCATAGAAGTAATATAAAAAAATTTTTGCCAGATATTCCTCACACAAAGGACTAATATCTAGAATACATAAATAATTCAAAAAAAGACCACTCACATAAGATCCCCCATAAATATAAAAACAAAATAAAATAGACCAAAGAAAACACAAATGCTTGGGAGGCTGCAGGAAAAAAAGGAACCTTCTACAGTTCTGTTAGAAATGTAAAGTAGTTGCAGCCACAAAGGAAACCAGTATAAGATTCCTCAAAAACCAAAACAAACAACAACAACAACAACAACAAAAAACACCTAAGAGTAGAAATTTGACAGATATTCCCCTTTTAGGTATCTTCCTAAAAGAGTTAAAGACATCATATTACAGTCATAAGTGCACCACCCTTGTTTATAGTAGCACAATTCATAATAGCTAAACCTTGGAAGTTGCCTCTATGTCCATCAACAGATGAACAGATAAAGAAAATGTGGTATTTATACACAATGGGGTACTATCTTGCATAAAGAAAGATTCATGTGAGTCATTTGTAGAGAAATGGATTCATCTTGAGAACACAATCTTTCTCTTTCCTTCTTTCTTTCTTTCTCTCTTTCTCTCCTTCTTTCTTTCTTCTCTGAAACATCACTATGTAGTTCAGACTGCCCTTGAACTCCCAGCGATCCTCCTGCCTCAGCTTCCTGAGTACTACCACACCCAGCTTGAGACCACAATGTTAAGCGAAATAAATCAGACATGCAAGTTTAAATATAACTTGATTATTTAATATAACAAACCCAAGTTATAAATAAAGAGCAAAGTAAATTTAATAGGAAGCAGGAGATAGATCTTTCTCAAATGGAAGGGGATCAAAAGATGGAAGGAGGAGGCAGGGAGTACTGGGTGAGGAGCTGAAAGGAGGAAATAAGATGAATTGTGTACATGTATCAACTCTACAGGAGCAATGCAGATGTTACGTACTGCAAAATGTGCTAAAGAAAATTAACTCTAAGAACAAGGTCCGGAGTTTGACCCCCAGTACCAAAAAAAAAAAAAAAAAAAAAAAA
>NW_022900915.1:3301080-3335649 GCF_012274545.1 Fukomys damarensis
AAAAAAAAAAAAAAAAAAAAAAAAAAAAAACTAACTCTAAGGCACACATCTTCTGCCTCACAGAGAATATAGAATTGGTCCTAAGCGGGAAGTGACATTGCCTTCTCTGAAGTAAACATTAGTCAATGTTTAAAGAAAAAAATACAAAACTTATAAGTGAATCAGTTAACTCAGAGAGATAACTTAGGGCATTGGTTGGTTCAGGGTAGGGTCAATGGAAAATAGAATAGAGTTGGCAGAGAAAAATGGCAAAAATTCTAAAGAATGGACAATTAACATAATGAAAGAAAACAGAAAAATGGCTGCAAAAATGAGAGGGCCCTAATGTAGACAGAAGGAATAAGGAAGAATAATATCTAAAACAAGAAATGACAGCAGGAACTGAGGAATTTGGTGATTTTAAGGTACCTCTGAGGTATTCACATGAATATTGCTTAGGAGGTAGGTTAATGTAGCTTTCAGGATGTGACATACAATTTTACCTATGGGTTTGTGCAGGTCAGACAGCTGATGCTTTTGGATGGTCTGAGAGATGTAATGAAGACAACATAACGAGAGAAGTGGCTGAGGAAAGACTGGGGAAAGAAGGCTACAAAGCACAAGAGCAGAGAGAAGAGCCGAGAAGACACACGAGGACCACCAAAGAGACGGGAGAATATCCGAGTTCGTGACTTCAGGGTGGTCACAGAAAAGTCAAGGTGAAAGAAAGAGGGGTCTCCAGCAGTTCTGTGAAATTGAAATCTTTGATTTAGAGACAAAGGTCTTTTGAGGCAGAAGAGAAAGCAATTTCAGTTGGAGCATTTTAGGAATCCAAATTATAGTGTTAGAAAGTGAGATAATCTATAAACATAGAATGATCTTTTAAGATGTGTGGCAAGCCATATCAAAGAAACAAGAGAGTAGGACTATAAAGTTAGACAATCTGTAACAGGCAAAGAAGAAAAAGGGACAAGCAAAAGAAGAGAATAACTGAGAGTCAAAATCCGCCCCCCAAAATGGAGGAAGAGCTTCAAAATGGAAGCCACCATTATTCTGCCCCAGGAGGGAAGAAAATAAGCTTGAATAAAGACAAAGAAAAACAAGCATGAAGAGAGAAAACACGTGTACACTTCTCTTTGGTGAAACAGGATGGTGAGGAGTGAATGGCATGAATTACTTCAGAGTGGTGTTCACAGCTGAGGGCTGGAACCAGCAAGTGTCTGCCGGCCCAGGAATTCCTGAAGGCAGACAGCATGAAAAACACTGCAATTCCATTTAAAGTTTGGAACCATTTCGATATTTCCTGCAAAGCTGTGTAGTTCTTTGAAGTTTTGCCAAATGTGATGGCTCTACTGCCTGCTCTTTGAATGCTCTTGAAAATTCCTGGCCAAGGAAAACAAGATTCTGAAGCGCACGTTTTGCTAAGTAATTCTAAAACTTCTTGCTTTCTTACCCAACATGTAAAATCTTTGCCCTGCTGAAAATACATTTTTTTCTTGTATTTTAAACACCAGTTTCCTTCATGAAAATGAAATAATTATAAATACAGGAAAAAATCACTATTAGATATACATACATGAGGTTATTTTTCTTTTGTAAGAAAATTTTAATTTCATGAATTATAAAAAAATCTGTTTTGTAAAATCTTAGACTCTGCTTTCTAGTAAAAAGAAATAAAGATATATAGTAAGCCTTGTAAACAAATGCTCACAAAGATAGTTAACCTGCTGAACCAGAGAATAAACACTTCTTCGGTAGCACATGGTGGTGCTCCCACAACAATTGGATTCTAAAATACGTTTCTTCAGTGTTATATAAAAACATTCAGTTTGTGTAATGAATAACAATAGTCCCAGTAATCAAAGAAAATCAGGATTGTCAACAATGAGAAATAATGTTTCCTAGCAACCAAGTTTCAATTACTCTTTGTTTGCTAACAGGCACTGAGTTATTTTATGCTGGTAGCTTTATTCCAGAGAGTACTGTATTATCAAGGACTATGACAGAGAGAGAGCTCCTGCTTTAACCAGCTTTGGTTTCCAATCAAACATCTTCTAATTAATTTTATTAATGTTTTAGACCTAATTTACTTTGAATAAGCCATAACTATGATTTGTTATTGTCATGTTCTAAAAGGAATTGTAATGTGGAATAATTATTTGTTTAAATAATGGAATCATTGCCATACAGATGATACTTCAACAAAGTAAAAATTTATTATCGTTAATAATAAGATTAAACAAAATCATACCCCAGAATAGATCCCAGGGGAACCCTTTAGCTATTTTAGTTGAACTAGAAATAATAATACCAATTAAGATATAACGCTGATTGTCACAGCAGTAGTCACAATGACCATTTACTAGTGTCTCACCAATACCCTCTCTTGCTAATAAGGATACAATAGGAAAGTACAACCTTGTTGAAATGAATATGAATTACGAAGATTAAATATCAAACTTTAGGAACAGTTTTATTCAAGGCATAGAACAAATAAATCACTTTATAAGATTTAAAATTGGGGAGGGACCAGTCGCTTCAACTGTCTACCTTTGCATTTGATTTGAGCCTTTGTCACACGTGCCTTGCCTTTAACCTGGAGACCATTCAAGGTACTGATCTTAGGAAGAGCTCTGTGTCGCTAGAACCATTGCTATGATTGCTATTGCTGCAGTGATTTTCTTTCAATATGGATTATAAAAATCAAATTTACCTGAGCCTGTTGGAGAGAAGAGATTAATGGGAAAATAGCCACCCAAAAGTAAATAAATAAAAATCTTGAGATTCCTTAGCATTGTTTTTATGTAGTCTTTCTCTTCCCCATTTCCTCCACCACACACACACACACACACACTCACACACACACACACACACACGTGCGCGCACAAAATCAGAGGCAAAAAAAGTTAGCCAGAGTCTACATCAAAATTGCCAAAGCTATAGTTGTGAAGCCACTCAAAAAATGTTTCAAAACTGGTCATTTGGAGACATATACATATATGTGTGTTTAATTACATTTCACTTTGTACTTATTGATATTGGAATAATATAAAAAATACATTACATGCTCCAGATTGGGTTTTATAACAATTTAGATCTGTTCAGATGAGCTCTTGTAGATATTCTTGGTGATCTATGCACTTATTATTTGTATTATTCAAATAAAAGTGAAAGACAGGTGACTAGATTGAAATTTACTTCAGTCAAATAAAATTACCCAATTAAAATGCACTAATTTCTTTCTCATTTCTTATTATAATTACTATACATGAAACCCTTAACAACTCTCTCACTCATCATCTTATTTACCGAATGTCAAAATCTCTCCTTTTATGCAGAATTCTGGATATTAAAATTTGTTTATATTTTAACAATGTTTATGATGTTTAGCTTCTTTAATATTATTTCCTAAGCAGAAAAAAATAAATTGCAAATCTTATGATAGTGCTTAAGCCTACATTTTAGCAATAAATTATGTATTTCACTTTACAACTGGCAAAATGGTTACATACACAGAGCCAAAAAAGCACACAACTGAGTGGGGTTAAATATAAAAGTCATGAGGCTAAGATTGTCTAAATACTGGTAAATCCCCTGCTTGTGTTTTTAAAAGTTGTTATTACAAAATATAATGAATAGAACAATGCAGAAGACGACTTACAAACATATTTTCTGGAGAATAATTATTTTTCCATATTTAAGAAAAAAGAGTTAATCTCAAAACAAAGATTTAGTGAGATCCAGTTTTTGGAACAAATGATCATTTTAGCACGTTTAAACAAACGCTGCTTTTACAGAAGACACTGAAACAAAGTTGGCTGTAGTCTACTTTTGACAGGAAGAGCGACATACCCAGCATGCAGATGGTTCATCTTTCTGAGGCAGTTCATAGCCACCATTTTTTATGGTTTTACCATGAAATTTTGCAAAATATTTATCAGTGGACCATGACAAACAGAAAACAATTTTTTCCCTATAATTGAGGGTAAAGAAATGTGAAGAGTAATCTTTTGTTTTCTTTCTTTCCCTTTTACAAATCTCTTACATAACACAGAGAAACACCGTCAAAGAACAAAACTCAAGAGATTTCTCTTCTAAATACAGTAGAGCTGGTTAGACAAATTACATAACCACCTTTGTATATACATTTTCATATCAGTAAAACTTGGGTTGTATGTAGCTATGCTTATTTATTTCTAGATTAGTTTTTAAAGATTGCTTTTTTTTTTTCCTCAAAGACGTGAATATTTTGTGAAGACAGGGGCGACCTAGAAGAGGAAAGTGACAGTGAATTCTCTATGTCCTCCTGGAGAAAGTAGTTTTCATTATTGTGTTCAGGAGAAAGACAGAAATGACTTAATTGGCGATTTTTTCCTTTCCACCAGGAAATTCTATAAATTCGGAAGTCAATGATATAGGATCTTGTTGTGGCTGGTGTTTAGATGCCACCCCCTCAAAGCCTCATATGAATTTCAAAGGGGCTATTTCAAAGGTGGCTGAATCTAGAGTAACTGATTCAAGGTACAGTGCTAGGCCCAGGGTCATTAGGGTTAAGGTTAAGAGTGCTACCTTCTCTAAATGTTCTGAATAAGATCAAAGGGACAGGAAGAGTTTATTAAGGTTCCTTGTTGCTTCTGCTACCCTACGGGTGCATGAACCATTTCTCTCTGTGACACCTCTCTGTCATGCCAACCTGCCTTGAAGCCAGCTGATTATGATCAGAAACCTCTGCAGACTGTGAGTTAAATTAAACTTTCCCCCTTTAACTTTGGGTGTTGGGTATGTTTCTCTCAGCAAGGAGATAAAAGTAACTAAGACAGAACTTTATTGACATGAATACATTGTTTTTGTATTTTTACTCTTCTTATAAATGGACAAGTTCCTAGTTGTACACACATTTATATGTAAGTGTGTGCATAGCCCAGAGTGCAAAATGTTTCTTCTGGAAAACAAGTCCTGTAACAGAGGCCTGAGCACACTGCACTTATTCCCAGAGTTCTACTCTTTTGCTTTTACACCACTACCAACGCCTTCCAGCCTTGCTGTCAACAGAGCTCAGCCAGGGTCTTGAACTCCAGGGAATGAGTGAGAGATGCCAAATGAAGTATAATTACCTAACTGACGTCATTCAGCTTTCAACTCACATTTAATGGGGAAGCTTCTACTGCTTAAAACAGTGAGCCATTTGTAACACATTATGCAAATGATGAGACTAATCTTTTGCATTATACATAAGAGCTGCTTATTGTGCATTAACTAATTTATCTGACTACGAAAGGGCTATGAATGCTGATTTTTATTAAGCTCTTCATTAAGTGAAAATGTAGACATGGTAAGTGCATATATTAACATTGCCTATCTTGTGTCAATGAATTATACACGAACGTCTAGTTACCAAGTGACATTCCTGTGGTGGTGGAAATCAAGTACTCGTTTTTTTCATTCACATCAGTAAATGAGAAATTGAGAATTAAACAATCAGAGGAAAAAGATTCCTATACCGCTGAAATGCATATTTTTATTATGTGTCTGAATTGCTTTCTAAAATCACTGAATGTACAGCTTACTGTCACTATTTAAATCTTACATGGATTTCCTTTAATATGCTGGGGACTATTTCTGCAATTACCATAAAAATCAGAGATGAACAAGTGAACAAAAAGTTGAATTAAAACAATCACTTCAATTTTATATACAATTGAGTACAGTAAAAGAAAAAATAAAATAATATTTTATTAAATATGTACAAATTAATTTAGTTCAAATCTAGGCACAGACATGTCTAGAAATACATGTGAATAGTGTTTTATATAATGTTCATTTAATTAGCACATTTCATTAAGAGACACATTTGAAACCAATTCAGAATCTCTACACAGATGAGACTCATTTCAGCAAGTTAACATTTGACTACCAACTTCTACAAGAGACAAGATAACAAAAATATCACAAGTTGCATGTGTTCGATTGATTAATATAAATTTTATTTATTTTAATACACTAAATGTAGTAGAGTCCTGCATATGAAAATTAAGAGAATTTTAAGCTTCTTACTTTTAAACTCCCCTAATAACACAGTTAACAGCTTCCAAATAGGTGAGTCACAATTATTTTTATTACTATGTTTCATGGCATCGGGGCTATTGAAAATGAAATTAGACTCTTTCCTTGAAGATACTAAATAGCAACAATAACTAGGCAACAGATGAGAGGGGACAGAGAAACCTCACACACTCTTCTGACTTCGAACTTGAACTCCCAGTTTTAGTTCATTAAAATTAATGGCTGATCACAGTGTGTCATGCATGAGAACAGCTCATTCCTTTATTGCTCAGGTAAACTAAAACACATATTACTATACAGGACGCAGAACCAGCCCTGGGACTTGGCTAGGAGCCCAACCTAACTGCAAATGTTTATGAAATTATTAAAATTTATGAGTTCATAGCACTCTCAAACAATTTATTATAGCTGTAAACCATTTTTAGGTTTTGAAAACACAATAAAGTTGATTTAATAATCCCCCTAATCTTATACATAACTTCCTCCAGAATTTTCTTCAATTACGCCTCATAAATTACAATTTATAGTGTATTAGACAAGCACTAAGAAACAAATACTTCATGAGAATTTCATCAGATTCATTTATTCTGAAACATTTGTCAGAAAGCATAACAAATTCACATGTGACCCCTGTACTCTGTGGAACTGAAGTTCAAATCAAAGTCACAATGCAGTGTTCCTTTGCCAAAGATAATAACTAAAATCTTCCCTTGACTTCAGCCAGGACCTCAGCTTTAATGAATGCCATGGCCAAGAGATCAGGAAGGAGTAAGGCAGTTCCAGGGGAATTCTGTGCATTCTCAAAACAGCTTAAATCACAGAGTGCCGACAGCCACCAGCCTGGCTTTATAGGACTTCGGCAGAGAACAAGCGGCTGAAAAGAGGATCACAAAGAGGCAGTAATTTCAAGGGCATGTTGTATTTTCCAGGGGTGAACAGATCGTCAATGTAAGCAAATTTACTAAGATTTAATTACTTTCAAATTAATATGTTTAAATCTAGAATTTCCAGTAATTTAGGAATTGCAGACTTACTTAAAGTGTAATCCTGAATTGAAGAAATCCTAGAATCTGTTGTGTATTTTATAATGACTTGATTACAGAGAGTTACCCATTGGACCCAGTGGAATCTGTGACTTATAAAACTTTGTTTTCATAACAGAAGTAGATTTTTTGAAATATTAAGTGTTCCTTGAAAGGAACATAAACATTTTATTTATAATGGAAATAGTCCCTATCTAGACGAAGGAGGGTGTATATAATCAAACCCTAGTGAAAGGCTATATGAATTCAGAAGAGATACAAAATCCACATTCCTTAAATATCTCAGGCTTGTGCCCTAAGGCTCACTCTAGGAGGCAGGAAGCCGAAACCTCTATTCAAGCAAAACTATCATTAACTCCAATTATGCTAAATCTTCTGTTGGTTATTTCCTGGGCTTCCAGAGTCAAACCCTAAGTCCAGCTGGCTCTGGGAGAATCTCTCAGGAGAGTATTCCTTCTAAAACAGGAGTTTTTTCCTACTTAGGACTTACATAGGATGTGTTTTTCTTAACATGATTAAGATCCCACCTAGGCTTCAAGAGCAATCAGGGAAGAAAAGATTAAAACTTGTAATAACTTAGCTCCAGCAAAGAAGCTCTAACATGCCTCAGATCACAGTGGGCTGATGGGCGCCAATGTCAGAACTGCATAGAAGACTAAGCTGGGCTCTTGTTTTCTTCTCTCCTTACTCACTCCGTCTTGGTATCTGGTGCTCTACATAGTTATGGTGCATGTTAGAAGGCAGTGTCCATGCATGTTCCTTTTCTTGTCCCTGGACTGCAGTGTTTAATCCCACACCAAATGTCTCCTCTCCAGTCTTGGCCACCATCGTAGTAGCATCAAGTAGACATCGAGCCCAAGTTAAACCAAACAAATTCCTCTCCTGAGTGTGTCAGGTTGAGATGAAAGATCCTGAAGGCCAAGGACTAAGATTACTGTATGGGTCACTACACTCATCGGTGGATTCCACCAACATTTGTTGCTGAATGTGCTGGTAGGAGTCAGGGCCTGTTTGGAAGTGGGCACCAGGTCAGGTCCTTGGGGATAAATCTTCCTGTTGGCACTGCCCCTTGTGCTCTGCGTCCTAGTGGTCACCAAGTGGCGGGTTTTGCTTCACCTTATCCTCCTGCTATGATACTCCTGACTCAGAGCCAGCTGAACAGGGACTAAAACCTCTGAAAGTGAATCATACAAACGTCTTCTCTTTTAAATTGTGTATGTTGGATATTTTGTACCAGTAATGGGAAAGCTGACTAGTATGGATGTAATTCCCCCCCAAATAAGCTACCAAATCTCGCTGAAGAAGAAATATATAAATCTGAAATCTTCATATATATTAAAGAAATGAAATTTGTATCTTAAAACCATTCCCATAAAGAAACCTATTTGGATGAAAATTTGGATGCTGAAATCTAAAAGGTAAAGAAATGAAACTGTTTTCCAACAGTTTCAAAAAATAGAAAGAAATACTTCTCAAACAAACTCATTGCATGAAGCCAATATTATCGGGATCCCAAAGTCAGAAAGAGCACTGTAAAAAAACTTTTAGATCAATATCTCCCATGAATGTAGACTGAAGAATTCTAAACAAAATTTCAGTGTAGAAAATTTAATAATATATAAATAGGAGAATATTTCGTGACTATATGTTTTCATCACAGGGTGAATGCGATGTTGACTTTACTTTTGAAAATCAGTTATTTCAATCATCATATAACACTGAAACAAATCCCTTCTAGTTAGTTAAATATAGAAAAAGGATTTAGCAAAACTCTGCACCTATTTACAATGAAATTATTTAGGAAATTAAGAATAGTCTGCAACTTTCCCCAAGGCATTTATAAAAACTTACAATTAACTTTACATAATGGTGAATGATTGAAAGCTTTACCTCTAAGATCAGAAACAAGGCAAAAATGACTAATGTTATAATTTCTATTCAACTTTGAACAGATTGTAGTCAGTTTATCAAGGCAATAACAAAGAAAGAATTAAAACAAACATGCACGTCAAGTGGAAACCAAGCATTAAGACTGTCCTCGTTAGTAGAAGGTATAGACCTGTGGTATCTACCAAAAACATACTTGAATGAAAAAAATGAGGTTAGCAGGGTCACAAAGTATAAAATCACAGCACAAATTTCAATTGTATTACTGAAATGTAGTAAAAAGTGTCAATTAAAAATGTTTAATTTTATAATAGCATCAAAAAATGAAGTATTCATGTTTGGCTGAAAAGGATATTTGTGCACTGAAAACTACAAAATATTCTTAAGAAGAACTAAAACTCTTAGTAAATATAATCATGCCATGTTCGTGGATCATAAGACTCAATGTTATTTTCTATCACCCTAAATTTATCCATAGATTTGATATAATTACAATAAAGAATACTTAAAAATTTAAAGTACAAATGACTGTACTGTGTTATTTTAAGACATTTTAAGCTACTGTAATAAACAACCTCTGGAAAAGGCATTATAGTGGGAGAGAAAGTCAAATGTGTATGGTTAATTGGTTTTTGATAACTTTTTCAAACTATTCCAATGTGAAAGAAGAATCTTAAAAGGGAAAGAAATTTTAAAAAGACCCATTTGAGCTTTACTGCGTTCTGTTTTTAATAACTCACTTTAAATGCATCATAGGCTTACATGAAACTGCTGAGACTATAACATCTTAGAAGAAATAATGCTGCGGTGTCTTCAAATTTTTTTTTTTTTTATTGAGTTTATTGGTACATTTAGGGATACAGTACAGTTACATTTATTGTTGGGATCATGTACCTTTACATGGCAAGTCTTGATTCTCATTTTTTTCCCCTTACCTCTGCCCTCCCTTCACCCCCTCCTCCCCTCCCCATCTACAAACACTTTATTTTCATCTTTTCATTCTCTCACATTTTTTTCTTTTCCCTTTTTGTTCTTCCCCTACGTATCACACCTTCCCTACATCTTTAGCTCCTTTCCTCCCATTTCTAAATGTCAGTAATCTTATTAGAATCTTATGCATTGTTGCAGAATATTCACACCAGGGAAACTATTCGGTATTTACACATGTGGGACTTATTTATTTCACTTAGGAGTATATCTTCAATATGTATCCATTTTCCTATGAATGAATCTATTCTCTCGCTCTTTATGGCTGAGTAATATTCCATTTTATAGAAAAACCACAACTTCTTTATCCAGTTTCCAACGGATGGGCAAATAGGTTGTTTCCAAGATTTAGCTATTACAAACTGTGCCGCTATAAACATGGGTGCACATACTTCTCTGTGATATGATTCTTTTAGTTCTCTTGGAAAGATACCCAACAGAGGGATGGCTGGGTCAAATGGAACCTCCAGTCCAAGCTCTTTGAGGTATCTCCATATTGATTTCCATAGTGGTTGCACTAGTCTGCACTCCCACCAACAATGGAGGAGGGTTCCTTTCTCCCCACAACCCCGCCAACATTTGTTATTGTGTGATTTCTTGATAGCAGCCATTCTTTGTGGGGTGAGGTGGAATCTCAGTGTTGTTTTCATCTGCATCTCTCGAATGACCAGTGATGTGGAACATTTTTTCATATATTTTCTTGCTGCTTTCACTTCTTTGTATGAGAAATGTCTGTTCATTTCGGATGCCCATTTTTGGATCGGGTCTTTATATTTGGGGGGACTGATTGTTTTGAGTTCTTTATATATCCTTGATAATAGTCCTTTGTCTGAGGTACAGCTGGTAAAAATTTTTTCCCACATTGTAGATTGTCTCTTAGTTCTGCTAATGGTTTCTTTTGAAGTACAGAAGCTTTTTAGTAAGATGAGATCCCAGTTGTTGATTCTTTCTGCTAGTTCCCGTGCTACTGAGGATTTGTTCATAAAGTCTTTTCCTATACCAATGTCTTCCAGAGTTCTGCCTAACTTACTTTCCAGCAAGTTTAATGTTTCTGTTTTAATATTTAGATCTTTAATCCATTTGGATTTTAATTTAGTGCATGGCGAAAGATAAGGGTCTAATTTTAATCTGTGACAGGTTGATATCCAGTTTTTCCAACACCATTTATTAAAGAGGCTATCTTTCCTCCACTGAGGATGGTGAGCTCCTTTGTCGAAGATGAGGTAGCTGAGTACATCTGCATTTGTTTTTGTGTCTTCCAGTCTGTTCCATTGATCCTCAGGCCTATTTCTTTGCCAGTACCATGCTGATTTTATCACAGTGGCTTTGTAGTATAGTTTCAAATTGGGAATTGTTACACCTGGTGCCATGTGACTGTTGCCTATAATGGCTTTTGCTATTCTAGGTCTCTTGTGGTTCCAAATGAATTTTTGGATTCTTTTTTCTAGTTCTGTGAAATATAGTGTTGGAATTTCAATTGGCATTGCATTGAATGTATATAGCAGTTTCGGTAGTATGGCCATTTTCACTATGTTGATTCTTCCTACCCAGGAGCAGGGGATATCTTTCCATTTTTTTATATCCTCTTCGATTTCTTTTTTCAGAGTGCTGTAGTTTTCAGTGTAGAGATCTTTTGTTTCTTTTGTTAGATTGATTCCTAGATACTTCATTTTTTTGGATGCTATTGTAAAAGGAATTTTTTCCCTTATTTCTCTTTCTGTCTGTCTGTTATTTGTGTATAGAAAGGCTATTGATTTTTGGGTATTCACCTTGTATCCAGATACTTTACTGAATCTGTCAATTAAGTCTAGAAGTTTTTTGGTGGAGTTTTTTGGATCTTCAATGTAGAGTATCATATCATCAGCAAATAATGATAGTTTAACTTCTTCCTTTCCTATCTTTATTGCTTTAATTTCTTTCTCTTGTCTAATTGCTGTGGCTAATGTTTCCAGAACTATATTGAAGAGAAGTGGCGATAGTGGGCATCCTTGTCTTGTTCCTGATTTTAACATGAAGGTTTTCAGTTTTTGGCCATTCAATATGATGTTGGCTGATGGTTTTTCATAAATAGCCTTTATTAAATTGAGGTATAGACCATCTATTCCAATTTTTTGCAGGGTTTTTATCATGAATGGGTGTTGAATTTTATCAAATGCTTTTTCTGCATCTATTGAGAGGATCATATGGTTTTTGTCCTTGACTTTGTTAATATAATGTATTACATTCACTGACTTTCGTATGTTGAACCACCCTTGCATCTCTGGAATAAATCCGACTTGGTCATGATGGATGATCTTCTTAATAATCCTCTGTATTCTGTTTGCTAGTATCTTATTAAGGATTTTTGCATCTATATTCATTAAGGAGATTGGTCTGTAGTTCTCCTTTTTGGTTGTATCTTTCTCTGGTTTGGGAATCAGAGTGATACTTGCTTCCAGGAATGAATTTGGAAGTATAGCTTCTCTTTCAATTTCATTGAAAAGTTTGAAGAGTAATGGTAGTAGTTCTTCTCTAAATGTCTTGTAAAATTCAGCAGTGAATCCATCAGGGCCTGGGCTTTTCTTTGTTGGTAAGTTTTTAATTACATTTTCAATTTCACTGATTGTGATTGGGGTGTTTAAAATGTTTTTATCTTCTTCGTTCAACTTTGGTAATTCATAAGTATCTAGAAATCTGTCCATTTCTTCTGTGTTTTCCATTTTATTAGAGTACAGGTTCTCAAAGTAGGTGTTCATGATCCTCTGGATTTCTTTCGGATCTGTTGTGACTTCGCCTTTTTCATTCCTAATTGCATGGATCTGAGCCTTTTCTTTCCTTTTTTTGATAAGATTAGCTAAGGGTTTGTCAATTTTATTTATTCTTTCAAAAAACCAGCTCTTTGTTTCATTTATTTTTTGTATCGTTTTCTTAATTTCAATTGCATTGATTTCTGCTCGGATCTTTATAATTTCCTCTCTTGTTCGAGCTTTGGGTTTTTCTTGCTCTTGTTTTTCTAGGAGTCTAAGTTTCATCGTTAAGTTGTTTATTTGAGCCCGCTCTGTTTTCCTAGTGTGGGCATTCAATGTTATGAATTTTCCACGTAGAACTGCTTTCATTGTGTCCCAAAGATTCCTGTATGTTGTATTGGCATTCTCATTTATTTGTAAAAACTGTCTAATTTCTTCTTTAATTTCCTCTGTAATCCATTGATTGTTTAGGAGAGTGTTGTTCAGTTTCCATGTGCTTGTGAAGTTTCTATAGTTTCTTGTGCTATTGATGTCTAGTTTGATTGCACTATGATCTGATAATAAACAGGGGATGACTTCAATTTTTTTGCATTTATTTAGACCTGTTTTGTGAGCCAGTATGTGGTCTATTTTGGAGAATGATCCATGTGCAGCCGAAAAGAATGTATATTCTGGTTTTTGGGGGTGGAATACTCTATAAACATCTATTAAGTCCATGTGTTCCAAAGCTTGGTTCAGTTCTATTATTTCATTGTTGATTTTCTGCCTAGTAGATCTGTCAATTTGTGATAGTGGGGTATTTAAATCCCCCACTACAATTGTATTAGTGCTTATTTGGTTTTTCATGTTACTTAATATTTGTTTTATATAGTTGGGGGCATTTATATTTGGTGCATATATGTTTATGATTGTCAGCTCTTCCTCTTGAATTGTTCCCTTTACAAGGATGTAGTGTCCTTCTTTGTCTCTCTTAATGAGTTTTGGTTTGAAATTTACTTTATCTGAGAATAAGATTGCTACCCCTGCTTTTTTCTGGACTCCTGACGCATGGAGAATTGTTTTCCATCCTTTCACTTTCAGTCTATGGACTTCCTTTTGCACTAGGTGTGTTTCTTGTATACAACATATTGTTGGATTTTGCTTCTTAATCCATTCTGCCAATCTGTTTCTCTTGATTGGTGAATTGAGGCCATTAACATTGATGGTTACAACTGATATATTTTGACTTATTCTTGTCATGTTTTTGTCCATTTGTTGACTCTTTTTACTTTTTCTCCCATCTCCTTTTAGTTTCTTGCCTTGCCTATTTGATTTGGTCTGTTGGGCCTCATGTTATTGTGAATTTCGTTGTCCTTTTCTAGGATATTGTTTAGAATTCCTTGCAGTGCTGGTTTGGTGTTCATGAAATTTCTCAGGTGCTCTTTGTCGTGGAAGTATTTTATTTCCCCATCTATTTTGAAAGAGAGTTTTGCAGGATACAAAAGTCTAGGTTGGAGATTCTTTTCTTTTAGGACTTGGAATACCTCACTCCAGGCTCTCCTTGACCTAAGGGTTTGTGTTGAAAAGTCTGCTGTGATTCTAATGGGCTTCCCTTTGCATGTGATTTGTTTCTTTTCTCTTACTGCTTGTAGTATTTTGTTTTTCTGTTGGATTTCTGGAATCTTGATTATTATATGTCTAGGTGTAGATTTTTTTTGATCGTGGCTAGTTGGGGTTCTATATGCCTCACTTATCTGTATGTCTAATTCTTCCCTTCTGTTTGGGAAGTTTTCTGTCATTAATTCTGTGAAGAGCTTTTTTATATCATTTGTGTTTTCTCCTGTTTTTTCATGAATTCCTATCAGTCTTATGTTATTTTTCTTTGTATCGTCTAGGAGTTGTTGGATTGATTTCTCATGATCCCTTACTGTTTTTAATAGACCTCTTTTTTCACGGTCACTGACTGCTATCCTATCTTCTATATCTGAAATTCTATCTTCGCAATCTTTTATTCTGTTTCGTACACTTTCAATAGAGTTTTTAATCTCCTGGATATCTGTTTGAATCTGTTTTATGGATTCCATTTCTTTCCTCTGTTGGGCATTCATTGTTTCCATGTCTTTCTTATGCTGAGTCTTCATGGCTTCTATCACAGTCTTGAGCTCATCTATTTTTTTCTCAGTTTCTGCTCTAGAGTCTCGAATCATGACTTCTATTTTGCTCATCATCTCTCTGGCTAGCTGGGAAATTATTTCTGATTTGAATTTTTCTAGAGCCTGATTGATCAATTTTGTTACCTCCTGTGCTATGGGTCCAGGGAGTCCTGTTGGTTCACTATCAGACTTTTCATCCTCATTTGTCCTACTATTTGCTATTGGTGAACTGGATATTTGTTTTTGTGTCTTGCTTAAGTGTTTTCTCATTTTTATTTTTATTGTTGGGTTGTCCTTCTTTAATTTCTGGGTATTACTTAAATCTTCCTAATATAGTTGCGTTTTAGCTTTTGAGTTTCTAATGACTCATAGACATTCTCGTTTTCATAATATCAGAGAAAACAACTCTTTAAATCAATCACCACTCTTTGTCCCAATTGATACATTCAGCAGCCCAATAGGATCAGGCACAGCTTGCCAACTGACCACTTATGGTAGTCATTAATGTATCACCTTTAACTCATGTGAATTAGATTAATTTCAAGAAGCAGCTCATAGTATGTTTGCAGTGAATATTCTTTTCAATATGGCATCTTTACCATTTAGGATGGGGGGTTCGACTTAGAACAAGAGGATTAGATAAGTGAAAGAATTAGAGCAGGTTTGAAGTGAATCCAGAGGTTGTAGAATTACCTTACTATCTTTACAAAGCTATTAAGTTCAGGGGGGATAGAGAGAGTGCAGGAATAAGGACAGGAATATATCCCCTTAACAGTAACAGGCGCTTGCCTTCCCTTGAAGGTACAGAGCCATGAGTGAGGTAAAATGACTGGAGAAAAGAACATAAAGAGAAACCCGTCCTAAAAACAAAAAATAAAAAAAGAAGTCTGAGTTCTTCAGGAACTGGAATAAAAAGGGAGATGAGGGACACTATGGTGGAGCAAGAGACTGAGTTGGAGAGACAGGACAGAAAAAAGAAAGAAATTTTAGGGTGGAAAGAGGAAAAAAGAGACAAGAGAGAGGGAAAGAAAAAGAATTTGAAGGTCCTCTTTCAGGCTATCTCTGATCTCATATTATACCACATGCACAGTCATATGCGGAACCCAATCCCCTGGTTATAGCTAGCCAATGGCTGTTCCTCACGACTGAGACTGAACACAATCTACAAAGCCTAACTTTAGTTTCCTTACCCTCAGGGTTGAACTCCACTCCGTTCTATTACAGGTTTCCCCTGCCCTTTCTTTAAAGATGATCAAAGTTCGGAGCTCAGAAAACTACCCTTCATGGGAACCTATGCCTCTGCAGAGTTGGTCTAAGGACTGGCCCGATCAGGAGTTTTGAGAACGGGGGGGGGGGTCGTGTGGGTGTTTCAAGGGCGCCCGCGCGGCTACCTTCCTTCCTGGGTCTGTTGTCGCGCAGGCCGGGAGCTCACGCGCACGCCGCCGGGTGATCGCAGACAGGCAGGTAGGCAGGCAGCTGAAAAAAACCCCCTCTGGGGTCCTTGGGTCCTTCCTGGGTCTGTTGTCGCGCAGACCGGGAGCTCCCGCGCAGGCCGGGAGCTCGCGCGCACGCCGCCGGGTGATCGCAGACCTGTCTTCAAATTTGACAAAGACTCCTTAAATAAATGCAAAAATCAGGAGCTAAGATAGAAAAAAGAAATCGCTAACTTTGTTTTTATGAAAACAAAATCTTTGCTCTTCAGCAGTTATAAAAAGTTGAGCTACAGCCTGTGGGAAAAATACAAAAGCAATCTGACAAAGTGTATGTGAAAACACACGTGTGAATAGTATCATTCAAATTAATAACGGGAACACGCATTGTACAACTCTATTTACATAAATTGCTCAAAATAGGCAGATCTCTACGCACAGAAAGTAGCTCAGTGGTCGCTAAAGTTTGGAAGAGTGGGAGACGGAAAGGAAGGAAAGGAGAGTGACTCAAATCGCCACAGGATCTCCCTGGAAATAATGAAACATGGTAAAACAGAAGGTTCTCTTGCTCCTACCTCCGCTCTCACATTGTTTCCTGCTGTAGGATGCAACCGGCCCTGCCACGATGGAACAAGAAGACCTCACTAGAGCAGGCCTTTGATTTTGGAGTTCTTGCCTCTCGAACTGTAAGAAATACATTTCTTTTATTTGTAAGTTAAAGAAACACATAAAATTAGAAGGTGGTGATACAGCTTTGCGATATAATAAAAGCACCGAGTTGTACACTGAATTTTATACTAGGTAAATTCTATATCAAAGCTATTATAATAAATTATGTGAATTTATAATTAATAAGTATGTTCAAAGCCAAGGTAAGGAATACTCAAGCATATCGTCTGCTAATTATTTTATTACATTTTGACATTATGCATGTGCTTGAGGTCACGTGCATCTATCCCTTCCGTGTGGTGGAAGAACCACATGAGAGTGCCCATCCCTCCCTGGATTTGGTAACACCATAGTGGTGAGGTTGAATTTGGCTACAATTAGAGTACTGACACCACACACACACAAAATGAGCAAATAGAGCTGTTTTGCCCCCACATACCTGGTTAAACCTTTACTGACATATAACTGCATTGCTTATTCATTATTCATCTCCTCTAGCTCGGCAGTACGGTTTATATCTAGATGCGCCCCAAGCCTCAGGAGATCACAGGTGGCCTTTTGGAAGCTGACTGGATTGTGAGACATTATAGCTGACTTCCTATTAGAAGACGGGGCCTGGTCTTGGGCCGCTGCAGCCATGACTTGGAGAGTTCTATTTCCCTTCCCAGGCCCTCCCTTGACTCCTGATTCCTGTGTGCCGTGCCGTAAGTAGCACTTCTCTGCCCTGCCCCTGTGCCGTGCTGTCTGCAATGGAGCCATCCAACTATGGCCGAAACCTCTAAACGCTGTAAGCCAAAATAAACCTTTCCTCCTTTAAACAGAATGATGACCCTGGCAGGAAAGCAGGAAGACTTAGTAAGTACGTGTTTCTTCCACATTTGTTGGTATAACTCTATTTTGAACTACTGTATAGTCAAGTTCATATCCTTGGTAGATTACACAGCACTTCATTTCCATATTTCCTTAACTGGTTATTCATCCAACAATGTCTAACACTATGAAAGCTATACATATAGTTCTATACCTTGGTCTGTAGGAAACACATTAAATAATTGAGTCCATAAGTACCCTTCTCCCTGTGTTGCACGTTGAGTAAACAGCTGTCTCTTAATTTTGAGACTGTTCTAGACTTTAAACTGCTTTGAGTCTTTGGAGTCTGCACAATTTAAAAATAATATTTATTTCTTTTCCCAAAAGATTAATTTTGTAATCACTGTATCTACTTGGGTATATTGGAATAAAATAAAAAATTTTAAAAAATAGGTATGAAATATTTAGCTTAACTACCAACCGTGATAGCAGTGAGTAGCCTATCTTTCTATATTTTCTTATTCTTGGCTTTACTATCTGTAAAATAGTTAATAATGGCATCTACCATTTATGACTGTTGTGTGGATTAAATAACCTATCGTAAAAAATATAGTATAGTGCCTAGTACTTAAAATGCACTTACTAAATATTTTCTAGTTAATATATCTTGTGGCCACGATATAAATAGGCAATCCTAACATTTACTGTGGGAACTCTCGGCAGATTTTGTTCCAGAAGCGCACATCGTATTTACTCTATAAGATTCATGATATCCGTTTTCCCCACTTAGTTCTTCTGCATGTCTCGTACATGTAGGCAGTGCATTCATACACAAGGTCCTTGTATAACTAGGGGGTTATTTGTACTTCAGGTCTTTCCGAAAGGGATGCCATCCCATGAGGTGCGTTTCCTCAAACACTGTAAAACTGCAAAGGAAATTTCCCTTCCTCTCATGGTGCTCAAGTCTTATCCTTAGCTGTTTACAAGCTCTCGGAACTCTTGGGGGATAATTACAATGTAATGCATCACAGCTGCTTGCTGGGTAATTTACTCAGCTGCCACCGCCTAGGGAGATTAGAAGGGATTTCCCCTCGTGACACTGGGCCCTGGAATTCAGTCCTTTCCCTTTCTCTTCCCTGGTGCCATCAGTCTTCTCTCTCACAGTTCCCTAGAAAGTCAGCCCTTTCAAGGTACACAAGTCTGAAGGAGGAAGTATGAGCACGCAAACTCTAGGCAGGCACTGTTCACGGTATTTAACACCTTGGTTAAATCCACAGTATTATTAGGTTCTTCCTAACTCACCAAACTTGTCTTTTTTTTTCTTGTTCTGTGTGTGTGTGTGTGTGTGTGTGTGTGTGTGTGCGCGCGCGCGTGTGCGCTGCACACTACTGTCCCCATTTGGAAGTGATATGGGGTGATAAGATATAATGAATCCTAACTCTAGTACATCAGAATGTGATCTTAGTTTGCGGTAGTCTTTATAGAGGTGATGAAGTTAAGATTAGGATCTTAGGGTGGGTCCTAATCCAATATGATGGGTATACTTTTCTGAAAAGGGGACATTTGAAGAAAAGGAAATCCCTGGGCCGGGGATTTAGCTCAGTGGTTCAGTGGCCTGCCTCGCAAGCGCAAGGACTTGTTTCTGCATCTTCTGATCTATTCCACTGATCATTGGGTCTGTTTCTTTGCTAGGACCATGCTGCTTTTATCACAGTGGCTTTGTAGTATAGTTTCAAGTCAGGGATTGTGATACCCCCTGCCATGTCTCTGTTGCCTAGAATTTCTTTTGTTATTGTAGGTCTCTTCTGGTTCCAGATGAAGTTTTGGATTATTTTCTCTGGTTCTGTGAAATATACTGTTGGGATTTCAGCAGTTTTGGAAGTATGGACATTTTCACTATATTGATTCTTCCTATCCAGAAACAAGGGATGTCTTTCCATTTTCTGATATCCTCTTCAATCTAGTTTTTCAGAGTGTTGTGGTTCTCAATATAGAGGTCGTTTGCTTCCTTTGTTAGATTGATTCCTAGATATTTCATCTTTTGGATGCTATTGTAGAAGGGATTATTTCCTAATTTCACTCTCAGTGAGTCTGTTATTTGTGTATAAGAAGGCTATTGGTTTTTGAGTGTTGAACTTGTATCCAGCTACTTTACTGAATCTATCAATTAAATTTAGAAGTATTTTGGTCTTCTACATAGAGTATCATATTGTCAGCAAATAGTGATAGTTTAACTTCTTCCTTTCCTATCTTTATTCCTTTTATTTCTTTCTCTTGTCTAATTGATGTGGCTAATGTTTCCAAAACTATATAGAACAGAAGTGGTGACAGTGGACATCCTTGTCTTTTTACTGATTTTAGCGTGAAGATTTTCAGTTTTTGACCATTTAGTATGATGTTGGTTGTTGCTTTTTCATAGATAGCCTTTATCAAGTTGAGTTAAAGAACATCTATTCCAATTTTCTGCAAGGTTTTGTTTTTATCATGAATGGGTGTTGAATTTTGTCAAATGCATTTTCTACTTCTATTGAGATGATCATATGATTTTTGTCCTTGATTCTGTTAATATAGTGTATCACATTTATTGATTTATGTATGTTGAACCTTTCTTGCATGCCTGGGATAAATCCTAGTTGGTCAGGTTGTATGATCTTCTTGATGAACCTCTGCATTCTGTTTGCTAGTATCTCATTGAGGTTTTTTACATCTACATTCATTAGGGAGATTGGCCTATAGTTCTTTTTTTTTTTTTTTTTTTTTTTTTTTTTTTGAGACAGGGTCTAACTATGTAGTTGAGGCTGACCTGGAAGTCACTATGTAGCCCAGGTTGGTCTCAAACTCACAGCGATCATCCTGCCTCAGCCTCCCGAGTGCTGGGATTACAGGCTGCACCATCATGCCCAGCCTATAGTTCTTTTTTGTGGTTGGGTCTTTCTTGGTTTGAGAATCAAAGTAATACTTGCTTCTAGGAATGAATTTGGAAGTATTGTTTCCCTTTCAATTTCACTGAAAAGTTTAAAGAGTAGTGGCAATAGTTCTTCTCTAAATGTCTTGTAGAATTCAGCATTGAAGTCATCAGGACTTGGGCTTTTCTTCATTAGTAAATTTTTAATTAATTTTCAATTTCACTTATTGTAGTTGAGGTGTTTAGAATTTTTATATCTTCTTCATTCAACTTTAGTAATTCATATGTATATAGGAATCTGTCAATTTCTTCTGTGTTCTCCATTTTGTTAGAGTACAGGTTCTCAAAGTAAGTATTGCTGATCCTCTGAATTTCTGCTGGATCAGTTGTGACTTCACCACTTTCATTCCTAACTGCATGACTTTGAGCCTTTTTTTTTTTTTTGATAAGTTTAGTTAAAGGTTTATTGTTTTTATTTATTCTTTTGAATATCCAACTCTGATTCATTGATTTTTGTATCATTAATTCTCAATCTCCAGTGTGCTGATTTCTGCTCTGATCTTTATTATTTCCTCCCTTGTAATTAGATTTATGTTTCTCTTGTTTTTCTTTTCCTGGGAGCTTTAGATTCAGCATTAGGTTGTTTATTTCAGCTTATCTGTTTTCCTAGCGTGGGCATTCATGGTTTCCATTTCTTTCCAATGCTGACCATTTATGGCTTCTATCATGGTTCTGAGGTCCTGAACTCATCTATTTTTTTTTTCATCTGTTTCTGTTCTAGAGTCTCTAATCATGTCTTTTATTCTGCTCGTCATCTCTGTAGTTATCTGGGAAATGGAAATCATTTCTGTTTTGAATATTTCTAGAGCCTCATTCACCTGATTTTTGTTTTGCTTCATTTTGTTTGTTACTTCCTGTGATATCGGTTCAGGTTGTCCAGGTGGTTGATTATCAGACTTTTCCATCTATCTCGTTTCTCCCAGAATTTGCCTTTGGTAAGCTCTAAGACTGTGTCTTGTTTAAATGTCTTTTCATTTCTATTATTATTGTTGGTATAGTCATTGGGTTAATTCCTGGGTTGCTACTTTGATATTATTTATTGTAAGTATCTTTGTTGCTTGTATTTAGAACCCATAAGGAACAACTGTTTCTCAGAGGTGTCTTCCACATAGAGCTGTTCTTTAGGATTTGAGTCTCTAATGACTCTGGGGAAATCTCATTTTCATTATACCAGGAAAGGTAACTGATTAAATCAATCACAACACCAGCCCAATGATACAATCATCAAAAACAATAGAATCAAGCACAGCTTAGAAAATGACAATTTATGGCAGTTATAAATCTATCACCTTTAACCAAGTAAAATAAAACAAATCGAAGACTAACCCAAGATTTGTTTATAATGAATAAACTGACCAACATAGTAACTCTACCCTTTGGAATGGGGACTTAGAAGGAGTAAGGCCCCCTTACTATCTTACTATTCTTCACTTCTGCCGATGCACTGGGCAATGGCCTTTAAGACTCCCTGTGCCTCTGCAGTGTAGATGAGGAACAGGCATAGCCAGGAAGCCAGACGCAGGGGTTGAAGGTGTTGGGTTGGGTTGAGTTACTTGAAGCAGCCATGCAGCTCCTGTCCTCACCAGTCCACTGGTGGTGGGGAGGTTTGGGTGGGGAGCACCCCTTCACCTTGAAGTGCTGCACATTTTTTCTCAGCAATGAGAGAAATGTAACTGACACAAAGCACTTGAGGCAATCACAATATATTGCTCATATTCTCTTCACTTCAAATAGGGATGTACCACAGCAAGTGTACATTCAGTAGAAAGAAATACTCAGATCTTTTCAGGGCTATTAGCCGTATGGTCTGAGCTAATATCAGCATTAGGATATTCCAGATCTCATGGCTTTATTATTAGGATGGAGTATTAGCAAAGCTCCATCTCACTGAGTCCAGTGGGTCTACAGACTGATCCTAGGAGTATGACTGTGATAATGTACCTGGCATCTGGCAGAATCTTCATGTTGATTTCTTAGGCTACGAATTAGGAGAAATTATGGCACTGCTCCCCACTTCTACCCTCTCAGGATGGTAAGTCAGAGAAGCAATACTGCATTTGAGTGAATAATAAAAATGAGTGCCCCCATAAAGTCCTCAATTTTATGAGTAGAAGTTTCAAAATTATCTCCCTCTAAAAATCATAAAATCATGATAAGTAAAACTGCATTATTATAAATTTATGAATGCAGTGGTCCCCCATGTGCCTGCTGTTTTAGATGTAGCATTTTTTTCTGCTTTGCCTCTTGCTCCATGCCATTATTTTTAAATCACCCAACAGGAGGATCAGAAGTATCTTTTATTCGTTAGGGATATACATTCTTATTCTTGTCCTAAGGCCAGAGGATTCTGGCTTTCTCTCACAATGTAACCATGGTCATCCTGATGTTCCATTGAGCTCACTGCATTCAGAGCACCACCAGAGCCAAATCTGATAATAGGGAGATATCAAGTACACATTTCCTGAGGAGAATGGAAGAAACAAGGCCGACATGAAGTTGTGTTCCTTCTAGATGAGCGAAGATTTCATAAATCTCTTATCCTGAAGCAGGCTATAGTGGGAGTGAAGGATCAATCACTACAACTTGCACCTCTTACTGATCTATGCTTATAAAAGGGCATAGAACATACTAGCAATCTTTGGTTTTTCGAATTATGACATAACATACTTAGAACTACTATTCAAATCCATTTATGAGCAACTCAAGAAGCTGCCAGTTTGAGTGGGGTCCAGACCAGAAGAGGGATCAGCAACCAATTATATTGCAATAGTGTCCTACTGTAATCAGCAACAGCTTGTATTGTAATAGCAGATCCAGTGATGCTAGAGGCAACTGTGGCAGACAAGGACAGCATGTGATAGTCCTGACAAGCCCTGACTTGAGAACCCTGACCTGAAAATCATAGTGCAGATAAGTAAGGTTCTATGTAAGAGCATGTCACCTAAAGGAGTGAAATTTAGCACATTCACAGCTATTGGAATGCTTTCAGGAGGATCCCAGTAGAGATTAAGGTCTTAACCATGGGATTAGAGAGAAGGCAAAAATCTGTTTTCTCTATTCTTAAGTTTTTCACCCGGGGCTCTATATATATTAGATTGTCAAAAGACAGAATGATAGTCTAAAAAGCATATAAATTTCATTTATTAATGTTTTGATGTACATGAGGGCCCTCATAAGACAAATGAAGACCCAAAGAAGCAGTGGGAACTGTGAGTTTATATACTAACCTAGGTAAAGAGTAATATACTGTGAAATTGTAGAGATAAAGGGTTTGAGTTGTGACGGTTGTGGAAAAGTAGAAAGATAAAGGTGACTTTAACAAGATTTGTATCTATAGATTTCTCTTGGTCTCCTATCTCTGGTGGCAAGAATATCTTTCTTCTGGTGTAGGAATTGTTATGGTGTGTGTTTAGAGTCATGTGAATGAGGCTATTTGGGAGGTGGCCAAATCTAGAGGTGTGATGCTGGGATCCAGGGTGTATAATTACTAAGAGTGTTTGGTTTTGCACAGCCCTAATCCTGGTAGTCTGAATAAGAATAATGGGGCAGCAAGATGCTGTTAAAGTCTTCTGTTGCTTTTGCAATCTTCTAGCACCATGAACTGTTGCCCCTCTACCACTCTGCCTTGGAGCTCGCCACTATGGACTGAAACCTTCACAAACAGTGAGCTACATAAACCTTTCCCCCTGTAAACTTGGGTGTGGGATATTTTGTCTCAGCAATGAAACAAAAGTAACTAAGACAGGAATGGAACTTTTCACGTGGGACTTTTACTTCCTGCTTTCGGGAGGAGAAGAGGAAGAAGATCTGAGTGGACTTCTTTCATCTATAGCATGCTGCACAGAGGGTGGTCAGCTAGAGACACACACGGAACTTGAAGTGGAGCTACCGCACTACAGCCCCACTTAGGGCGGTTCCTGTAAAAGAGCAGGGGGATGAAGCAATGCCTAAGTTCATTGACTTGGGTGAATGCAGAGACTACCAGAGGTGAATATACACAAATTCATAGAGAAGAGCACATAGCATGGTCAGCACTCTGAAAGGAACAAGACTGCAAAGCTAAAGACAAGAAGAAGGGGAAATCTCAAATTGTATCACTATGCATCGATTTTCAAGGGCCGAGATACTGGATACTGGGAACTACATTTGATAAGAAGAAATTTCATTTATGACAATTATTAAAGACTACACTTACTTGATGACCCTCAACAGAGTCTATGAATATCTGATCATATAAATTTATTAGTGTAATATAATCTCCATTCTTCTAAGTTCTATAGTAAAGCTAATTGCTTTAGTGATATAGCTCTAACAAGCATATTTCTTGTAGATGTGCCCGTCTTCAACTGCCATATTATTTTACCTCTGCCATAGACCAGTATGCTTTTTCTATTGCGCTCACATAGTTGGAAATGAAAACATACTTGGGCAGTGGGACAGTGCTCATACAGACTTGTCAGCTAGTAAACTCTTTGCAGTTTGGGATTCAGGTTTCTAAAAACACAACTTTATGTATAGAGAGAGTCAACCAAATAAATTCTATATGTGAAAAGCAACAAACATACTGCAATGAAAACAGTACAAATAGCTATGCTGCAATACTGCCAGCTAGTTACTGTGCTGATTTCTCCAGGCTGTGAGTTTACTCCTGAGAATCTTTTCCTAATTGTCTTGCTTGGCTCCAATGCTCCTCAGCCCTCAGTCACTCTGCTGTGTCCACTCACAAAATCTCATGCTTCCAGCTATGTCCTCTGTGTCTATATCAAGGTTGCCAAATATTTCTGGAAAAGGGCTCACATAAACAGGCAGACGGCTCTGGTCACAATTTTGAGGCCCTTTCCATCAAAGAGGACTAAGCAAGACAGAGATTGACACAATGGATAAAACATACAAGGGACTCTTTCTCAAAGAGTTCCTGAAAAATACACTTCAGTGAGGTAAGGTTACAAATCAGGAAAGAGAAAGCCCAACCAGCCATGTGTCAGAGGAGGCAACACAGGAAAATAGTGCAGCATGTACAGGGCGCACACCATTCTGTCACTCTGTGTCCAGCCTGGAGCAGAAAAGAGTGTGGTGTGTGTTGAGTCTCCAGGGATAAACAGTAAAACTCCCAACTTGCCTGGAAATCAAAAAAGTTACTGTAATGTTTAATAGATTTTCTTCAAAAGGAATTTCAAATGGTAGAGCAATTATTTAGTATGCATGATACCCTGGATTTTATTGTAAGCACACAAAAACAGACAAAACAAAACAAAATGAAAAACAAAGCAAAAATTCTTACAATGTGGGTAAGAGGTATGTGGAAGTGAAGTGAACTGAATTGGAGGGACAGTTACGAACTAGTGGAAAATTAACAGTTAAAAAATAGGAAATAATGAATACTATGCTATTTGGCTCAGTATTTATAGAACCATAGATAGTTATTTATTTAACTAAAACAACATTTCATGTATAAATAATAGAAGTTAAAGGTGGGAAATGAGGCTATGTGGTTAAAGATAAAAGTTTAGCAGGGAGTCAGTACATATTATCCAGCCTGGTAAAGTAATGAATAGTCATATTATTTTAAGGCACAAATATAAAAGCAAGAGAAAACAACAAAAGGAGATGAACATGGGTTTAGAAAAGAATGGAGCAGGGAAACCATGTCATTCTACAGAATAATATACTACAATTTGATATTTAAGTTGTATACAATATTAATGAATGATAGAAATTAAATCATTATGGGTGTGGATGCAAAAGTGGTATAGACTGTTTAAGATTGTACATTTTGAGGTCAGGGACCATTATTTCTTTGAAATAACTTCAAAGTTCAGAAACTATAAAAAAAAATATCTAATGGTCATGGCTTGGACAGGGATAACAAAATACCTCAGACCAAGTGGCTTAAAGCGTACAAATTAATTTTCTCATAGCTCTGGGGACTAGAATTCCAAGATCAGGGTGCCAGCATGGTTAGGCTATGGTGAGGACTCTCTTCCTGGTTTGCAGATCACCACTGCATCCTCACATGCAGAGACAGACAGACACACAAAGATAGCGTGAGCTCTCTGGTGTGTCTTCTAGAAGATCACTAGGCCATCAGGAGGACTCCACCCTTACAGCCTCATCTGAACGGAATTGCCTCCTGTTGGCCTCCTTCCTGAGCATTGCGGTGGGCCTGAGGGCCTCGGCATGCGAATGATGGGGAGAAAAGTTCATTCCGTAAAATCAGCAAGCAGAGGTTCAGCCAGTGTCTCTTCCTGCCCGCTGCAGTCACATCGTGCAAGTACTGGCCTCCCAGCTGGATGCAGAGAAATTCCTGCTACCCTGGCACCGCCCTGACTTCCTGTTTGAAACTGGGTTTTTTATTAATTCTTTGACTTCACTGATATTGAACTAAAAACTGCAATTTTGCTGCAATAGTTCGTTTCTATTCTGACCCGGTACTCTCGTCGATACACTTTATAAACTGCAAATCAAACTGGAAAATGACAGGATACATTTTAGTTCCGTAGCGACTGCATTTCAAATTGACCGCAGATCAAATAAGCAAACGCTGTGAGTTGCTCGGACCCCACATCTTTCCTTCAGCTCATGGCAGTCCCTGAACTGGCTCTCAAAGCACCATCCCCTCACGTCTCCCTTCCTGCAAGGACGGATTAAAATGTTCATTTGTCGCCGAGGCTTTTCCTGAATATTTCTCTCCTTCCCAGAACTTCTATAACGATTTTAAATAAGCCTGACATGGAACATCGCAGATGCACTTCGTGGGAGGTTGTTAGTGCGTACTTCTTGAAATCATCAAGCATCAAAGGAATGTTTTTAATTAATCTATGGAATAGGCACTTCACAAGTGTGAAGAAGTTGGATTTTTTTTATTAATCTGAACATGAAAATCTTTAGATTTACTATGAATTGCAAAGGCTTTTAAAAACAAAGGTTGTGAAACACCAGTAAAGAGATTATATTACCAGTTTTGTTTTTTTTTAGGCTGCGTGATGGAGTAGAAAAAAATCATAACAAATATGTGGATTCAAATTTTAATTCATTGCCTACTCATGAAAATCACAGAGTATTAGCTTTTATATCTGTAAACTTGGTAATAAGTCCCTAAAATATAGTAGATTTACAGTAAATGGTAGCTAATTCTTTGCACTGTTTTGACACAAAATAAAAATATGTACAAAGCTGCTTAGTTTCACACTGTATTATTTTTTGGGGGTACCAGGCATTGAACTCAGGTCGTTGTGCTTGCAAGGCAGGCCACCGAACCACCGAGCTAGATCCCCGGCCCCTATACTGGATTAGTAAGAACTCCTTGACTTGCTACAACAGAATAGGTTAAAATAAGCTAAAAAGAAACTAGGGAAAAAGAGTATAACTCGCTTTCTCATTCAGTGAATAATTCCTGAGCACCACTCTAGGCCAAGAACTATGTGACGTTCTGGAATACCATGATACCAGGCAAATATGTCCTGTGTGATGAGGGAATCTAAGGTCCGCATCTCAAAGCAAATCAAGGTCAGGTACAGGAAGGGCTCAGAGAGGCTGAGAACCAGCATTTAAAAGGCACGGAGGAGCTGAGGATATTGCTCAGTTCTTGCCTAGCGAGTGTGAGGTCCTGAGTTCAATCGGCAGCACAGAAGTAAACAAAAACTAGAACTCTGATGGAGAGTCCTGGTTTCAGCTCTCCTCTTTGTACATCTTTTTTATTTTTTTAAGTTTGCAGATGAAATTTCTGCACTTTCCAATATATCACAGAATTTACCTATGCCACCGCTGATGGACTACTTCTTATGGAGTCCCTCTCAGTACATTCAGGCCGCAAGAGTTTGGTTGGCTGAGCTTGGGTCAGGCATGTATGGCTGCAGTGGCCCATGGCATCCAGGGCTGACACGCTGGTGGACTCTGAGTTGAAAGCATGCAAAGAAAGGAGGTCTTTGTGGTTTGAACTAAGCCCTGTCATTTTGAGCCTACTATTGGCATTCTAAGATTTTAATTCACAAGGAATAAAATTTGTTACATTATAAAATTTGATAGCCTGGGAATGAATTCATTCAATCCTCTTTCAACTTTGATAGTATTGGAACAAAAAATGTCACCCTGTTGGACTTACTTAGCTACCCACTAAATCTAGCGTAACCTGATAGTAAGTTCTGGGAAAGACCAAAGAATCCATATAAGACTAATGTTTGCTTGACACTGTACTTTGACACTTTTGAGTATCTTTTTTCCAGGATCTTACTATATCCCAAGTGATAGTCAGGGCCAATTACATAAACACAAATAATATAAACAAAAGTTAACACTTACAGTGCTTACTGTACAGCTGTAGAATGAAGCATCACCAGGAACCAGAATAATTGTAATTGGGCCAGGGATTTGGCTCAGTGGTTTTGCCACCTGCCTCACAAGTGCAAGGACCTGAGTTCGATCCCTGGTATCAAAAAAAGAAAAAGACAGAATAATTGTAATAAGTGTAATAGAGAAGGTAAAATATATTACTCTTGAAAAGTGGGTAAATTTCAAGTAGCAATAGAGGAAAATGAGAGCATCCAAGGCAAGAGAATGCATTATGGAGAAGAGAATGCATCTCTGTGGGGCTACGGAAGGGGGAACTATGAGGTATTGTAATTGAAGAAGCAGAACGGCCCCCGACACACACACACACACACACACACACACACACACACACACACACACACACACACACACACACACACACACACACACACACACACACACACACTTGAAAATTCTTGATGTTCACCTAAGTCTTATTGTGTTCAAATTACGGTGATATGTGCCTTTGCCAGCTCCTGGTGGTTTTCCTCAAGCTTTGCACAGATGCCAAAGCTCAAAGTGTTGCTATAATTCGAAAATGTCATTGGGAGCATGTGGCCATATTAGTGGCTCGGGCCGCAAAGTAGGTTGCTCTTTTCAAGCTATTTGTGGAATAAAAAATAGCAGGAATGGATTTTGAGACAAAGCAATAATCCTGACCAAGAAAGCAAGGAAGTGTAAGCATACTCTCCTATACCAGCTGTGTCAATTATTGCTGTTAAGACAGACCTTCGGTCTTGGACAAGAGGGGAAAAAAATCAATATTAATTCACTCATACTTGTCATGGGAGGATGTGGTCATATAAAGTATTACTGGCTAGCCCAAGATCACAGTCTGAATTTGAAGACAGATGCTATATGTTTGCTATGGAAACAATGGACTGTACCATTGTATTTGATATGGAAAAATCAATGGCAGCCCTTACCAGCCAGAAACTGCTCCACTTTGAAGCAAGAATACAAAGGACCTCAAGCACTTGTTAAACAGAAGAGCCTTCATGATTATTTAATCACTTGAGAGGCCAAACCAATTAAAATATCATCTGTCAATACTTTTTGTAGGTTTGGTTTTCAGGAATAATATTTTTTTTCAAATCTTTTCTCTTGACCTAAATGATGACAATCCAGAAATAAAAACCATCAGGACCAGATGTACATTTTCCAGCAGGAAATGGTTTGAGATTTTATTTGGAACTGCGAAAGGCCAAAGTTCCTTCAGGCACTTTTCTGGAATCTATCAGATAAAAATCCAAGCTTACAAAGGTTTGGCAGTGTAGATCTAAATCATCAAATAACAACCAGAGTACACAAAGCCTCCAGGCTTCAGAAATCTGGTGGGAATTTATCTCTGGCTGCGACCACACGCATGTGGTGAAGTGGTGCTCAGCGGGAGGACTCAGACGTCTCATTTCCAATGGCTCATGGAGAAGCCACGGAGCATTTTCAAAGTGACTGGAAAATTGTGTTGGGCAGGGGAGGTAGGAGCTTAGCCAGAAAGATAGGACAGGGCATAGAACACCTTCCCAAAGGGTCTAATTTAAAGTCAAAGTTAGCAAAGAATTCCTTTCAAACTTTAAGGTAAGAAAATGGTATAATCAAATGTGTACTTCAGAAAAACAGCTATGACAGCAATATGAATAGTGGTGATATAGAGAGCACTTTCCCGAAGCAGCGGGTATTAAGCAAGGACAGTTATTTAGGAGGAAGATAAGGCGAAGGTAGAGTAGAAGAGAGTAGAACAGGAAGAGTTCGCATGGGCTACAGAACAAGGCGCTGAAATAACCTTGAATTTTTTCGTTGTGAACCTTGTTACATATTAAGATACCTGACAGATTTGGGAAGACAAAATAATGATAATCATTGCAAACAATACTAATGTACTTTTATGAGTGCTGTAGGAAAAGAAGCGTCAGATTTATTTGAATTTTGCTTTAAATTTCTGCTTATTCTTTTCCTACTTAAATCTTAGAGATATGTCTGAGCTCCATTCTTCAGCAATTTTAAGAACTGGAAAGGAGTATTTGACACTGTTATCGAAAAATCAAATGACATAATAATTCATGTGACTGCCTAAACAAATAATAGTATTATTATCAGTAAACCTCTGATTTTTAAAAAGTAAACAATGCATTTTAAGTAACTATCTAAAAAATTGTGTGATTTTAAATCCTCCAAGAATCAACAGTTTATTCCTCTTAAGGAAATGAAATATTTTTCCTGAATGATCTACATAAATATGCAAAAATTACAGAAGCTAAGTATTTTCATAATACCTATTATACATGGTTTAAAAATAGAATCTCCTTGTGTGTGCTAAATTATTTCCAATCTGTAATGTGAGACTGAGGTGTTCTATCCCTCCATAAATGGCTTGGACTATCCACAGGTTTGTGAAATCTCATGGAAACAGGTAGATCTTAAAATTTAAGAATGTTCAGATAAAAATCCAAGCTTACAAATACATACCTCAGAATAGTTTCTCATGTTATCTATCTTATTTCTTTTTCATGCATTACATTTTACAGAAAATCAAATAAGAAAAGGCTGTTTCCCATTTTTCCTATATGTATTACTAAAACTTATCTTGCCATGAGTAAGCAGTCTTTTTAATGCAATTTGTGTTAAAAGAAGAATTGTCCTATACATACATTTGTAAACACTGAATGGTTTCTGTGGTGTGAAAGACTAAAAGTGTAAATAAGATCCAAATGGTATAAATGACAATGTGAAACAGGAAGAAACAGGCTAAAGGTGTAGGGGAAGTGGGAAGGGTAGGGGAAAAGAAATAAGGGAAAACAAAAAATATGAGAAAAGGAAAAAATGGAAACAAAGTCTTTGTAAATAGGGAAGGGAGGAGGGGTTCCCTATTTCCCTTTGTAAATAGGGGATGGGGAAAAGATGAGAACCGAGACCTGTCGTGTAGAGATACAAGATCCAATGATGAATGTAAGTGTACTGTATACCTAAAAAGTACCAATAAACTCAATGATTAAAAAAAAAAATTGTGACTTTTTAAAAGTGGTATGAGAAAACGGATGTTTAACACCTCGTCTTTTTTCCTGATTATGATTTTTCTAACTTGATTTGGCTGAAAAGTGTTACATACTCAACAAAGTGCTCCCAGCACTGTCGAAAATATGAGAAGTGTCCAGGTCTACAACTGCTGTATGATTCCCTTCTGTATCAAATATGCCTGAGCCTTAAATCACAGTTTATTCTAAACTAAATACTACCTGTCAGCCCCTTACTTGGAATATCTCCTTCATAGCCATGTTACCAATGCAGACACATTTAAACTATGTCTTTCACAGAACATAAGGAATTTCGGTTAAGTCTTGAATTCTTTATCTAGTAAATCTAAGGCACCTAATTGAAAAGAGTTTGTGAAAATTCATTCGGCAATCTTCAATCCTCTCAAATCCAACTAGATTTTTGTTAGCTACATCACAGAGTAATTAATCACAGTTCATTGCCCGTGAATGGTACTGTCTCACACATAGTATTATGTAGACACTCAAAAATAATTACTTACTGGGAAAAAAAACGGAAGTGTGATGTAGCAGCGTAATTCAGGTGAATTGCTGACTTCTCTGGTCTGAGTTTCTTTGTCTATAAAATAGAGGCCACAATGTGGTAGGTGTCTACCACAGTCGTTGTTATGAGAGTAAATGAAAGGATCCACAGAAAGAGTTCGGTATAACATATGTCAACATGGTAAGTGCTTAATAAATATTAACTTCTGTTCTAGATGATATCAGAACTGTCTGCTAGAAAAATAATGTGAGCATGTAGGTAAATTTAAATTTTCCGGGAGCTACACTTGAAAAGAGAATATATTCAGCTCAATATCATTAAAGATATGATTATATTAACATGTAATCAATATCAAAAGTTATTCATGAGTTATTTCATATTCTTTTCATGCTGGGTCAGTAAAATTTAGTGTGTAATCTATGTGCACACAGCATCTCGATTCAGACCCGCAAAATTTCAAGTGCTCAGTTGATACATGTGACTGTGGGTACTGATTCAGACAGCCTGGTTCTTCATACTTATTTGGATTAGACACTAGGGACACATAATTCAGAGACCTTTTAATAAATGGGTACACAATCTTCACACAGAAAAAGAAAAAAGAAAAACTACATCCCGGGTCTTCATAATTTACTTTTTCCTCATTCACTAGTCTTAGAAAATACTATGTTTTGAGTAAGTGAGTAATAAGAATAACATTGTTTGAATTTAGCAAAAATTATCACCACATCTTTTTCAAGTGTGAAGCCTGCCATTATTTTAGAAAAAGCATCTGTTCAAAACATCCTTAAAATATTTTAAGGACATATGTTTCTGTTCTCATGGTACTGAAGTACAAAAGCTCCCCTGAGACATACCAAGGTTTGCCTGCTCTTCAGTAGAAAGAAAGAGATGAGGTGAGGAGAGAGAGAGAGAGAGAGACAGAGAGAGAGACAGAGAGACAGAGAGAGAGAGAGAGAGAGACAGAGAGACAGAGACAGAGAGAGAGAGAGAGAGAGAGAATCCTTTCTCCCCTTTCCTATATGTTCTGATTTTATAAGGCCTTTAAATGCTTTATTTACCATTCATGTTTAGCCTTTGGAGGAAAGCTTGAAATAGTTATTCACAGAATACTACTTCTTTAAAATGCTTCCTAAACCAAGATGTGATAAATGGCAGAAAAAGTGTCTGCAACAGTCAGTGTAATTATTGTCCCTGAAATGCATTTTAAATCATTTTAACAATTAAAGGAGTTCTCTGCAAAACCGAACAGAGTATTAAGAGAATAAAAGGCTCAAAAGCCCAGGGTAAGAAGGCCGCCCTGCCTGTATGTGTGTACATCTCCTGATTCTTACACGAAGCCCAACAACATTAATTGTGGCTGTAAAATGATAACTGAGGCGACAGCTCTCACTCTGCAACCAGAAAGACAGGAAGCAGTTTCTAGCCAAAACCTGCCACTGAGAGCAAACCACCGATGGGCACTGGCCCTTTTGTCAGATACTGACAATTGAATCAATAAAAAGACAGCAGAAGTTCAATCAGAACAGACACCACTAATACGGCTGGCCTTTGGAGATGCACAAAAGCCCAGGACTGCTTTTCCATGTTAATTTCTCTTGGCTACCCCGTGGGGTGGGGTTATCACCTTCTCTGGCCCCTGTTAATTAAAAACTGCCTCCTACTAAAGTTCCCTGGCAGGCTTTTCCCTGGTGTCAGCCTGTTGTGCTGACTGCAGGGAGAAGAGGGAAGAGAGAGGTAGGGCTGAACGAAGCTGGCAATGCTATGATGACAAAACCCTGCTCTTGTCCTCCCAGACTGTGGATCACGGACCCCCATACATTTTAACTCTAAACCAGCAAAAGCCATGAAGCACAGTCAGAGGTGGCACTGTGTCAAAATCAAACAGTACCATTAGCGAAGCAGTCAGGAAGGCACATCTATAGGTAGGTAGACAGTCCCAGCGTATGACTTTTTAGTGCAGCCTTATTTCAAAATTTGTTGAATGAAGAATTTAAAAAGAAATATATATATATA
>NW_022900915.1:3335721-3366155 GCF_012274545.1 Fukomys damarensis
ATATATATATATATATATACACATATGTGTGTTATTCATCAATTCAGACCAGCACTTAGAGTTTGCACTCTTTTCTACAACAGAGGCTCCAATCCATATTAATGTCAAGATTGACTGTAAGGACCGCTTTTCTTTGTGTCTGTGCAAAAACTAATGTAGATCAGAAATATTTTAACTGAAAAACTGGTAGCTAGGTCTATTAAGCCAGATTAATGACAAATACAAATTAGTGCCATAGCTAGGTATTCAGATTATTCCAAATGAGTAATCTGATTAAACATGCCTTTGTTTATTGTATATCACAAATATGGCAGTATGTTCAAACAACACAGAACCGCACATAGGAAAAGGGGAAAGTCTCCTGCTGCACGAATATTGTCCTTGCCATTATTAGTTACAACTAACTTTTAGACTTTTCCACAATTTAAAATTATATGTCATTTCAAACAGATGTGTAAAATATATGATACTCTCCTTACTTACATAATAAAATCATAATAGTTCAACTTGCTTTTTGACGTAGTAATACCTCCAGGAGTTGTTTCTACGTAGGTTGATCTTATTTGTCAAACTGTTAAAAACTATATCACAGTATGTATTTACTAAAATTGACATTCATTTACTCAGTGCACATATAAGGTTTTTTTATGATACAAAAATACTTTTATAAAACAAGTCTTTACATGCGATACCAAGGGTTTTTTCCATAAGTGGAACTGCTTTCCCAGAGAAGAGATAAAGGCTGCCCTTTTCCCCACATCCTCTCCTACCCTGAGTATGTCATTTTGGCATTCACCTGCCACTGGGCTTTGAAAGTCTTCACTTCATATCTGTGCTATGCAATCTTAGTTATATAATCTTAGCCATATAATGTCTTCATGACATATAAACATGTTGATATCAATACCCAAAATAAATAATATCTTCTACTCTCCATCCATCCAATAACACAAAAATGTATAATAAACCATTACTTATTTTTCATTTTTTGCAATCAATCACTGAACTAGATTTATTTTTCATTTGTTTTAAATTGTTGTTTTTCTTATCAATGTTTAAAAATATATAGTCCTGTTCTCTATGTCTTTAAATTCACCATTTTCTTTGATTTCTCTTACATGGAGTACTATTATTAAAATTTCTTACAGCACTTTTTTCAAGGAGATATTATGTCTGGTAAGATGAGTAATCTGTGAATGCCCAAAAGAGATTTATTTTCACCTCAAAACTGAGTATTCATTAGATCAGACAAAGAATGTAGATTAAATGTTCCTTTTGCAGAGTGATGCCAGCCTGGGAAATTCAAAGTTCTCATTCTTCCATGGAAACTTTAATCAAGTAATTACAGAATAAAAATGTAAGAGCCAAAAAACTACAGCAATTGAGTTGCACACCACATCCGGAAAAATCCATGCTTAAATTGATAGCAAATCTTGCGGTGCTTTTGCTCACATTTACCTCAGTACCTTTCCAGGGCAGCTCTGCAGAGTTAGGAGAAAACTGCTCAGATCCTGTTCTTCAATGAAAGGATGAAACGACCTGGTTTGCAACATTTTAGTCTTTCTGTAAATTACTTGAGAGAATGGTTTCTGTAACACTTGACTTATAGCTCAAATAAAATAGGGGCACAGTGTATCTCAGTTTGGAAGCCCTAGACGACTGTGACGCATGAAAAGAGGGAACTATCTGGCCTGAAGATATACTGGGGTAATACATTGTGTTAATCAGCTTTCTACTGATATGACAAAATATTTGAGAATAACAATTTAAAGGATGAAAGTTTATACTGGCTCATGGTTTCACAGGTTTCTGTCCATGTTCCGCGGGCTCCATTGTTCTGGACTCATGATGAGCAGAAACATCACGGCAGACGGGTGTGGTGAAGGAAAGCCGATCACCTCATGATAACCAGGACTGAAAGAGACAGAGAAAATACCAGGACAATATAGTTTGCAAGGTCATACCCCATTGAACCACTGTTTCTTAGTAGGCTGCACATCTCAAATTTCCATTACTTTCAAATAATGCCATCAAATTGTGATTCCATAAATGGAGTAATCCACTGAGGAAGTTAAAACTCTCAGGATACAATCACTTTCCCAAAGCTCCAGCTCTGACCATGTGAGCCTTTTGGACAACATTTTATTTATGTATGTATGTATGCATGTATGTATGTACGTATGTAGGTATTTTTAATTGTATTGGCACATTTAAGGCATACAATATAACGACATCCATCATTGGAGGTTTGCACCTTTACACAGTCATCTTGGTTCTTCTTTTTCCCCATTCCTCTGCTCTCCCTTCAACCCCTCCATCCAAGACTTCGTTGCCTTTTTTCTTTTTATCGTGTTAATCCAGTCCCTTCTTTCCTTTCCCCTTCCCCTCCCATTTTCTCTTCTCCTTTGCATCTTTTCTTCCTATTTCACAGTATCTCTTATTCCTTTTAGTCCTTATTTATATTTTCAGTTTCTCACACTAGAGAAACTATTCAGAATTGACATATATGTGTCCTAGTTATTTCACTTAAGAATATTGCCTCAGTGTGTATCCTTTTAGCTATAAATGTCTCTAGTTGCTCATTCTTTATGGCTGAGTAGTACTTCGTTTCATATTTTTAAAAACTCAGAATCATATCACCGTGATATATATGCACCCATGTTTATTAAAGCACAACTTGTGTTAGCTAAAACTTGGAAAGAGCCCAATTTTCCACCAATTGGAGACTGGATAAAGAAGTTTTTATTTCGTTTTGTTTTGTTTTGTTTTTGGTACCGGGGATTGAACGCGGGTCCTTACACTTGCAAGGCAGACCACTGAACCGCTGAGCTAAATCCCCAGCCCTGAGAAGATTTTTTTTTAAATGGAGTACTATTCAGCCATAAAGAAAGAGAAACTAGAGATATTTATAGCTAAGTGGATGTACACTGAGGCCATACTCAAGTGAAATTAATAAGACACCCATGTAAATACCAAATAGTTTCTCTGGTGTGAAAAACTAAAAGTGTAAATAGGGATCAAAATGTATAACTGATATTGTGCAGTAGGAAGAAAAAGTCCAGAAGAGCAGAGGAAGTGAGAGGGGTAGGGGAAAGGTAAAAAGGGAAAAGAAAAAATAAGTAAAAAGGAAAAACATGGAAACAGGGAAGGGCAGAGGGGGTGAAGGGAGGGCTGGGGGATGGGAAGAAACAAGAATCAAGATGCATCATATGAAGGCACAGGATCCCAATGATGGATGTAACTGCACTGTATAACTGAAATGTGCCAATAAACGTAATAAAAAAATGAAAGCATTCTTGTGTATGGGGAGACCAAGAAAAGCACATACTCATGGGAGATGTGTGCTGAGAAAAGACCTGAGAAGACCGTAAGCCTTTATGTTAAGGTGATGAGGTCTTTTTCCACTCTGAATTAGTGTGCAAACATTGGGAGACATGTGTTCCCCCCCCACTGATATCCCACTTTCAACAAAAGATAATAAAGTATGCAAAGGAACAGAAAACCAAGGTCCATTAAAGGAACAAAATAAATCTCCAAAAACTGTCCTAAGGAAACACAGGCCTTTGTTTTAAAATAAAATATGGACAACTAAGACAGATTAGAAGAACAATTCATCAACAAAAATCGAATATCAACAGATAGAAATTATGAAAAAAATAAATATAGCTGAATTAAAAATTTCACTCAGGTTCAATACGAGGCTTGGTAAGGCAGAAGGACCAACAAGCTTGAGGAAAAAATCATATGAAGTTAAGAAATCTACGAAAGAAAAACAGGAAGGAAGAGATAGAGCAGGAGGAGAAAAAAAAAAGAAGAGGTAAATAGAACCTCTCACCATTAATTATATCTACTTAATTGGTTTAAGAAACGGCTACCACATTATGAAAGCATCTGTGTGTGACTGTCAAGTAGGCCTGAAAGCTGAGGAAGGAAATGTCATCTAACTTGTAGCCCAGACAGAATAAAAAGGAAAAGAATATGGAAGTGTACCATTTCAAAGTGGTCCCATCTTGAGTTGGTTTGCACCTTGCTGACTTCCCCTGGGGCATCGCATCTCCAATTCCTTCAGCCTTCCAGCCTAGGCTCAGTCTCACAATGGCCCTTGATTTTGCACTGGTACTGAATCCTCTGTTGTTCTTGTTCTGTGGCTGCCATATTCCTGGGCTAAGTGGCTACTGGATCCTCCAGTTCTCCGGTACGCAGATGAACATTGTGGATTCTCCTGTCTCTGATGGTGCACACCTGCCTAATAAGTCACTTTGTATCATTGTACACGTATTTCTGTTAATTCTTTTTCTTTAGAGGACATTAATATGAAATCTAAGAAACTTTAATACCATCAGTCAGACAAATACACATTTCACAAAAATCACCAAAGAAGAAGGGTGAGGGATAGAGGGAGAAAGTTTATTTAAAGAAACAACATCAGAAAACTTCCAAAATTTGAACAGAGACATACATATGAAACTATAAGGGGATCAAAAAACTCCAAGTAGGATAAACCTAAAGGTATTTATACTGAGGTACATTATAATCAAATTGTCAAAGTCAAGCACAGAAAGACAGTGCAAAAATTAGCAAGAAGAAAGAGGAAAGAAACTTGTCATAATAACTGATTCATAATAATAAAGACTGATTTTTTTCAGCAAAAACTTATAGTCCAGAGGGCAGTGGAATGGCGCATTGTATTTAAAGTGTGTAAAGAAAATCTGTCAATTAAGAAGTCTAAGAGAGCTATAACTAGTAAAATTCGCCTTCAAAAATGAAGGAAATTTAAAATGATTTCCACATAAACAAAAGCTAAGGGATTTCATTACCTTGGACCTGCCCTGTAGGAAATGTCAAAGGGAGTACTTGAAGTTGAAATGAAGGGACACTGAGGAGCACCGGAAGCCGTGTGAGGATATACAGAGCTCTGGGAGAGAGAGGGGCGGATGGAGACAGACATATAGCAGTGTAATCTGAGTACATAACTCTATTTTCAATCTTTATAGTAGTTTAAAGAGGACAGCATAAAATAACTATAAACATATGGTAGCACAAAATATGTAAAGATGTGATTGAGGTAACGATAATATGATATAAAGACAAGGCAGAATAGCAAAGGAGTAGAATTGTAGGAAATGAAAGCTGGTACCTATTTAAAACAGTTATAACTTTAAGCCATTTTATGTAATCTTCATGATAAGCACAAAGAAAATACCTACTGAATATTTATGAAAGGATATAAAATGGAAATCAATGTGTGTCGATGAAAATTAACTGAGCATGAAGGAAAATGAGGAAGGAGAAAATGAAATAGAAAATAGAAAAAATATATAAAATATAAAAATAGAAATCAATAGCAGAATGAAAATGATTCATGCATATGTGGAATTCAAATAATACATTTCTCTCAGGGTTTACTAGAGAAAGAGATTTAATGCAAGATATTCAAATATATAAGGATTTACAAGATTGGCTTATAATAGCCGCCCAGTCAGGTGGAGGAGACTGCACAATGGCTGTCTGTGCACTGAGATCCAAAGGGTCCAGTCAAAGGCGTAGAGCTAACTGGAGTCCCTTACAGTCCACACCAGGAGGCTGAAGGGTGCTCAGTGGCGGGCTGGTCTGTGCTGGAAGCCAGGAGACCAGGTCCAAGGTGAAGACGAAGACTGGGGCTCCTCAGAAGCAACCAAAGCGAGCTGTCCATCTTTGTGTCCCTTTTAGTCCATCCAGGCTGCAAGACACTTGGTTGGAGCCACCCACACAGAGGATGAGTCTTCTGTCTTCATTAAGTCCTTTCAGCCATGCCAGAACGATGCTGGCCCGCTTTAGTTAAGTGTTTCTTACTTGACACAATTATCACAACATTTTTAGCCATTAAAAAAAACTCATAAGGAAATTTACAAAAAGTATCTTGAGAAAATGAAAACATAACATTAAAACGTATGGGATGTAGTGAAAGTAGTGGCAGGAGCAAAATGCATAGTTGCGAGTGTTTCCATGGAAAAAGGAGTTAGGGCAGGGATTTAGCTCAGTGGTTCCACCACCTGCTTTGTAAGCGCAAGGTCCCAAGTTCGGTCAATAAAAAAAAAAAAAAAAAAAAAAAAAAAAAAAAAAAGAATCTATAGACATATCTAAAATGAAGAAACTAAACCCAGATCTAGCAGAAGGAAGGAAATAATAGAGTTAGGATACAAACAAAAATGCTCTAATTAAACTTTTTCTCTAATATTTCTCTTCATTTTCTATGGATAGTAATTCACAAGGATGCGCCTGATATGTTAAATCCTTACTCTTTGAGAATAAACTTTATTTTCATTTCTCATTTTTGCAAAAGCAATTTAGGATTTTTGGTTTGTCCAGGTAGTTCTGAAAGGCCACATGAAATAGTTATTTTTTGTTCTGATGTGTGTTTTGCTTACTCATTCAGTGGGGCCCTTTAAATCACAGTCACGTGTTTTATTTGTCTTTAATAAACTCTTCTTTTTCCACCAATTATGTACTCTTCTCAACTTACTATTCTCTCCTTTCAGAGGTAACATTTTAGGGACATTGGCCCTTATAGTATTCTACCTTCTCATGTTGCTATGTGTTTTGAGATATTTGCTTCACTTCATTTTCTGTATTACTAAGTCAATCTTTACTAATACTAAATTTTTTATCCAATCCTTCTGTTGAATTATATTTGCAACAATACGTTTGTTTCTTAGGAACTCTTCTGACTTATTGGTATTCTTCTCTATTCCTAATATCTTCATTCTACTTGAGTGTACTTATTAGACTTTTTGAACCTATTTTGTTCTTTAAATTATGTCTATTTCCTGGAAAGAAATTTTCTATCATTGTTTACTTTGATATTTATTTTCCATGTTGCCTACTTTCTTCAGACTCTTTGATTGTAATTCACACAATTGAAAGAAGTTTAAGATTGATGGATGTACATTGCTGTGATGAATTTTCTCTGCAGTTTTATTTTCCTAATATGGCTCTGTGGTAATAAGCGTAGATGTCTGCAAATTTTATCAGGTGTTATGACTTAGTGATTGCTAGAATTCTCTTCAAGTTGGGGAAACTGAAGCAAGATGACAGTTTTTCTCCCTAATAGCTACCAAAATGCAAAGCAGTTGCCTTTGTAAGTAAGAAAACTGACTCTGATTTTGAAGTGTATAACCTCTTTCTCCCTTCATATGTGCCCCACGGTCCTGAGCTACTACAAACTCTGCTCTGCTCTCCACGGAGGCTCTCGCCCTGCACTTGGCACCATCCCCAACCAGGAGCTCACATCTGTGGAGCTCTAAATTTTGAGAAGCTCTCAGATTTTAGATTCAAGTTATATGTTTAAGGTAGGATTGGGTATGGCATAGTTTTGCCCACTTCCTCGAAGGCATTTGACTAATTATTTTTTTTCTGACAATTATTCTAGCAGCATTGTTTGCCTCCTTTACTTATCACTTTTGACCTTGACCATGTCCTGAAACTCTGCAACAGTTCACTTCTGGTTACTTTTCAACTATAGTTTATCATTTTCATCACACTTTTCAATGAGCCTAGGCAACCAAAGGCATTGAAAAATAATTCCTAGGACCAAAGAGAATTCATTAGCTTCTAGGAGGTATCTTTGTGCAGAGGGAATTCATTTGTTCATTCAATTTAAAAGTCTGTAATATGCTAGACGCATAACACAATATTTGTGGTATAGAGGCATGTTTAAAGGAAACTAATAGTAGTTTTCCCTCCCCAGACTAGCATCCTGGATGGGAAACACACATAATATATGCACATAATACACAGTATAATGTTAGTAATTGCACTATGAAGAAAATACAGCAATATACAGTAAGGATGGTAGAGGAGGCTATTTTAGAAGAATAGTCTGGGGCAAAAAAGCCTCTAAGAAAAAAACTTTCTGGGCAGACATTTGAATGAAGAGAGAGGAAGGAGGTGCATCTGAGGAAACAGCATTTCCTTCAGCAGATACAACCCGCAAAGGCCCTTGTAGGACAACCTCTCACGTTTGAAAAACCGCAAAACCATGTGGCTGGAGTGGATTCAGGAGAGAGGCAGCAGATGAGAGCGGAGAGGCTGGTAGGAGCCAGGGCACTTTGTGCTGAGACTGTCACAGATTTGTCGGGGAGAAGTGTCTAGTTTCAGGCTGTCTTTTCTGGCGTCCGAGGGGCGGCCTGTCCCTCTGTCCTCGGTTCTTTCACTCTGGACTATCTCAGCACAGACCACACACAGGTGACAGGCTCCTCCACCACCTCTCGCTGCACGGCTGACCGTCTGAGACTGGTCTAGGCCTGCTACACTGTCCTAGCTAACCTAGAAGATCTTTGCTCCAAAGGTGAAGACCCGATACAGGGTATCTTCTTCCCTTATGGCCGGTAGTCTCGTGCAGCTTTTCTCATGGGCTCCTGTCTCTGCTGAAATAAAGGAAGACGTGCAGTGCTCTCGGGCCCTCCTGGTCTAGAGGTCACACCTCACCCCATGAGTGGTGCTGGGTGCTAGGTGAGTCTGTGTTCTCCAGGGGCGATGGTCAGGAAGCAAATGTTGAGTTCTCTTCCACCTCAGAGTCTCAAACATCATGGATTTAGTCCCTTTTTCTCAACTCATCCTCTTCCCTCTGCCTTCCAGGATTTCAACTACAAAAGAGAGGTAGAGTCGTCCCGACTCTCAGCCCTACTGATCTTGATGCTCTCTATTCTAAATATTCCTCTTGACGTCTCATCTCATTCTTACCTCATTCTGGAAGAAGAAACAATATAATTTCAATTATGTGTGAAGTACAGTATACTCCGGCAAAGTCCCGGTTCAGAATTAGCAGCCTCAGTCGTTCATGGGTTTTTCCTTAAAACCTAATTAATAATTGTTCTCAGAAACTCCCGCGATCTCACGGAAACTACATATCATCTGCAAAGGGGGTGGTGGTGCAAGCAGCCAATCCCAGAGAGTTATGCAGTTCTCCTCTCTGCTGATTGGCTGCTGCCCTGTAGCCAAATGCACCAGCATTCCCGCGTCATAGCAGCCTGCTGTACTGTGTGTAACTGTCTCCTGTGTTCTTGGTTCTTAAGATGCCACTAAAACGCCCTGCACCTTTTTAGGCTTTATTAATACAGAATTTTATTAAATGAAAGTACATAACTCCGGGAAACATAGCATATTTACAGTTTAAACTATAAAAATAGGCATTTATAGCATTTTTCTAACCATATCTGAAATTCACGATTTTTCACAATTCATGCTCTAGGAACTCTAGGATGCTCTAGGAACATAACCCCAACGAATTTCGGGGTCCACTGCATTGCTATTCATTACTTTATGTTTACTTTTTGTAAACACCACATTCTTAGTAGATCAGACTTTGGTTCTTCGTACCAGAAGTAAATGTCTATATTTTGTTCTGAAACCCAGGAATTTTCTTTCAAGTTCCTGGCTATTATGATTAAGAGATGTGAATTTATGACTATTTTTAGATTGCTTTTTTATTCAATACTGCTACACACACACACACACACACACACACACACACACACTCATGCATATACCTGAAATTCAAAGCTCAATAACATCAATAACTGACCTATTTCATGTATTTATTTTTTTAATTTTGATTTTTATTAGTACATGTTTGTACTACATAATGATTATATTCATCATGGAGCAATTGGTACGATTCTTTTCATGTCCCCTTCCCTGCTCCTCCAGCACCTCTCCCCCCATATCTTGGTCTCCCAATTGATCTGTTTTAAACAATGTCAGTTCTTTTCCCAAGAATGTCATACAGTTTTCACTGACTCGTGACTCTTGGAGGAGAAGGTCTGAAAAAGTGAATAATCAAATCCTTAGACACATCCATGTATATAAACTCCCCAAAGTGTGTTTCCTCTTCAATAGGTAGAGCAATAGGTAGGTAGGTAGGTAAATAGGTAGATAGATAGATAGAAATATAACCAGATCGAACATTATAAATGGCAAACAGAAGAAAGGGAAAAAAAGAAAAATGAGGAGGATGTATCTCACCCTTTTATAACATTCAAACACACACAAAAAAGTATCTGTCATTGAAACCTGAGGTTCAAAAATCTCAAAGCTTGCCCAAGTTCACAAAGGACAAAGATGCCATATCATGGTAGGTGTCAAATTAAATCATGTTAATTATTCAAGATAATATGATAAACAGGTAGACAGCTAACGATAAATATTTCAGGTACTGATTTTTTAAAGACAAATGTGACTGTTTTCCCCACAAAATTTATCAATAAGAATAATCTGTGAATAATAATAATATTTGCCTATTGATAGTATCCAAAATTGATATTTGGTCTCAACATATGTTTTTATCATCACTTTTTATCTGCTTAAAAATGAGCTATCTTCCCACCCTTGATAAGTAGAGGGGACTTCAGCAGCCTTTTCCTCTGCTACAGAACAGATGTCCAAGTGGTGCCTTCTTAGACACCAGTATGGATCCAGGAAGTCATAAGGGTCAAGCACCCCGGTTCTAAGGTTGATACCAGTAGAGCGGAATGGGGCTTAATGTCTTGCCCAAGACTAAGAGAGGCAAGCTTTTGAGGCAGAGAATGAATTAATAAAGGACAAATCCAAAATCCAAAAGTAAGAGTGAAGCTGGAAACAGAAGCTCGATCTGAAGTAGAAGATGAGCAGAAGTTAGATCGAAAGTCATCTGCTGTTTAAAAGCAGAAATCATGAATAGGGACCACAAGTAGCCATGTTTACAGGTCCTATTGCACATTTCATCTTTCGTCCCAATGCAACTATTAAATTTGTCCCTTTCACTCTTAAAAGTGTCACCCCACGTGATGGGGACTTTAGTGGCTTTTGCCTCAGGGGCAAATTGTGTGTTCACTTCATTTGTTCTTGATGATCAGAAGCCCATATTAGGGCATCTGAACATGTTTGATTTGTCTGGTTTGCAGACTGAGTGAGTCTATTGGTGTGACTTAAAATTTATGGCCATACTGCCATCTTAGGCAATATTAAAATTCAATACTGGTATAAGAGTGAAAGCAGCAATGACACAGTAACACAATTATTTGCTTTATAATGTAGGAATTAGGTTGTTCCACACTCAGCTAGTGCTCAGTACCTTGCCTGTTCATTAAATTACTTATGTGCACATCTATATTACTAAACAGTAGGTCTTGGGATCAGTGATATGGTTTGTTCATCTTCAAATCTCTCAATTTCTCACATAAAACTTTAAACATTTTAGGTATTCAGTAACAATTAGAAAATTCATATTATTCAGGTTGTTCTATAATGATTATTATTATTATTATTATTATGTTTGTTTGTTTGTTTGTTTCACCAAGGATCAAACTCTGGTCCTTGTTCTTGCAAGGCAGGTGGCTGCACCACTGAGCTAAATCCCTGGCCCCTGTTCTATAATTATTTAACTATCCTATTCCCTTCTATCCTTGGATACCAGAGAGAAAGGCCTCTCACAGCTACTGTTTAATACATTGAATCAATTTCATTTCATAGATGAGGAAACATTTCCTAACTTCAGAGATGCTGCTACCTGATTTTATAAACCAAGTACACACTGACAGATCTTAGATATGAACTCCAAATACTCTATGGTAAAGTTAAGTTTTTATGTAATGCACTACCAGTAAATACTGGGATATTCATAGACCTGGCTGTTTTTTTCCTGTCAAGAGAAATCTGATGATGAATATCATACTCTCTCATTTACTACTTCCAGGATCCACACCGCCCCTTCCTATGAAAGGGATGCTAGGATTGCTTCTTTAAAGTACTGATTCTTCAGAAAACACCTTAGAATGAGGACAATAAATCATACAGCCATGATCCTGGGGTACTTTACAAGTTAAAAAAGAACATATATTGATTTAACTGTTTTATACCAAACTATTTCAGAACTATCTCCAGACACTGCTATAGATATCAACCACTGGAAGTTCTTATACACATATTGCTGAATTTTCATGGGTTCTTTGATATTTATGTGCTATTGAAACCTTAAAAGCTTTCTCTTATGTTATATTTATTTCTTTCTTATATTAAAATCTATATATTTATTGAAATAATCTCTCAATAACAAAACAATGAAAACCATAGTTTAGCTCATTATTAAGTAACCCCTTGCATACTGGATATTTGAGTCTAAGCACACAAGTCTATGAAAAAAAAATAATGAATTTAAGCAGTTATACTGATCATTGAACGTGAATTTTATTTAATCAGTAAAATTTTAATCCTCATTAATTTTTGGTTAGGAAATGAACAAATAGATCCTTAGGAATTCAAAGTCTATGAAAATTAGAAAAATATGTTATGGCCAGACTGTTCCTTCTGAAGATTATTGTCACATAATAAATTACCTTATTATTTTACAAAATCCCAGAGCATCATGTTATATTTGTAGCTTACGTTTGTGTCCTGAATGTCTAGCATGGGTCACTCAATGACCTCTGTTGATTAACAGCATGTTTTTTAAACATATATTTAATTAGATTTAAATAGAATTGAATCAGGCAGCCAATTGAATGTATTTTAACAAGTTTCCAATCAATTCAGTAAAACTAACAAATCAGTGAAATGCCACTCATCCAAGACAGTAGCTTATCCCGGCACTCTCCTATTTCTGGATTTCAGATAGACATGACCAAACTCAGCTCAATTATTAATCTAGTTGCAAAGCTTCTCAAGAACCCGCCTTTCTAGGAAACTCATTTTCAAATACTGCTTGCATGCAATTGTATTTAATTCTTCTAGACCAGCTGGCATTAAAAATTCAACAACTCAATTTCGTTAAAGAAATCATACCACAAACTTCTTTTTGTTTTAAATATGAATTTCTCGTCTCTTAAATGTTTAATGAAGATGTGAAAATCAAAGATTAAAGGGAACAATGTATCAGAAATACCAAGTTACACTTTTGATGTTATACTTTGCTTTGCTATAAAAACAGTAAATTATTTTTGACATGAACAAATGTTTTTTATCACAAAGTCTTAACGTGTAGGAAAGTAAAGCATATTGTTTTACCTTCATGAGGTTAGAATCATCCTATTGCCACATAGAAATGTATTGTCTTTGCTAAAGTTTCATAGTTTTAGACAGAATAGGAAAACAAAATTCATTTGTCCTCTTACGACAACCACATTCTTTGTTTGTTTCTTTGGCAGCTGAAACACCTTGAAATTACCTTCTCCAGCATGGAAGAATGATTTTTTTTTTCCTACCTCTAGCTGTCAGAGTGATTAGAATTTTAATTAGCAAAGTAGAGTGTAGAGAGGAAAGTGACTGGGGAAAAGCACACAAAAGATTCTCAATCGACAGAGAGACAAAGGGACAACCAATGTGCTGCAAACCTGGGTAGTTAGACCCGTGCTTTTCCTGCTCACGGATTCCCCATGCCTTAGCGCAGTGCTGTCCTGTAACCTCCCGCTGGCATGAGGTGGTGAGGGCGTGGTGGAACGTGACGCCTAGAAGCCGCTCGGAGTAAACGTGGCTCCTGAGGTGCCTCAGCTCTGGGCAGCTCTATGTCAGCGCTACCACCGGTGTCTAATTCACTCTCGGTGACCCACTCTCCGCCTTCTTTGTTTGATCAAACTCTGAGTCGATGATGCCCTCAAGTTTCGGAGACATTCCCCTCCATGCAGTGTCAGACACACCAGGTAACTGTCAAGGGGACATTCAAGAAATACGGAAAATGCGTTAGTTGTTAATCATGCCATTGAATGACCGGTGAGGTCAGTGTTTCAGAAAAATCTAAGATGAAGCAAAATAGTCTACATGTAATAACAATATCTATCTATTAATGTATCATATCTTGCTCACTGCAATGTTTCTTCCCCCTCCCCCTTCTCTCTCTCTCTCTCTCTCTCTCTCTCTCTGTGAGTGTGTACAGATACTTATATATTTTTTATTCTGTTTTGGAAGTAGCTTTGGAAGGCTAACATCAGGGTCCTGTAGCTTCAAAGACACCTGTTTAGGTCTGACCCTTTTTCTTTCAGTACTGGCTGGGTGACCTTAAAAAATTTTTAAATTTTTCTAACTCTTAGTTCGTCATCTGTTAAAAGCAGGAAAACTAATATACATGCCAGGGAGACACGGAGAGTGACTAAGACAATAGTTTCATGGCTATAATAATAAAGGTACACAGATAACCAGCAGTAGATTACCAGTAACATGGTAATTGCTATGCAGGAATCTGGGGGAGATAAATTTAACTTATAACAAAGATTTTGATGCATAAAAATGGGAATTGGTAATTTCTGAAATAAGCAAAACCTCAAGAGCACAGGGCATAATTTGAGGGTGATGAATGTCTAAAAAATCTTGAGGCCTTGTGAACCAACACCTGGCAGAGAAATTTGGTATAGTACGCTGGAATGAGAGAACATGGCACGCTCTAAGTTTCATGCCAAGTTGTTGAGATAGCAGCCTGGGTCAAGAAAATGCTTTTGAGAAAGAACACAATATGAATAATCTTATGTCTCAGAGAAACTTTTTGATATCAATATTGATTATAGAAAGAAGGCAGGTGATCCCTGCTAACAAGCAAAATGACAGGATTTTGCTGTTGATAAATGTGCATACTGAGATGTGGTTTTTCTATAAATGGAATGCTACTCAGCTATAAAGAATGAGAAATTAGAGTCATTCATAGGAAAATGGATGCATATTGAGGATATACTCTTAAATGAAATAAATAAGTCACACACGTGTAAGTACCGAATAGTTTCTCTGGTGTGAAAAACTACAATGGTACATAAGATCCTAGTGAGATCATTGACAATGTGAAATAGGAAGAAAAGGGCTAAAGGTGTAGGGAAAGTGGGAAGCGTAGGGGAAAGGAAATAAGGGAAAAGGAAAAAACATGAGAAAATGAAAAAATGGAAATGAAGTGTTTGTAAATGGGGAGGGGAGGAAGGGAGGGCAGGGACAAGGGGAAAAAAGTGAGAACCGAGACCTGTCATGTAAAGGTACAAGATCCCAATGATGAATGTAACTGTACTGTGTACCTAAAATGTACCAATAAGCTCAATGAGAGAAATGTGCACACCAGAGGATGATGGTAGAAGCAGACTAAAAAAAAGAAGACTTGACCTCCCATGAGGTGCTGGGAAAGGCAGAGTGGAAACAGTTCTGACCGTAACATTTTCCATCCAGGAGAGCTGAAAAATGCGATGTTATTTGCAAAAATGTAAGAGTGGTTTCAATTTTCAAAAAAGAAAAAGAGAGCTCTAAGAGAAGTATACCAAAAGTTTTTGAGCTCACAGTTACAGAGCGGAATAATTTCAGAACAATGTGATGGCTATTCCTTCCACCACGCTACTGCTAGATAGGATATAGGCTCCCTTTTGAAACTGAATTACTTCATTTCTACTGCTTAAATCCCATTTATTGGATTCATTTTTAATTAATTACTAAGGACCACTCAAGTCACTGAAAGAATCTGACTTAATTTTCAAGTTGCATAGTAAGTAATATTTCATTATTTTAAAGATAAAGCTAAGCTATTATTATTCCTTTTACTAAATGTATAATTTTACATGGTAGAATTGATTTTTATATTGGTGGTGGAATTTGGAATTGACATGTTGAGGAAGTTGCAAAATACTATGCATTTATTCTGTAGCACAGACAATTACATTAAAAATAGATGTGTAATAGGCAAATACCAATTCACAACTGCCTATTCAAAACTGTGCTATTTTCTAATTATTATGAGTAACAAGTGATCTACCTGCTATTTTATATACAATTTGCATTTCAGTTTAAATTTGAGCTAAAGAGTTAAAACCAGAAGGCTTTCAACAAATGGATCATTGTCCAGGCTTTACTAAATGTGCTACTGGTGTAACAAATTGGCTTGCTGACCTTTTGTCTAGTAACATAACGCATGACATATTTGTAATTTATGGAAATCAATCCATAGAGAATTTTTAGTTTCATGTAATTATAGACCACTGCAAGATCTAAATAAAGGTGAAGGAAAGGTCTTCAGGAAAGTAATGGTACACTGTTGATAAAAACCAAAAAAGCAAAGTTCAAAGCACTGATCCATGCAATGAATCTTTAAATACTGGTAAGAGGCCAATAATTACGGTTAGACTCAGTTACCAGCTGTGTTTTACTGCACACACTTTAAGGCACCGTTGAAACTGCAACCCGATACTGAAAAATGTAGGGGGCAAATCACAAGATCAAATCTACCCTCTAGTTACAAATTTTAACAGAGCTTGGCAATTTCCATCTGCTTTTCCTCAGTGCTATTTTTAACCAGTAGTTACCAAGCTAGTCTGACTATCTCTTTTTATCATTTCGCCCAGCCTGCACCTGACTGAACACTGAGAACCAGCTTTACATCCAGCAGATTTCATCTCACAGCCTGGTTCTGTCACCTCAGAAAGGACTCATTGGGCAAGCTGCTCAAATTTTCACTGCATGTATATTAGGATTTTGAATTGCTTTGAGAATTAAATGTAATAATAAGTTTAAGGTGATTTGAATGGTGCCTGAAATGTACTAAGCTCTCAATAAACGTTAGCATATTTATTATTGTTGTTATTTAGAGAGAGGAATTGAGAGCCATTTATGGGTTCGTGTCCCTCCCTCCTTCCTGTCTCTCCTTGGATAAAGTTTGATCCTACAGCGAGTTCATACCCCTGAACCTCTGCAAGTCTCTAGAGAGGCCAGGTTTTGTGCCCTGGACTGTGGCTGAAACAACCGTGCTACACCTTTTTCTAATTTATAAGAAAGGTTGGGCTGTTTCTCATTCATGAGCCAACACCTGTGTTCCCTTTTCTATTTGGAAAACTGGCCCTTCCGTTTGCTTGGTTTACTCCCACTCCATGTCTTAGTCTGGACTTTCTCTCTTCTAGAACCTTTCTCTCTTCTAGAATCTTTCTCTCTTCTAGGAACCTTTCTCTCTTCTAGGAACCTTTCTCTCTTCTAGAACCTTTCTCTCTTCTAGGAACCTTTCTCTCTTCTAGAACCTTTCTCTCTTCTAGGAAACTTTCTCTCTTCTAGAACCTTTCTCTCTTCTAGAACCTTTCTCTCTTCTAGGAACCTTTCTCTCTTCTAGAACCTTTCTTTCTTCTAGGAAACTTTCTCTCTTCTAGGAACCTTTCTCTCTTCTAGAACCTTTCTCTCTTCTAGGAAACTTTCTCTCTTCTAGGAACCTTTCTCTTTTCTAGGAACCTTTCTCTCTTCTAGGAACCTTTCTCTCTTCTAGGAACCTTTCTCTTTTCTAGGAACCTTTCTCCCATGCCACCAACCCAGATGAGACACCTTCCTTCCCTGCTTCTGGGCCCTGCCCTTTCCACCTCTTCGGCCCCGCTACACTGCAGGTCAGGTGTCCTGTGCCTGACCTGTGGGCCTTGGGTCCATTTTCTGAGCACAGAGACCTGGTTTATTTTGCTTTCTGACACATCCTCAGCACCGGGCACAATGCCTAGGACACAAAAAGATGCTTAGGAGATATTTGTGGAATTATTTTGGACAGTTTTCTGATTATCAAATATTATTAAAATTTCTACCACAATTCAGTTTATATTTTTAGGTTGCCAACTCTCCTGTACCAATACCAGAACTTATACATAGTGAGGCACAAAGTGTCCTTATTTTCTAACACTAATTCTCAATATTTTTCCACCACCAGTCTGGTATCTGTGCAACATACTCATGTGCAATTCCTTTTTTTATTAGCTGTGTTTATGCTTTTTTCCTGTACTCAATAAATACATGAAATACAAATAAATAAGTACAATATAATCCCATTATTAGGGACAATTAACTTGTATAAAGTGGTATATAGTGGCAATAGTATGCATCAATGGGATATCTTAAAATAAAAGGTGTCTCATTCCTACTAAATGAAATACAAGACAGTTGTAGCTCTATTCCAGCAATCCTTTTCTTGGAACAAGAGTTGATGGGGCAGACACTCTCTGCAGCATTTCTGATTATTGTTGTAAAATTAAAGTGAACTCTGGAAGGTGCTGTATCAGTATTAAATACTCTAGTCCCAAATTCACACACACACACACACACACACACACACACACACACACACTTACTGGAACTCACAAATCATTGACCAGAAATAATTATGTGACCCAACCAACCACATGAAAATCAAGAATATATTGTTCTTGAGAAGTGGATGATGTAAAATTGTCAGTACTCTCAAACTGGATCTTTGTAGATAAGCTTAATAAAATTATGCCAGATTTCAGAGAAACAAGATTTTTGTAGATCACTGTGGGCAGCAAGAATGAACAAACCATCCAGCTTCCTTAGGCACAAAACAACACAGAAATTCTTAAACAAACCTGAAATAGACAGCTACAAAGAGAGAACTGCCTGATGAAACCATGCCCTGTGGTAATGGAATGCTACCTACTTTCTGTGGCCCAGCAAGGAGGAATCTAGAAGAATAAAAATTCTGATTCATTCTCATCCAATAAACTAATCACTAGGCAGTTGTTCCATCACTGACTTGCAGCCACAGTACAAAAGAATTTGCAGATTCAGTATATGCTCCTCCTTAGCCTTTCAAATCAGAAACTAGGGAGGAAAATGGTGGGGAGTAGATTAGGAATTGCGATCAGAAGATATACAGAACCTGTCAAGTTTAGTATATTTCAGTTTATCAAAATGTACAGTATTCCTTCTCCCTGCTAACTAATATCAAAGCTCCATATTGGAGTTATTATTCTGATTAAAATAACATCACAAGTTTCATGGGTTTGGATAATGATGGTACCATAGGTGCTGCCTACATCAGTAGCTTCGTGCACACTTACAAGTTCGTGGCTGAGTGTGCTATGAGCGGGTGGGCACGGGTGGAAGAGGCGGGTCACTGGGGACACGATCTGAAAGGTATATTCCTGTCCCCAGTTCCTCCCTTCCCTCTGTCTGTACTTCCTGGACGCCGTGGCGCGAGCACTGTCCTTGCGCCGTTCCCCTTCACCAGCCCCTTCTGCAGTGGAGCCAACGCACCATGAACTGAATCCTGAGCCAAAATAAACCTCTCCTTCTTTAAGTTGTGGGTGTCAAGTACTTTGTTCCGGTAATGGGAAAGTGACTCATACAATAGGCCGTTTATCCGGGGTGAACATTTGATGTCACATGGGCATGTGAAATATTTGCAATCAGGCTTTCCCTTGTGCATCATTTACCTAGATTTCATCACCTTGCCTCTGGACACTAACGTCAGTTTTCAAAATATGTCTGAAACTTGGTGCTTCCATTTTCAGTGAGAGATGTTTTGCCAATAAATACCATTGCTAATGACAGGCCAATGTGCCACTGATTCCTCATCTTTATCAATAACAGAGGTAAAGGATTCTCAACAATCAGCATAAAAGTTAGATCCCATAAATCTGGCTCTCTAAATACATAAGCCAGGCCAAGGAGCCTGGGCAAAAACGAACTTGGCAGTGGACAAAGTTTGGCCAGTTGCAGAGGTAACTCTTTGAACAGATTTGCATGCTTATTCCTCTAAGTCCAGTAAAAAGTGGCTGTTCCAGATGCTGAAGCAGTTAAAGGGGACTCATCTTTGAAAGATAAATCCTTTAAATTTCTGAGGAGAAAAGGGAAAATTTTAAAGACAAAATGGTTTTGACATTTTTTTCTTGACACTTTTAATCACATTTCTTGATACAGGAAGTAGACACACAAGCTACACATCTTCTGAGCACACCCTAGAATACAGTGCTGACAAGCCCGGGCAGAAATACACAGTACTACCCTGGATTTACTTTTCCAGGAAAACACACACATACACACACACACATACACACACACACACACTCATCTTCACAAGTTTTAGTGTAACTGCGAAAGTAATCTAGCGAAGTAGAATGTATGTGTTATGTGTCAATATAATATATGTATGGGTTTTGAACACTGGATATGTATTAGAATCACCCAGAGAGTATTAAAAAGTCCATGTTTTGGCTCAATTTCCAGAAAGTATGATGTAAATTATGTAATTTTAGGATCAGCTATTAGTATTTTAGAAAAACCTTCCAGATTATTTTAATGACATTTAGTATTACAAGCCACTATGTACAGGAATGAGATTTTATGAGGTTGATTAGATTCTTTCTTAGGTATTTGCTTAAAGGGCAAAGAAGAAAAGAAATGAGTCATGTAAGGATCTGAAGAGATTTCTTTTTTTAAGAGTAGGAAACAATTTATTGAGGGAAAGAAGTCTTCTGTCTAAGAGAGACAGAAAGGGGACTGGAAAGTGGGTTCCCCCTCACCCCACTTCTCCAAGATGTCTTATACAGCAAAGCCATGTGGTGAGGCGGGTACAGAGTGGGACAAAACTGTATGACCCAGTGGAAAATTACAAGGTGGGCATGAGGTGGGGCAAAACCATGATCAACCAATAAGATGAAGATGACAAGTACAGTCACCCAAGTAATATTGATTAAATGGGGGTCAAATGGGGAAGCAAGACACGGAGCAAGGGTGCAAGGATTTTCAGTAAGGGTGGGGGTCAGGGATATTTCCTGGAAAGGCTGGACTATGACCTCAGCCCCCCACCCAGGTGATTGATACTTACTTAGAATATCAATCTCTGCTCTTTATCCCAGGGGAAGCACAAGGGTATGCTAGTTTCTCTCCTTTTACCCTCTGGCCACAGTGGATGTGTCTTGATTGTCCTCCACGTTGGCTCCTTGCTGTGTTGGCTCCTTGAGGGAGGCCCTGTCTAACGGCCTACAAGATATCTAATTAACTTACCTGTCTGCAACATTCCCCCCTCTAAAGAAGTACCCCTAACTGCTGTGAGGGGGCAAAGGGCGAAGACAGCTCTGGCTACTTCCAGCTGAAGAGGGTCATAGTTGTGATTAGCAGTTAGAGTCTCTCTACAGAGGGTCTATCCAAAGGCCTTAGGTAGGCACCTGGCATTGTCATTGTGGTAGCTGCATAGCTTTTAAGTCTGGAGGACCCAAAGCAAAAGAAACAGTTAAGAATGCATGGGCCAAATTATAAGTTCAGCAGGATTGCTATGAATATAGCCCACAAAGTAAATAGGAGAAGGTCCAGGGTACTTCAGAATCCAACAGAGAAGTCATATTGTATAGTTTAGCAGTTATGGGCTGTTTACAAGGTTCTAAAATTAACTTACCTGTCTGCAACATTCCCCCCTCTAAAGAAGTACCCCTAACTGCTGTGAGGGGGCAAAGGGCGAAGACAGCTCTGGCTACTTCCAGCTGAAGAGGGTCATAGTTGTGATTAGCAGTTAGAGTCTCTCTACAGAGGGTCTATCCAAAGGCCTTAGGTAGGCACCTGGCATTGTCATTGTGGTAGCTGCATAGCTTTTAAGTCTGGAGGACCCAAAGCAAAAGAAACAGTTAAGAATGCATGGGCCAAATTATAAGTTCAGCAGGATTGCTATGAATATAGCCCACAAAGTAAATAGGAGAAGGTCCAGGGTACTTCAGAATCCAACAGAGAAGTCATATTGTATAGTTTAGCAGTTATGGGCTGTTTACAAGGTTGACCTGGTGGTAAAACAAGTCTAGCACATCTGTCATTGGTTCCATTTGTATGACCGCTTGGAGTTTGGCAGCCTCTAGGCAAGGATAAACAAAACTTTTCACAAATTAGAGTATGCATAATCTAAGCATGAGCACACTAGAATGAAAGAGCAGATTGGGGAGAAAGTCACGCTTAGAAATATGCTGTGTGCCAAAGGAGGGTCACCACAAGGGAAAAGTCTCCCATGATTTCACTGAAAGAAACATGGTCAGGCAAGGCTGTGACACATCCTGACGGCTGACACTGACAGAGGAGCTGAGAGGCTCTATGCATGGTTCCAAAATAAGGCCTGAAGAGACTTAACTGACCTTGACAGATAGCAAGAGATTCATGTTGATGGACACAGATCTCACTTTAACTTGGTCGTAAACACCGAGCAGAAAAGAATAACCCAAAGAGGCAAAAAATAATGCCATAGTAATAAAACTAGATATAAAAGGGGCTCCATTCACTGATCTCTTCTGGCAGTTTCTAGCTTTACCAGTAGCTGACCATGGTTATGGATGATTAGGAAAAAACTGGTAAAATCTATAAGAGCTCAGCTAGAGTTCTATATTTCTTAGCAAAATTTGTTCTTCAAATTGTCCCCTATCTTACAGATAAAACTAGAGAGACAAGACAAAGTATCAGCCTTACAGACATCCTCCATCAGTGAAAGAATCTAAGTCCAGCTGGTTCAATCACTATTTCAATTTCTAAGTGTGAAAATATTTTTTTGAAGGTAGGAATTCTGAGAAAGTTTCACAATGATTTGTAGAAGGCAAAAGAAGACTATACTTAAGGGTACTGACTTTGGAATTAGTAAGACTTGATTTTGAGTTTTATCTCTGCTATTTATTGGTTTGTGGTTTGGGGAAAGTATTTTCATCTGTAAAACTGGCCACAATAACATCTGCCTTGGGGAAGAATCTGTGCAGTTCTATGTGAGCATTAGATGGACTTCTAAGTCTCCCAGCACACAGCCATTGTTGGTACTTAATGGATTTGTGATGGAACTGTACTTACAAATGAATACCTATGTAATGCTGGCAGCCGCCTAAAAACAAATGATCCTAAAATAAGACAATGAGCTTATCAGCAAAACTGAGAAGACAAGTGTATTGGGACATAAAATTACAGTAGAAATCAAGCTATCGTTTCCATAATGCAGTCATCTATTCAAAAGCAAGTTTAGTCATCAGTTTACATAGTCCCAAAATATGTCGTATTTATCTAGAGTCTATACTGAATTGTATATAGACAGAAAAGAAATTTTAAACATTTATCCCTCCCACAAACTGAGAGATTTTATTCCAAATCTGAAATGATAAAATGAGGCCACCTTGAAAGAAATCCAAGAGAAACACAAACCTCCTAGCACGCTGAAATATAGCCCCTGACCTGATTTTCACAAGTATCGGAGTAACTCAAAATACACACAAAAAAACAACTTTTTCCAAAGAAAAACACTCATATCACAACTCTCCTTCCTCAAACTAAATCCAGAGAGTCTGGGTCAAACATTATTAAAGCTCTCTGCCACATGCAGGTGATCACCTACAATTTAAATCCAGCATATTATACAAGCAGCTTTGGTTATGTCCATAAAAGACCTCCGAGTCTACTGTCTTTTAAAAGTTACTAGAGTGGGAGGCCCACTATCCCTTTCTCCAGACTCTAAAAATATTTCCTTAGGAATAATCTCTCTGTAAGACAGATCTGTTTTCTGCGGTTTCCTCCTGTTCCACGCCTCACCCAGGAGTACTTGCAAATAGAGCGCCTGGGGGGATCGACACAGTTTTCCAAAGCAAACATAATGCGGGCACTGCTCCCGGGTTACACACTCCACGGCTGTAACGCTGAATGTGTAGGAGCAGCCCCGAATGGCATTCAAATCGTGCACTAACAGCTCTCGAGTGTCAGGGGTTTCTCATTTTCTAGCTGGCGAAGAGATACTCACGTGCTTATTTCTTACACGAGCAGTTTTGTACCTCCCGCAGAGGGAAGGCACACTGTGTTTTGGAGTCTCTATTATGTCAGATGAATGCCACAGTGAGAGACCCTAAAGGACGTGTGATACTGGTTTCGGTTGTTTTTGTTTGTTTGTTTGTTTGTTTGTTTTTTTCCACCTATCTGTAAGCATTGCAGTGAAAAGCATTTTGTGCGCCTGTAAGGAACTAAGAACTGAAGAGCATGTCTCAATGTTAAATTTCACCCTAGACGGTGGACACATTTTTTTAGTCTGGGTATAATTTAATACTTCTACACACACTTTGATCTTATTGAAGGTTTGTGTTTTCAAAATGGCCTCTTGCCGGGCCCCAGATGGCTGCCTGTCAAACCCAAGAATCAAGTGAGCTATAAATAGTGTGGGCTCTCGCTGGAACAATGAGGCCACATGGTGAATACTGTGGGAATTAGCATACGTTTTATTTACTTACATCTCCTTTTTTTCCCTTTAAGTGTCACTTGGTCATAGAACATTTATCACACATGGTGTATCAATAAATGCAACTTACCATTATAGAGTAGGTGTGAAACTATGCTTTTGAATGAAGCAGTCACCATTCTATTATCTAAAACTTTGATGTTCAAGAAAACCTGAAACATTTTTCATTCCCTTTTAAGCAGTGTGTTTCTAAGTTATGCAGTTAGTTTGCTCCAAATTCATTTAAAGTCCTCAAGATAGTACTTTGCAAACAAAAACTGTCACGTGCAGGAAGACATCTGATCTCTGAAGTCATTTGTCTTAACTTCCAAAGGTGATTAGAATTTAAGTTTAAAAAAAGAATTTCTTCTCATGTTTAATTTTCAGTATCGCCTCAAAGGGAAGTCAATCGCATAGTTTGTCTGAACACGATATGTAGATATGTAGATCCAATCCGTGGATTTATCTGTGCTGTTTTACATTCCATTGAACACGTATGAAGAAATAAAGGACGTCACAGCATGTGAACAGTTGCTGAGACAAGTTTGTAAAAATAACATAGATATTTAAAGGAGTTGTGTCTGTCCACAATTTTATTAAAAAATATTTAGGCAAATGATAGTAAGAACATGTTTTTCTGGGTAAGTGAGAGACTCAGCTGGTCATTTCTTTTCTCCTTCTCTTACCGACATCTCTGTCACCCAGTCTCTGTTCTTGAGGCCTAAGCAAGCGATGTGTGACCCACCCTGGGAATACATGCACAAAATAATCCACAACTCTGCGTACACATTCGTGCACATGGCTACCTCACACCTTCATCGTATAAACACTTGTGGTCAAAATATGGTCAAAGTGTGAACCAGGAAGAGCAATACGTAATCTTTGCTTTAGCCATCTTCACAAAACTAAAATCTGTGAAGAGAGATAGAGCGAACTTGTTAAGGTCTGGCACCGCGTATGGCGACGCTGAAACAGGAGCACGGATGCCAGTGTGAGGAGACAGGCAGAGGCGCCCTGGTCACTGCTGCTCCGCTGGCCAGGCCTGCTCACCCTGGCCTTCAGCGTCCAGGATGTAGAAGAATCTCCCAGTCCCTGCCCCTTTCTAAGCTTCGAAACATGGAGCAAGCTAAAGAACTTTCCACAACTGTTTCCCTTCATTTGGGCAGAGTTAAGATACATGTATATTTACTAGGTAATTGCAAAAGACTGATGGTGCCTATGTGTGTCTATCACAAATATTGGGGGAGATATTTTAAATTAAATAAGTTTCTCCTCTGTTTGTGCTGTAAATCATTGCAGACTGAATCAGAATGAGATAGTCACTCCAAAGATATACTTCAGTGCCGCTTTATAAAAAACAATTTGAATAAAACATATGTTAGTCGTAAAGGATATTGGCCAAACATGAACTGTTTAAAGTAGATGAATTTCATTCAGTAGAAATTCTTTGCAAGGAGACCTGACTAGGAAAGGTTACAGCAACACAGATCCTTCTCTTAGGATAAGGGAGGAGAGGAAAAGGCAATTCATTAGAGATTTGGGGGCTTCAGGTCATCACGAGTCCTGGCCAAGATTTGCTTGCCGTATGCAACCTGATATGTATACTGCACTCATGACTTACATGTTAAAATAATATTTCCATTGCCACCATCAAAATTCTCAGGGCTTTTCTAAGAGAATTGCTGGTGTAAACAAAGCTATACATTTATCGCTATTATGAGCCCACTGTTCTTTGAGAATATGCCCAGGTTGGTATAAGTGGCTCAAATGTTTGTGGAATTCCTGCACTGACTTCCAAAGTGGGTGTTTAGCTTACATTTCTCCTAAAAATGTAGGAAGGTTCTTGTTTTCCAGCATCCTCATTAGCATTAAGGACTTTTGCCTTAATGAGAGTTATTCTGGCTGGCCAACCTGTGGAAATAGCCTAGCTGCCCATCAACAGATCAAACGCATTCTAGATATGCAATAAGATATTAGCTATCCATGAACAGGAATGAAAACACGTCACTTACAAGAAAATGGATGGAAGTCGTTCTGTCAAGTGAAATTAGCCAACTCAGAAAGCTAAAAGTTATGTTTCCTCTTCTATGAGAAACTTAAAAAATATAATTTAATAAATATGTTATTAAAAAAGAGGACAGGAAAGCAGAAGGCAGGCTCTGGAGATGGGGAAGGCGTTAAGTAGGAAGGGGGAGGAAATGCAGGGGGGATCAAGACAATTGAAACTGACTAAGATATAATTGTATGTATTAACTTCTCATGGAACATCACGTGCATTGCTAATAAGCCTTGGAAAGACTGTCAAGTATATGATCAGACAGCTAGACACGATCAAGCCGGATTCCTAGAAAACATGTGAAGATCTGCTTCAGGGAGAAAGAGGTCCAAATTAGGGGCTCTGGGCGTCCCTGAGTTCATACTCCACCTAAATCAGAGAGCAGCTGTCGTACAAATTAGATTTTGTGTGAGATGTGTTTGATTATTTTGTTTGTTTTAACAATGAGTTTTAAAAACATTAACCTAGACCTTTTTCATGCATCAGATGTGCCACTGCAGACCAACGCTAGTTAGGTAGCAGCCCCAAATTCACTGCGACAGTGACTGAAAGAGATAATATGATCTGGTGCCCTGCTCTGAATTTGATCATTCTCTGTCTACCCCAAATCATCTTCTCATTGTTTTCTTCCATAGTGAAGCAAATACCTGCATTTTTTGTCATAGTGTTGAAATTATTCTCTCAAACCCTAGGTTTAAAGCAGAAACTTTAACCCATTAATCAAAATTCCTAACATTTCTTAGGTATAACTTATTTATACCCTAAAAGCCAGATATGTGTGAAACAAGAAGTAAATGAAACTATGTATTGTAGTTCTGCAAGAGGCATTGTTGCTTCTCTTTCTTAATTCCACCCCTCGGGCCTGGAGAAATGAAAATAACACAAGTGTACAAGAAGCAGAACGAGAGCTTGCTGCACTGAATCCCTTGATGCCAGTGGAGGAAGGAGTCCCTTTCAGAAGGAAGACTGCGTCTAAGAAACACTGAACTCACAGTCTGAAGGCGATGAAGCAAAAAGCACTTGTCCATTTAACTAAAGTTCATTGCTGTGACTTCATATTTGTCCCATTCAAACTCATTTTTAACTTTAACAGCAATGCAGCAGTTTTGGGAGAGCAAGCTTAACAGGAGATGCTTAGACAGAACGGACTGCTGCTGTTCTCATAGGAATGAGTTAGTTATTCTGAGATTGTGTTTGCTGTCGAAGTGTCTTAAGCCCTATTTCTTTTCTCTCTCTTGCATGTACTCAACTTGCCATTCTGCCATGATAACGATGCAACAAGAAGGCCTTAAACAGATGCAGACTCTCATCCCGAGCCTAAGAAAGTTCTTTTGTTTATAATTTAGCCAGTATGTGGTATTATTTTATAGCAACAAGAAATGGATTAGGACCGTCATGGAGGGATCAGAGTCTTGGACTTTTGATTCCTCTATATCAAGCTTTCTTCCCAGAATGTTGATGTTATTCCCTATACATTTATTGAATTCCTCTCCCTGTTATCTCTCTTTTTAGTTTCCTTGCCTTAAAAAATAATTCTTATATGAATAGTTTTGTTTTGTTTTTTTCTATTTTCTCCCAGCATCCTCTGCAGTACTGCCTAGAGACCCAGGATCTGGAAGCTCTCATGCTGGACAGCTCCTGGGTGGTGCTGGGATTTTGCAGCAGAGTCAAGACTATCTGATCTTCGAGTTGTAAACACTATCATGTATGTACACAGTGAAGCATCTAGTCTTGTCTCATGATGGAGGCCCACTCATCCAAGGACTTTTCAAGTAGTGTCCACGGCTTCATCCTCACATATTTAACCTCCATCTTGTTTCTTCAGTACCACCAAGGTTTCCATGAGCTTGATGATCTCATTTAGAGAGAGAGAGAGAGAGAGAGAAAAAAAAACATTATAGTTTAAAAAAATCGAATTCTGTTGTTTGAAGCTGAGTATAATACAAAGATCTCATGAAACATAATTAAAATTCATGAGGACACTGTTTAATTTGTCTTCGTTTTTAATATACCAAGTAGTCACATTGTCTGATATATTCCAGTTAGACAATGTGTATTGAATGAAGGTTTTATTTGGATTCCAGTTTCTCTTTTAAAAGGAGGGCCAAGAGATAAAAAGCATCAATTGCATCTTCTTTATGTTCTAAAAGATCTTTAGTCATTGCAGGTGTATATCATAGAGTTAAACAGAACTATCTTCAAATAAGCCCTTTTGTTTCCTAAAAGTTCATTTTGCAATATAAGTTGGTCTCTTTGGAGAAAACTACTGATGTGTGTGTCTGAGGAGAAAATCCCTCCCATGTTCTCTAGCCCCTGATGTGGAAAATTTTGAGACATTATTGCATATTATTTGATTACAGAAATGTACTACTTTTCCTTTTGTTGCACTGGGTATAAGGAACTGCAAATGGTCCCAAAGGAATAGCAATTTATGGAACTAAAAAGATTAAAGTAGAATGTTTGCCTTAAGAGCGTAGAGGCTAAATTTTAACTCAGAAACCTTAATTATTTAAAATATGTAACCGTGCTTTTTGTTCAAAGATAAAATCTTCAGGTAATGGCCGCCAATTTTTGAACAGTCTATGGGAGCACTTGGGGCACATTAACTCAATTCGCACAACGGTTTCTGTAAATGAAAATTATTAACACCTTATTATTGTAGAAATAAAATTTCAGGGAAGCAGAGTTCTGTTGCTAGAGTGTTATTGAGCCAGGATTTCAAAATGGATCTATCTTAATCCATTCTCCTCTAGCTCACGGCCTTTCTGGATTAGTGAAGGTAAAACCAAGCTTCCTCTTCCTAAAGCCCTTCCTTTAAGGGACAGGGAAAGAAAGGTGGGAGGATTAGGGCTCTACACCTCTCCGAGAATGAGGCCACATCTGTGAAGCAGAAAACGATGAATGGTTTGCTGGGAGATGATTACTGTTTTTATCATTTCGGTGCTCATACTAATTACATATGTTTACAGCTGATATTCCTGCTTGGTTATTTCTCAAATACCTAACATACTCCTCTAAGTTCCTGAATAAAAATATTGAGAAGTTAAGGTAGTACAGCACAAATATCTATCACTTTAGAGTTACGAGATTTAATAGATTGTAAAGTAGTAAATATTAGAATTATACATAAGAAAAATTATTAGACAAATGTGGCAGGAGAGGTAACTGAAAAGTAAAAGTAAACAAAAGTTGCATAGTTTACTTAATGATTTTATAGTCAACTGAAATGTGAAAGTAAACAAAATTGTTACCTATTGTTTTTAATCATTTTAGGTAATGTTACCGAAATGAAAATATAGGGATCAGGAGGAAACAATCTGTCCTCACTTGTAGAGTGAGATTAATGTGTCTATATTAGGATTTAATTAATTTATATCTAAAAGCATTTTGGAAAACAGAGATGTTCAGAAAGGAAACCGGAGGTGCTATTCAGTGGAAGGGAGTTGACTTTCCAAAGGGGAAGTCAGCTATGAAATGTCTCCAAGAATGACTTGAGAAACCTTTATTAAGAAAGGATGCCAGTCTTTTCTGAGCACCCATCGAGGCAAAGCGTGCTTCAACGGCAGCGACTGGAGTAGCTGGCTGATGATAAAAGTTACCTATCTTCCCCACGGAAGGGAAGCAAATGACAACAGGTATCAGCAATTGCTTCTCCTAAGTCTACTACTATTTCATTACCATATTGATCTCCATTCCAGGACTCTGGGAGGCCTCAGTGGGGTCTGGATGTTATTTCTGAGTTGCAATTCTTGCTGTTATTGCCCGTATTGATTTTTGTTCCTTCAGTCACTTGCTGTGGTGCTCTGCACCTCACGTGGTCTCTGTGGTGTCACTGCAGTGGGGGAAGGTTCTCAGCCCCCTGTCTGGGATCTCCAAAGTCCTTAGGCCCTGTTTCTGCCAGCACTGTTTTGCATCAGACCTTCCTTTTATTCTCCATTTCTGGCTGATGCCTTCCTTGAAGGTGAAATAATTAACTCATAAGTACAATCAAAAGATGACATAGCATAATTTTCCCAAAAGTTAGCCCTTCTGAAAATCAAGTCATGTTGAATGACAAAGCAGAAGAGTGTTAAATGTCTTTAACTCTTCTCTGCATTAGGATATTGCCTCTCCCACCCCGTTGACTACCTTTGGCCTCCTCTTATTTGGTAGTCTTACTGTGTAATTTTAAAGTCTTCATTATCAATCTTCTCAAGTTAGAACTGCTTTACTAGAAAAAGCAGGGGGAGCTACTCTATCTTACATAGTTTCTGAAATTGTATTTATAGCTTTGCTATTCAACTTAAGATAAAAAGTTTTAACCATATATTTCATGTGACTTTACTAGTTTGGAATATAAAGTAAAATAGGATTTTTTTCTTGTTGAAGGATAATATACATTCAGTAAAATTTATAAATTACAGAAACCTTAAATATATCATTCCATATATATAT